>NW_028270176.1:16495472-16815472 GCF_037043375.1 Chiloscyllium plagiosum
AGACTGAATCCTCACGGAGCCTGCTGACATCATTTGTGTATGTATGCTTGTTGCATATGGAGCAAACGTGTGCGTTATTGAGTGCAAACCGGGAGTGTGCATTGTTGCACGTGTGCGTCATCATCTTTGGACCAGTGTATAACGCGACTCGGTAAGCTTCAGACTGTTATTGTTCACTTCCACCCCAGCCCTATGCCTAGTAGCCATTGTGAGGAGTATCAACGGAATTGTGCACACCACGTGTTAAATTATTGTTTAGAATCAACGGTCAAAAACTCTTATTAAAGTTTATTATAACGTGTGAACTGGATGCTTGCATTCTGGCAGACTGAGGCCAGTGGTCACCATGGTTGAATTCACAGCAAAAGATTGCAGCGTTTCTGTCCTTGGGCAAGTCTGATTTGAGCCATCTTTGCCTCATTGATAAAGGCAGCTCTTTGTGTAATGGAACTGTACCGGTTGAAATAATCATTATTCTGGTAAGGTCGACAAACATATGTTTTAATGAAGTAGTAACAATTGGCAATTTGAGGTTGAGAAACATGTCATGACAAAGAAGGCAAAAGTTTTGAAATGGCTGTTTTAATACTAAGTATCAAAACCGATTTTTTGAATACGGTTTAATTTGCATAGGACATGTCAAATGTCCAAAATAAACCATAACGTAAATTTAAGGTAAGCGTGTAAACTCACAGAAATAACACACAACAACTGGAGGTGGGTTGAAAAGCAATTGAAGTTTTCAAGCATTTTCAGTGAGCAGGTAGTTCACGTGAAAGTACTGGACTGATAGCTATCCCTTGGTGCAAGTTGTGCCCTTGTCTTTACCTGGTGAACAAGTCCCCACCCGAGGCAAAGGGACTCTACATAGAGAGGTATGTGTACCTCAGATATTTTTGATCAGATCATATGGGAGTCAAGAATGTGCGATAGCTTTGTAATACCAATGTAAGTGTGCAAAGGTTATTGTTAACTCCGAGATAATGGACTTGGATGAAGGTGGTAATTTTGTTTTCACTGGAAAACGTGCCTTAGATATGTTCACCTACTTAACAAATATGTCAGTGTGACATGAGAAAGCACAAGATCATACTTCAAACAATAAGACATTGAAATATAATCCACTGATACATGGTATTGATAGGGAAGAAACATCAATGATACTTTTGTTGCTTTTCTGAAACTTCGGGCCCTTGACTATTTGCTAGAGCCACAGTTTGGCACTGTGTTGTTACTGGTCCCGAATGCTGCACTTACATTCTGTACACTTCGAACATTGTGACGGACCAAGCTGTTCGCATACGCCTGGAGGCTGAAAAGATCCTGCAGGAAGGGAAATAGTTCCGTGATTATAACCATCGGGATGACTAGGATGGAGAGTCAGCGAATATTGGGGCTCGTACGTTTTCCATGTTTTCATCATGCTCCTTATTATTGTTGTACTAGTTGAGTTTTTATGGCTATTCTCAACTGATGTGTGAAGGTTTGACTGCGAGAATTGTGCAGGGTGCTTGCCTCCACGTTGAGTCGCCGGGGGGAGGGGGGTTAACCGATTGTCCCCCTACTGATAATTACTGTATGTAGGTGGTCTGTTCACCATGCTTCCGCGTGTCTCGGAGCACAAGGCAGGGTCTGAATATGGAAAATCAGCAGTTAAAAATCAAACGATTTTAGACCATGTTATTGATGAAGTGGATTTCGTAGGGCGTAGGGATTGCATCTGCACGTTATCGAGACTATAAAAATATTTGTGCCTTTGTTCAGTGACAGACAGAGTTGTCACGGCTCTTGTTTAGATTGATGAAAATAATGCTGCCTCTCCCAGCAAATTTTTTGTTAAATAACATGCACTTCTACTTTCTTCTAAATTTTATGTACGATAAATTTTAATTTCAACAAACGTGAAATGTTAATATTGTACATTGGAGAAGCGTGAGAGTCGTGTTGATGGTAATTCACCTCAAGTGAATTTCAGGACCTTGACTGCAGCAGTGAACATATGTAAACGACTTAAAAACGAATGCAAAACACCTCTGAGCAGGTCAGTTTCTGACATTATGTAAGCAAACATCATAAAAATTTATGTGCTGCCCAATGGTGCTACGCAAATACGAACAGTTTCATCCAAGGAGAAGCTTGTTGCTAAATTGATGTATGACTGCAGCTGGTATGTGTCAATTTTAACACTTGCCACCCCTAACTGAAATAAACGCAAGCACGAGATTGCTGCTGGACAATGATGTAAAAGGCCGCTTGTAAAATGCGTATTAAGCCATAGGAAGCATCGAAGATTGCTGAAGTCTCTTACACTTATAATGGCGAGTACAGGAAGCCATAAGGTGGCAGTTTCAAAATTTGGACAAATGTTCTGCGAGGAAGACAGCCTTTGTACGTACATTAATCTGGAACTTTGGATTTTTATCATAAGATTTGGTTCCCTCATCACCATCTGTTCAGAGGAGACCTAGTAATTTACATGCAATGTATATGACTGGACGTTATGGTCTCGATGAGACGGTGAGAGAACAGTCCAGAAGAATAAAGGATGAACTGATAAAGTTGGATACTTGGTGGCCATTCCCTCAGTGAAGAATTGATATGGCCCCGTAGAGTAATTCTGATCAACTGGAGAGGGACAAAGAAAGATCTACCACGATACAGACCAAACGTTGCTTAGATCATCAGTGCTGAGCATGCAATCTGGCTAAATATCAATTGCGTGGGTGATACCTGGTCCCACCATGGTAGCCGTTAGTAGTACTTAAAAGGATTGTGCTAAAGATTTAACATTCCGATAGATAGAATATTTCAGGCAAGAATCAGGAATTCTCCACAGATTGAGCAGGATTTTAGATAGTATTAGCCCATATGCCCCCTGCATGTTTTAGTATGATTTGTCTTCAGAACTTGCATTGAATTAACAATTGAGTCTAGCTAGGTTTCTTGTCTCACAAAGACAGTACCAGAGTAAAGCACATTTATGTTGCAAATTGGTTTGTATGAATAAAAAAGCGAAGAAGTCGACTTTTCCTATTTTATCTTTAACTTTGAAAACTTGAAAATATTTTGTTTATTCCACTGTTTGATTAGGAACTGCTCAAGATCAGGAAAACATGTCAAAAAAGTAAAAGACTGAAATTTGTGTTCACTAGATAATATGATGAGCAATTTTCATTGAAGAAAACAGGCATTATTAAAGTTTTATTAAATGAAAGCGACCTAATGTTAACTATGAATGTCAAAACATTATTCAGGATGAATGAGCCAATGCTGCCAACTCATTGTCAACGATAAATTGCAGAACAAGAACCAAAAAGATGATCGAATATTACGTTTGAGATGTGAAAACGTTTATTCATCAACATGTTTGCATTCGGACTACCGGTGTTCACATACAAAGGTACACAGGCTCTGCTGCAATGCTTGCATACAGATGTCATACTTTGGGAACATAAGATGATTTAGATTTTTGCGATGATTACTGAATATTGCAGTAACGTTAGAAAAAGACCTTGATGTATTTCATTAACCAGTTTCTTCCTGAAAATCGAATTTGAATATATTGCTAACTCATTAACTCTCGCAAGCTGTTTGGTCCTCTGAGCTTATGTTATGTTATCGAATGTTTCTCAGCTTGAAGAATAAGTTTAATAATAACCAATGCAAACTTTCATATCTTGCATTTCAGAGCTAGCCGAATACAAGAAAACAATTAAAGATTTGGGTGAGTGTACTTGAATTTTGATGATTTTACTGTTGTTCAGCTTGAAACGTAGTATCCAATCCTTGAATAAACTCAGTGTATCGAATCAGTTATGCATTTTTGTTTCAGATAGAAAGAAAAGCTATTATATCTTCCAACACACATTCATTAGCACAACTTCTACTGTGTCTCAAATAAAACTCACGTCCAAATATACATTAAACTCATGAGATTGACGTTGTGGACACAAATTTGATCTTTCTTTCTATCCTGTAATGAAGAGAAAACAAAATTTTCAGCTCCATCCAACATTATAGAGATGATCTCCAGAGAAAATAAGGACTGTCATTTCACAATCATTATGCAATTAAGTTATTAATGACACTCTTTATTTCTGTACTATGTTAAAATTAAATTTCCCTGTTTGAAGAAAGCTGCAATTCAGAGTGAGAAAAAAGACACTCTATACTTATATTTTCAATTCAAATAATGTCACAGGACACAGATAATTCACCGGAAACTCATATTTGTATCATTCATTTAAGTTGTACAGAACAGCGAATCTCTTTATTTTATGATTAAATAACAACACACTGTTCTTAACTGTGGTTTGTTACCTTAACAGAACACAAAAAGGATGAGAAAGGTAAAGTCTTTTCAACGTCTTTAATAAACGTTGAATATGGAACAACAAAGAATAAAAAATAATTGCCTGAACATAGATCGTGTTACTGAGCATGATATTTGCAAATGGGAAACATAGCAAAATTTTAAATGCTTTTATTATTTTCCTTTTTCAACGGCTGAGTTCTAAGACAACAGAGGGCACTTATTTGAAAACCAATTGCGATTTTTAAAAAGTTTTGTATATCAAGATAGTTGTTTCTACATGCAGTATATTTTGCAAAAGCATGTTTGATAGTTACTTTTTTTGCAGACATTCAAATATAATCAAATGGCTTACTGGATTGACTTCACTGGGTGTGAGGAAATGTAAGGACACGAAAATATTTCATTAGTTTAGACCATAAGGAAAAGAAACCTGAGTGGATCATTTAGCCTCTCAGTCTGCTCTTGAATTCAGGAGGATCAGAGCTAATCATACATTCCTCGCTACGACAATGTCATTTTTTTTCCCCAGGACCCTTAATATCCTTAATGATACAATACCTCGGAATCTTCACATTAAATAGCCATGAAGCCTTGTTCCACAGATTTATTAGGAACGAAGTACAAACACTTCGCAAAAATATGACACTCAAAATATCACCTTAACTCAGAATAAAGTTTGCTGCCGTTAGTTCTGATATTATGTCTTTTGATATGAGACAATCCAATCAGCTCAACATGTACACTGACATGACAGTTAAGAATTCAAAATCTCTGAATGGAATTACTTCTCACTATTTTGAAGGCCAATGAGTGGAGCCCCAACCTGTTTATTCTTTGCTTTCTTTTATGCCCTCCATTCCAAGATCATCTTCAGGAATCTTTCTGAACCCGCCACTAAGGAAGTAGTTTTTGTAATGAAGAAGAACAAAATTGATCACAGAACATGTAATGTGGTCTAACCAGCACCATTTCCAGTGACAGTAAGACATACTCTATCTTCGACTTGTATTCGCTTGAAAAAATTGTCAAAATCTCATTAAACTTCTTGATTAAATGATGTACCCGTACTTCATGTACAAATACCCATATGTCGCTTTGTGTTTAATTTTTAATATATTCAAACAATGCTTTGCTCTTTTCGTCTTCATTTAAATGAAAATCAATAGAGTGGCATTTTTTGCATTATAGTCATTTTGCCAAATTTTACCTACTCATGTAATCTGTCAATATAAACTGGTTGTATCTCTCTTAGAACGTTCACTTCGACCTACTTTGTATAGTGTGCAAATTTGTATGGCTCATTTTGCTAACTTTGCCACCATATATTCACTGGATTCCTCCAAGTCATTAATACATTTGAAACTCGTTGCTGTCAGAAAAGGGACGCTCATAGAATACCATTGGTCATGATAATGAAATTGAAAAAGAAAGCACCTTCTTTCCACTCATTGTTTCCTGTCTATTAACCATATCGTTATCGATGCCAATATGCTCCCTCATTAAACAGGCTTTTTATGTTATTGCTTAACCTTTTATGCAAACTTGTTGAATGTCTCCTTGATGTTTAAATAAATACTCATCTGTTGGAATCGAAATAAAAACTTTGGTAGAGATTTTGTCAGTGACCGCACATAAACATTTCAGATACAATTTCCCATTCATGACACAATACTGTCTCTGTAAATAGATTAAGATGTTACAAATGCTGTGCTATTACTTTCTGAATAATTTATTCCAAATTTGCTCCAGCAATAGGTGAGCCAATAGGTCTCTAGTATCTGTTTTTTGCCTACCATTCTTCTTAAGTAGTTGTGTTACACTTGCAGCTTTCGAAATCTTTGTTATGCCTCCAGAATATTGTTTTTGTTTTCTTAAAAAAGGTACAAACAACGTGTTAATCTCAGTAGCTACGAGTTTTAGGGTAAAACGATACAATCTGTCGTGGTCGAAGGATTTACCTTTTTTTCCCATAAACATGTCCAATACAACTTTACTAATAACTGTAACGACATTTTAAAATTCTTCTGTAGTCTTTAGTAATAATAGTGTTGAAGTTTCTTCGACCATGCGAATTGAATCAAAACGGAGAAACATCACAGCACGTTGGACCATCTGATTCATATCCCTGCATAAAATACATTATTCTAGATTACAAGCATTCATGTTTCGAAATGAAGAATGTGAAATTGTGATAAACGACGTTTAAACTTTAAACACAGTTAAACAAAGTGATCATGTTCTTACAGGAAGTTTGGATACGAATTACTGAGTATATTTAAGCTCTTAAATACCAAAATGTGCATTGCTGCAAAATTAATAAATGCTCATTCAGATGTCATCTCCAAAATAGCTAACAGACAAGAAAAGTATATTGCTCAAAATACCTCATGTTCATGGATGTAAGATTGGATAGAATATTCTGGAAGTGATTTATAAAGCATTGCGTTTTTTCGTGGAAATTAGATACATCAATCATAGAGTGACGCAGAGAAGAGCAGAATTAAATGATCAAATATATTCGATATTCGAATGTTCCGAGATCACAGAACGACTGATGAGAATGTAGGGTTCGAAATCGATATTTGTCCGAATGCACAGGTCGACATTTGTCAAAGTTGACTGATTTCATCCGAGATTTTGCATGTCTTCAGTGACATTCCTGATATCGTGGATTTTCTTGAAGTATTGGAGAAGGTTCACGATGTTGATAAATATGCATTTTTATGTTGCAGAATCCGTCTATTATCTCTGTGTATGCATTTATAATTAGGATAATTTCCATGTTCTTACAAAAGTATTATTATGTATATACATGCAAATGTAAAATACTTGCAAATTACGTTCCAGAACGAGAATAAAAACTGCTTATATATGCTTATTTTTATTCATCCTTGATTCTGCTGTGCATTTTTTTTTCACGAATGTCCAAATTTAGTTCCACAGCCAAAATTGAAGTTTTAACTTATAATGCTTGGATACAATTATTGGTCATAAGCAATATAATAACAAACTCCTGATTTCTGGAAATATAACCGAACTTTTGGAATTATTGGGTAAATGTGAATCATTAGATCTATGTACAAACGAAAACGCCGTGCACAGAGAGAAAACGAATGGACCCAATAAACTGCTATTGTTCCCAAGCGAATCAAAAAAATGTGAATTTTAGAATGAAGTTTCCGTTGTGAGAGATTTTGCATGTCATTGGATTGTGTAAAAGATGGGCAAAAATGGGGAAATCTGGAAAATGATTCTCATAAGTCTTTAAATATTCATTTTAATTACGCATTCGACATCGCAATTTTCATGGAGCGGACCGTCAGCATAATTATCAATATGATCAAAGTTGGCAATTCCCTAGACAAACATAACCAACGCCCTCTCCTCCTCATGTGATGCTGTCCCATTTCTGTCATGTTAGTTTCATGCAGAACAAGTGCACAGAACAAGTTGTGATGTGCATTCAATATTTCATGAGACCGTGACTAAATGATGAGCTCTTTTGAATTTGCTGTATCACGTGAATATTAGGCTATTGTTAGGCTCTACTGAAAATGACTTCAAACGGAGAAAGAAAATAATAAGCGTACAGACCACTGCCAAATACTGGTGTCCTCACTAAAACAGGAAAGGTAGTAGGTCTTTCTTTTGTTTTCAAAGTAAGAACAGGCAACGCCAGAATGATGGGGTGTCGAGAAGGCTTACCTGTCTGATATGGATTAACAGATGCATTTGGAAGCGATGTGGAGGAAGACATGTATGTTTATTGTGCATTACATAGAAGACAGAAAAGACAACAGAGAACATCACACGGCCATACAGGCCCTTCGGTCCTCGAGGTTATGCCTACCATTGATTTGACTATGCGATCAAAGAAACTCACATACCCTTCATTTTACTACCATTCATTTGTCTGTCCAAGAATCGCTTAAATGTCCCAAATGTATCTGACTCTACTCCGACCGCTGGCAGTGTATTCCACGCACTAACCACTGCCTGTATAAAGAATCGATCCCTGACATTTCTCCTGCACCTTCCTCACATTGCCTTAAGATTATCTCTAATCTGTTAGCAATTTCAGCCCTAAGAAAAGGTTTCTGACTATTCTCTCTATCTCATGCCTCTCCTCTTCGTGTACATGTTTATCAAGTCACCGCTCACCCTTTTTTCACTCCAGTAAGAAGAAGCATGAACTCCCTCAAACGTTCTTGGTAAGACATGCCCTTCAGTCGAGGCATCATCTTGATGCATCTCCTCTGCATCCTGTCTAAACCTTTGACATGATCCCCATCATGGGGCGACCAGAACTGAACACAATATTCCAAGTTTGGTTAAACTAGGGCACCTCAGATCTTCAGCATACCCAAGCTACTCTTAAACTCAATCCCCGATAATGAAAGCCAACACACCACACGGCCTCTTAAGAACAGAATCAATTTGAGTGACAACATTGAGGGATCAATGGGCATGGACACCGAGATCCCTCCATTCCTCCCCAGTGCTGATAATCCTACCTTCAACCCGATATTGTATATTCGAAATCGACTTTCCAAAATGTTTCACTTCACACTTTTCCAAGTTGAACTCCATCTGCCCCTTATCAAATTCGGCATCTAACCTATGTCTCCGTGCAACACTCCTCCACACTATCCACCTCTCCACCAATCTTCGTGCCATCAGCAAACTCGCTAACACACCCTTCCAATTTTTCATTCAAGTCATTTATAGAGATCACAAAGAGCAGAGATCCCAGTCAGATCCCTGCGGAACAACGCTGATCACCGAGCTCCAGACTGAATAACTTTCATCTTTGAGCACTCTCTATCTTCTATGAGCTAGCTATTCTGTATTCAGACAGCGAACGTTCCCTTTATCCCATGCCTCCTTAATCTCTGAATGAGCCGACCATGGGAAACCTTGTCAAACGTCTTTCAAAAGTTCATGTACTCCACATCTAATGCTTTCCATTCATCAAAGTGTTTTGTCAAGTCCTCAAATGATTCACTAAGGCTTGTGAGGCACGTCCTGCACCCCACAAAAGCATGCTGACAATTTCTATTCAAACTATGGTTTCCAAGTAATTATAAACCCTGTCTGTCAGAAACCTCTCCAATACTTTGCCCAACACAGACATAAGACTACTTCATCT
Organism: Chiloscyllium plagiosum; assembly: GCF_037043375.1. Classification (NCBI taxonomy): domain Eukaryota; kingdom Metazoa; phylum Chordata; class Chondrichthyes; order Orectolobiformes; family Hemiscylliidae; genus Chiloscyllium; species Chiloscyllium plagiosum. The sequence continues at coordinate 16,504,937 of NW_028270176.1, forward strand.
GTAATTCCCAGGAGTTTCACCCAATTACTTTGCACAACTGAGCATTCAAGTTGAATCTATAAACATCTGGCACAAATGCATGTTTAATGGGACGACTAAAGATTTGTAATACATGAAATACCCATTAATAAGCATTTTGGATTTTTTAAACACAACTCTTAATTGTGTGTTCTAGACGCAGCTGACTGCAATCAAATCAAAAAAGATTTCGGTAAGAGATTTGATTAAAATCAATGCATACACTGTACTGAGTCTTGTGCAGAATACTGAAGTTAGTTGACCTTATCCCTTGGAATGGAGCATAAAAGGCGTTAGTGTTCATTGTTTATCTGGTCTGGTCTATATTGAATTGTCAGTTGAATGTGTAGTGCTGGAAAAGGACAGCAGGCCAGGCAGCATCTGAGGAGCAGGAGAATCAACGTTTCGGGCAAAAGCCATTCATCAGGAATCCTTAAACTCTCCTGTTCCTCAGAAGCCGACTGACCTGCTGTGCCTTTTTAGCAGTAAACTCTCCACTCTAATCTCCAGCATCTGAAGTCCACAATTTCGCCTCTGGTCAGTTGTGCTGACTGAAGGAGAGTTGGATCTGAGTCGTTGCAACACAAGATTAACGTCAACTTCATATCCCCTGTGCTTCAAAATTCTAATTAATAACAGTATCTAATCTACCCTGCAATAAGTACTTGAGAACGAAGGGATAGATATAATAAAGGTAATTTGGTTTGACAAGAGAGACGACTTGCGTGCAGTCTCCAAGAGAATAAGCAACTGAATAGCGTTAAATGATTGCTGCAATGTTTTTGAATCATAGAATCCCTACAATATGGAAACAATATGTTTCTCCCAAGAAGTCTGCACTGAATTTCCAAAGATTAACCATTCCCCTACCATATTACTCTACATTTACCTCTGACTATTGCATCTCATATACACATTTCTGAATATTATGTGCAATTTATCATGGCCAATGTAACTCCCCTACATATCTATGGAATGTGGGTAGAAGTCAGAGAACCTCGAAAAATGTGCGAACTCCACGCAGACAGTTGAACGAAACTGAAATCAAAGCGGGCTCTGCAGCATTGTGAAACAGCAGTGCCAATCACTGAGCCTCAGTGCCGCCCTCAACTGTTGGACCATTACAATTCAGCTGAAGATACAATTCAGCTGCAGATACATATACTTTGCTGAAATCCAGCTAATTACATAGGATCACTTAAGTGTTGCGAATTATTGTGTGGAGATAATTGTTCGTTACTCTTTTTTTTTAAATTGACATTTTTTTTCCTTTATAGAACTGAAATTAGAAAAGAAAGACAAGGGTGATCTTTTGCGAATTTATGCTCTGTCTTTATTTACAATAGTTCATGTGGCAATGTTGATCGGAGATATGTTACAAATGACCAGGCATGAAATTAATGCGGAAAATGAAGAGTTAAAAATAAATGCCTGCAAACTTTGTAACTAACATAGTGCATGAGATAGAGAGTGGTGACTGTGTCTGCACGCCATTGAGCGTATAAAAACACTGTGCCTTTTTTTCAGTGAGAGATAGTGTGGCCACGGCTAATGATTCGGGTCAAAAGTCATGGTGCCTCTTCCAAAAGCGTTTGTATAATGAAACCTACTTTGAATTTCTTCTAAATTTGAGTATCGATTAAGGTTAACTACAGCAAAGTAAAAATACGAACGTGGTCCTGTTCACAAGCCCGAGTAGGATGGACACCGCTCTGGAGCAGGTGCAGAGCTTTGGGCAAAGGCAAGTCAAACTACACGAACATTACTTCTGGAAAGATTGAATAAGAAAGTGCCTGTTGTGTGGCCTCTGAAGGTGATTGTTCCTGCCTGGGATGAAGGCCTAGAGTAAAATAAGCGGGATATGCAGAATGGATCACTCCATCAAACAGGCAACGCCAGACTCTGATGGGAATGTTTCTGAGTCTGAAGCAGCTGGTGGAAAAACACACAGCAGTCATAACTTGGGGATAAATGAGACCAAACGACAGAGGGTCGACGAGTATAAATCTATCATTATTGTGGCAGAACAGAACATGAATGAGGAACCCGGGGGTTTCCTCGTTACCCGGGATATGACAGGCAGACATTAACTCATTGAGCAGATGAAAAGCCCGAGATAAACCGCGAAATTGACCTGTAATTTTTAAAAAACGGACAAAGAAACTGGGGTCCTTTTAGTGTATTAGGTAGCCAGCCAAATCGGCCATACTTCAGAATCCACAAAGCGATAGACAGAGGAGTAAATAATCTTCGCATCACAATTTAGAAAAATAGGGATTAAAAGCCTATATGCGAAATTGGGTACTTTAGGAAATTCTCTGTGTTAATTGATCAACTTGCTAAATTGTTATATACGAATTTAAGGACGTTTGGCTTCAATGTTTTAACGATTGAGATTGCGTGTGTTTTGGGTTTTGGGTGTGCGGTGGAGGGGGCACACTTTCAATAGAGTGGAAATTGATTCCCAAACTATGACTTTGTCAACGAATTGGAGAACTCGACCCAGAGAACTGACAAGGCGTTTCTATTTTATGGTTTTTAGTTGCATGAAACAATTCGCAGAGATTTTTTTCAAAAATAACTCCCAATGGGGAAAGGAACTGATAGAGAAATGGAGTGAGTGAGGTAAAGAGACAGGTTCCTGTTTCTTGCTCTCATTGAACTAAGTGGAAACTTCTTGTTGTCAGTTGTGAATGTATTTGTGTTCAATGGTGGTTGCATGCGTTCTTGTGAAACATTTGTTTTGTTCCCTGAAACTCGAGACGTAGGAATGTTTTGAATTAAGTCTAACATGTTGCACTGACGTCCAGCAGACCCCACGGAATGAGTGATAAGGAGGATAGGATTTACTTGTTTGCACTAATAGGGCGCAGATATTGTGACACGCTGGTGAAGACAAGAGCCTTTATATCCATGACTGACCTATCACAACTAAGAAAGTTGTTGCCGTGAATGGGTTAAATTGACATTGGACTCCTGTGCACTTGAGTAAGACCAATCTCATAGACATCAATAATCTGTTCACACCGATGTAATTTCATGTGTGTTGAAACATAGAAGGACCTATTATGGGAAGCGACTTAATAAAGGAATGTGACGACTTTATAGATTGTGGTAGGGTTGAAACAATACGGTTCTGTCCTGATGGCAAAAAAAAGGAAGCCTTTGAAAGCCACTTGGGTGTTGTTCAAGCCACATCCACTACAGGGCCCAAATGGCTTCTGAATCCATACCGCGACAGCAGGAGATGCTATAATTACTCCTGAAGCACTTGTAGAGCAGAGATTAAAAACCAGCCCGTGGAAAACTCACATTGGGAAAACTAAAGTTATTTACCCTGGACATCTAATCTCCCAAGGCATGAAACAAATTCATGAAGACAGCAAGACCACTATACAGCAAATGCCACGACCGATGAGAGTCTGTGATGTGAGTAAAGCCCAAGGCTTCTTTAAATACTGCAGGAATTTTTGTCTGATCTTGCGAAATTGGTTGAGCCCACACAACAATTAAAACGGGGAACGCCTGAGACTTACCCCATTGTTTTGTGGACTGGAAAAAACAACTCCTTGAAGAAATTGAAAGCGGAGTTAATGTTAGCCCGGGACTGGGATTGCTGGATGTGAGTTAGGACTTTCAAATTTCTTGCAACAAAGAAGGTGGGGACGTTTACTCAGCAATGGCTCGTGGAAGTATGTGGACGGATCACCATGCACCATTTCGGTATTAGTAAACACGGACCTACGAGTTGTTTGGACGTGAGGAATCGGGTGGGGTGGTTCTTCTCACAGGTGGCAGAGTTAGTCGCACTCATCCAGGCCTTGACGGAGGCGATGTGAAGTCGAATTCATATTTACACAGATAGTATATCTGCGTTGAATTTTACGTAATGACATGACTGTTTGGGAAAGACGGGAACTTGTTTGCACACAAGGCACCCGTTTCAATCATGGGCTGATAACACAGATCTTACTGGATACCAGCGAGCGTTCGTTGGAAGCTGTAGCATTGATGGTCAAGGCTCACCAGAGGGAACCAGGCAAACAGAATCCTGAATGACACATTTAAAGATGCGCCAGGCTGCTGACAAAGCTGCTCAGAGAGCCCGAGAGACAGAAGACATTCTTTCCTTGTCTGCCACCACCACCAAAGATGGCCCCAACATACATAATGCCCAATGACGCGCTGATACCCTTGAAGGTGAATGTGGCAGGTGGAAAGTGCAGGGGGACACGACAAATGAGAAAGTATCTGCAGATTGAACGACAAGATTCTGGTCTCTGCTTGCATCCAACATACTCTTATCCATTGACAACAAGGCATTTCCCACGTGGGCCACGATTTCATGATAACCATTACGAGGAAGGAATGATGGTGTAAGGGCATGTGCACATATATATCTCGATTCTGTCACTAATGTGCATCATATGCAAAGACAGGCCAGCTAAAATGAGAATGGGGCACTACCTGTGTCCTACAGGGCGTTGGGAACATAAACAGATAGAACTCTTCCCCAGTTCAATTCGGCAAGTGTTGCCTCGTGATCATAAACCAATTCACCAGTTGAGATAGGTCTACCGTACTCAGAACTGTTCAGCTCATACCGTTGCAAGGACTGTAGCTGAGGATACCAGATTGAGTCTGACCAGGGACCCAATTCACTGGAAGAGTAGCAAATACCCAAATGTTGAATGATGGGCATTAAACAGAAATTCCACATAAACTACCATCCACAAAGCTCCGGCATTGTGGAGCGTACGAACAGGATCCTTTTAACCTCCATTGATAAAGAAATGCAGAACTCTGCCAAATGCTGGAATGTGGTTCGACCTGCGAAACTCATATGACTCAGGCCGACCACAAGCCGGCCAGCTGTATTGACCCAGTATGAGCTAATCAAAGGCAGGGCAATGCAACACCCGACTGCATCATCATTGGGGCCCTGAATGCGGCCATTTGTATGATAGAATATATCACAAATACGTTTGCATTTACGTATGAGGGAAGAGGGCCTTGAAAGAATTAGCGCAACAGAAGTAAAATGTGCGCACTGACTGAGGATCCTGCCCCTGTGCATTATCTTCAGACTGAATCCTCACGGAGCCTGCTGACATCATTTGTGTATGTATGCTTGTTGCATATGGAGCAAACGTGTGCGTTATTGAGTGCAAACCGGGAGTGTGCATTGTTGCACATGTGCGTTATCATCTTTAGACCAGTGTATAACTCGATTCGGTAAGCTTCAGACTGTTATTGTTCACTTCCACCCCAGCCCTATATCTAGTAGCCATTGTGAGGAGTATCAACGGAATTGTGCACACCACGTGTTAAATTATTGTTTAGCATCAACGGTCAAAAACTCCTATTAAAGTTTATTATAACGTTTGAACTGGATACTTGCATTCTGGCAGACTGAGGCCAGTGGTCACCATGGTTGAATTCACAGCAAAAGATTGCGGAGTTTCTGTCCTTGGGCAAGTCTGATTTGAGCCATCTTTGCCTCATTGATAAAGGCTGCTCTTTGTGTAATGGAACTGTACCGGGTGAAATAATCATTATTCTGGTAAGGTCGACAAACATGTTTTAATGAAGTAGTAACAATTGGCAATTTGAGGTTGAGAAACATGTCATGACAAAGAAGGCAAAAGTTTTGAAATGGCTATTTTAATACTAAGTATCAAAACCGATTTTTTTAATATGGTTAAATTTGCATAGGACATGTGAAATGTCCAAAATAAACCATAACGTAAGTTTAAGGTAAGCGTGTAAACTCACAGAAATAACACACAACAACTGGAGGTGGGTTGAAAAGCAATTGAAGTTTTCAAGCATTTTCAGTTAGCAGGTAGTTCACGTGAAAGTACTGGACTGATAGCTATCCCTTGGTGCTAGTTGTGCCCTTGTCTTTGCCTGGTGAACAAGTCCCCACCCGAGGCAAAGGGACTCTACATAGAGAGGTATGTGTACCCCAGATATTTTTTGATCAGATCATATGGGAGTCAAGAATGTGCGATAGCTTTGTAATACCAATGTAAGTGTGCAAAGGTTATTGTTCACTCTGAGATAATGGACTTGGATGAAGGTGGTAATTTTGTTTTCACTGGAAAACGTGCCTTAGATATGTTCACCTACTTAACAAATATGTCAGTGTGACATGAGAAAGCACAAGATCATATTTCAAACAATACGACATTGAAATATAATCCACTGATACATGGTATTGATAGGGAAGAAACATCAATGATACTTTTGTTGCTTTTCTGAAACTTCGGGCCCTTGACTATTTGCGAGAGCCACAGTTTGGCACTGTGTTGTTACTGGTCCCGAATGCTGCACTTACATTCTGTACACTTCGAACATTGTGACGGACCAAACTGTTCGCATACTCCTGGAGGCTGAAAAGATCCTGCAGGAATGGAAAGAGTTCCGTGATTATAACCATCGGGATGACTAGGATGGCTAGTCAGCGAAACTTGGGGCTCGTACATTTTCCATGTTTTCATCATGCTCCTTATTATTGTTGTACTAGTTGAGATTTTATGGCTATTCTCAACTGATGTGTGAAGGTTTGATTGCGAGAATTGTGCAGGGTGCTTGCCTCCACGTTGAGTCGCCAGGGGGAGGGGGGTTAACCGATTGTCCCCCTACTGATAATTACTGTATGTAGATAGTCTGTTCGCCATGCTCCCGCGTGTCTCGGACACAAGGCAGGATCTGAATATGGAAAATCAGCAGCTAAAAATCAAACGATTTTAGACCATGTTATTGATGAAGTGGATTTCGTAGGGCGGAGGGATTACGTCTGCACGTCATCGAGACTATGAAAATATCTGTGCCTTTGTTCAGTGACAGACAGAGTTGTCACGGCTCGTGGTTAGGATGATGAAAATAATGTTGCCTCTCCCAGCAAATTTTTTTGTTAAATAACATGCACTTCTACTTTCTTCTAAATTTTATGTTCGATAAATTTTAATTTCAACAAACGTGAAATGTTAATATTGTACTTTGGAGAAGCATGAGAGTCGTGTTGATGGTAATTCACCTCAAGTGAATTTCAGGACCTTGACTGCAGCAGTGAACACATGTAAACGACTTAAAAACGAATGCAAAACACTTCTGAGCAGGTCAGTTTCTGACTATATGTAAACAAACATCATAAAAAATTTATGTGCTGCCCAATGGTGCTACGCAAATACGAACAGTTTCATCCAAGGAGAAGCTTGTTGCTAAATTGATGTATGACTGTAGCTGGTATGTGTCAATTTTAACACTTGCCACCCCTAACTGAAATAAACGCAAGCACGAGATTGCTGCTGGACAATGATGTAAAAGGCCGCTTGTAAAATGCGTATTAAGCCATAGGAAGCATCGAAGATTGCTGAAGCCTCTTACACTTATAATGGCGAGTACAGTAAGCCAAAAGGTGGCAGTTTCAAAATTTGGACAAATGTTCTGCGAGGAAGACAGCCTTTGTACGTACTTTAATCTGGAACTTTGCATTTTTATCATAAGATTTGGTTCCCTCATCACCATCTGTTCAGAGGAGACCTAGTAATTTACATGCAATGTATATGACTGGACGTTATGGTCTCGATGCGACGGTGAGAGAACAGTCCAGAAGAATAAAGGATGAACTGATAGAGTTGGATACTTGGTGGCCATTCCCTCAGTGAAGAATTGATATGGCCCCGTAGAGTAATTCTGATCAGCTGGAGAGGGACAAAGAAAGATCTATCACGAGACAGACCAAACGTTGCTTAGATCATCAGTGCTGAGGATGCAATCTGACTAAATATCAATTGCACGGGTGATACCTGGTCCCACCATGGTAGCCGTTAGTAGTACTTAAAAGGATTGTGCTAAAGATTTAACATTCCGATAGATAGAATAATTCAGGCAAGAATCAGGAATTCTCCTCAGATTGAGCAGGAGTTTAGATAGTATTAGCCCATATGCCCCCTGTATGTTTTAGTATGATTTGTCTTCAGAACTTGCATTGAATTAGCAATTCAGTCTAGCGAGGTTTCTTGTCTCACAAAGACAGTACCAGAGTAAAGCACATTTATGTTGCAAATTGGTTTGTATGAATAAAAAAGCGAAGAAGTCGACTTTTCCGATTTTAGCTTTAACTTTGAAAACTTGAAAATATTTTCTTTATTCCACTGTTTGATTAGGAACTGCTCAAGATCAGGAAAACTTGTCAAAAAAGTAAAAGACTGAAATTTGTGTTCACTAGATAATATGATGAACAATTTTCATTGAAGAAAACAGGCATTATTAAAGTTTTATGAAATGAAAGCGATCTAATGTTAACTATGAATGTCAAAACATTATTCAGGATGAATGAGCCAATGCTGCCAACTCATTGTCAACGATAAATTGCAGAACAAGAACCAAAAAGATGATCGAACATTATGTTTGAGATGTGAAAACGTTTATTCATCAACATGTTTGCATTAGGACTACCGGTGTTCACATAGAAAGGTACACAGACTCTGCTGCAATGCTTGCATATAGAGATCATACTTTGGGAACATAAGATGATTTAGATTTTTGCGATGATTACTGAATATTACAGTAATGGTAGAAAATGACCTTGATATATTTCATTAACCAGTTTCTCCCTGAAAATCGAATTTGAATATATTGCTAACTCATTAACTCTCGCAAGCTGTTTGGTCCTCTGAGCTTATGTTATGTTATCGAATGTTTCTCAGCTTGAAGAATAAGTTTAATAATAACCAATGCAAACTTTCATATCTTGCATTTCAGAGCTAGCCGAATACAAGAAAAAAATTAATGATTTGGGTGAGTGTACTTGAATTTTGATGATTTTACTGTTGTTCAGCTTGAAACGTAGTATCCAATCCTTGAATAAACTCAATGTATCGAATCAGTTATGCATTTTTGTTTCAGATAGAAAGAAAAGCTATTATATCTTCCAACACACATTCATTAGCACAACTTCTACTGTGTCTCAAATAAAACTCACGTCCAAATATACATTAAACTCATGAGATTGACGTTGTGGACACGAATTTGATCCTTTTTTCTATCCTGTAATGAAGAGAAAACAAAATTTTCAGCTCCATCCAACATTATAGAGATGATCTCCAGAGAAAATAAGGACTGTCATTTCACAATCATTATGCAATTAAGTTATTAATGACACTCTTTATTTCTGTACTATGTTAAAATTAAATTTCCCTGTTTGAAGAAAGCTGCAATTCAGAGTGAGAAAAAAGACACTCTATACTTATATTTTCAATTCAAATAATGTCACAGGACACAGATAATTCACCGGAAACTCATATTTGTATCATTCATTTAAGTTGTACAGAACAGCGAATCTCTTTATTTTATGATTAAATAACAACACACTGTTCTTAACTGTGGTTTGTTACCTTAACAGAACACAAAAAGGATAAGAAAGGTAAAGTCTTTTCAACGTCTTTAATAAACGTTGAATATGGAACAACAAAGAATAAAAAATAATTGCCTGAACATAGATCGTGTTACTGAGCATGATATTTGCAAATGGGAAACATAGCAAAATTTTAAATGCTTTTATTATTTTCCTTCTTCAACGGCTGAGTTCTAAGACAACAGAGGGCACTTATTTGAAAACCAATTGCGATTTTTAAAAAGTTTTGTATATCAAGATAATTGTTTCTACATGCAGTATATTTTGCAAAAGCATGTTTGATAGTTACTTTTTTTGCAGACATTCAAAAATAATCAAATGGCTTACTGGATTGACTTCACTGGGTGTGAGGAAATGTAAGGACACGAAAATATTTCATTAGTTTAGACCATAAGGAAAAGAAACCTGAGTGGATCATTTAGCCTCTCAGTCTGCTCTTCAATTCAGGAGGATCAGAGCTAATCATACATTCCTCGCTACGACAATGTCATTTTTTTTCCCCAGGACCCTTAATATCCTTAATGATACAATACCTCGGAATCTTCACATTAAATAGCCATGAAGCCTTGTTCCACAGATTTATTAGGAACGAAGTACAAACACTTCACAAAAATATGACACTCAAAATATCACCTTAACTCAGAATAAAGTTTGCTGCCGTTAGTTCTGATATTATGTCTTTTGATATGAGACAATCCAATCAGCTCAACATGTACACTGACATGACAGTTAAGAATTCAAAATCTCTGAATGGAATTACTTCTCACTATTTTGAAGGCCAATGAGTGGAGCCCCAACCTGTTTATTCTTTGCTTTCTTTTACGCCCTCCATTCCAAGATCATCTTCAGGAATCTTTCTGAACCCGCCCCAATGAAGTATTTTTTGTAATGAAGAAGAACAAAATTGATCACAGAACATGTAATGTGGTCTAACCAGCACCATTTCCAGTGACAGTAAGACATACTCTATCTTCGACTTGTATTCGCTTGAAAAAATTGTCAAAATCTCATTAAACTTCTTGATTAAATGATGTACCCGTACTTCATGTACAAATACCCATATGTCGCTTTGTGTTTAATTTTTAATATATTCAAACAATGCTTTGCTCTTTTCGTCTTCATTTAAATGAAAATCAATAGAGTGGCATTTTTTGCATTATAGTCATTTTGCCAAATTTTACCTACTCATGTAATCTGTCAATATAAACTGGTTGTATCTCTCTTAGAACGTTCACTTCGACCTACTTTGTATAGTGTGCAAATTTGTATGGCTCATTTTGCTAACTTTGCCACCATATATTCACTGGATTCTTCCAAGTCATTAATACTTTTGAAACCTGTTGCTGTCAGAAAAGGGACGCTCATAGAATACCATTGGTCATGATAATGAAATTGAAAAAGAAAGCACCTTCTGTCCACTCATTGTTTCCTGTCTATTAACCATATCGTTATCGATGCCAATATGCTCCCTCATTAAACAGGCTTTTTATGTTATTGCTTAACCTTTTGTGCAAACTTGTTGAATGTCTCCTTGATGTTTAAATAAATACTCATCTGTTGGAATCGAAATAAAAACTTTGGTAGAGATTTTGTCAGTGACCGCACATAAACATTTCAGATACAATTTCCCATTCATGACACAATACTGTCTCTGTAAATAGATTAAGATGTTACAAATGCTGTGCTATTACTTTCTGAATAATTTATTCCAAATTTGCTCCAGCAATAGGTGAGCCAATAGGTCTCTAGTATCTGTTTTTTGCCTACCATTCTTCTTAAGTAGTTGTGTTACACTTGCAGCTTTCGAAATCTTTGTTATGCCTCCAGAATATTGTTTTTGTTTTCTTAAAAAAGGTACAAACAACGTGTTAATCTCAGTAGCTACGAGTTTTAGGGTAAAACGATACAATCTGCCGTGGTCGAAGGATTTACCTTTTTTTACCATAAACATGTCCAATACAACTTTACTAATAACTGTAACGACATTTTAAAATTCTTCTGTAGTCTTTAGTGATAATAGAGTGTTGAAGTTTCTTCGACCATGAGAATTGAATCAAAACGGAGAAACATCACAGCACGTTGGACCATCTGATTCATATCCCTGCATAAAATACATTATTCTAGATTACAAGCATTCATGTTTCGAAATGAAGAATGTGAAATTGTGATAAACGACGTTTAAACTTTAAACACAGTTAAACAAAGTGATCATGTTCTTACAGGAAGTTTGGATACGAATTACTGAGTATATTTAAGCTCTTAAATACCAAAATGTGCATTGCTGCAAAATTAATAAATGCTCATTCAGATGTCATCTCCAAAATAGCTAACAGACAAGAAAAGTAGATTGCTCAAAATACCTCATGTTCATGGATGAAAGATTGGATAGAATATTCTGGAAGTGATTTATAAAGCATTGCGTTTTTTCGTGGAAATTAGATACATCAATCATAGAGTGACGCAGAGAAGAGCAGAATTAAATGATCAAATATATTCGATATTCGAATGTTCCGAGATCACAGAACGACTGATGAGAATGTAGGGTTCGAAATCGATATTTGTCCGAATGCACAGGTCGACATTTGTCAAAGTTGACTGATTTCATCCGAGATTTTGCATGTCTTCAGTGACATTCCTGATATCGTGGATTTTCTTGAAGTATTGGAGAAGGTTCACGATGTTGATAAATATGCATTTTTATGTTGCAGAATCCGTCTATTATCTCTGAGTATGCATTTATAATTAGGATAATTTCCATGCTCTTACAAAAGTATTATTATGTATATACATGCAAATGATTCTTAAAATACTTGCAAATTACGTTCCAGAACGAGAATAAAAACTGCTTATATTTGCTTATTTTTATTCATCCTTGATTCTGCTGTGCATTTTTTTTTCACGAATGCCCAAATTTAGTTCCACAGCCAAAATTGAAGTTTTAACTTGTAATGCTTGGATACAATTATTGGTCATAAGCAATATAATAACAAACTCCTGATTTCTGGAAATTAAACCTAACTTTTGAAATTATTGGGTAAATGTGAATCATTAGATCTATGTACAAATGAAAACGCCGTGCACAGAGAGAAAAAGAATGGACCCAATAAACTGCTATTGTTCCCAAGCGAATCAAAAAAATGTGAATTTAAGAATGAAGTTTCCATTGTGAGAGATTTTGCATGTCATTGGATTGTGTAAAAGATGGGCAAAAATGGGGAAATCTGGAAAATGATTCTCATAAGTCTTTAAATATTCATTTTAATTACGCATTCGACATCACAATTTTCATGGAGCGGACCGTCAGCATAATTATCAATATGATCAAAGTTGGCAATTCCCTAGACAATCATAACCAACGCCCTCTCCTACTCATGTGATGCTGTCCCATTTCTGTCATGTTAGTTTTATGCAGAACAAGTGCACAGAACAAGTTGTGATGTGCATTCAATATTTCATGAGACCGTGACTAAATGCTGAGCTCTTTAGAATTTGATGTAACACGTGAATATTAGGCTATTGTTAGGCTCTACTGAAAATGACTTCAAACGGAGAAAGAAAATAATAAGCATACAGACCACTGCCAAATACTGGTGTCCTCACTAAAACAGGAAAGGTAGTAGGTCTTTCTTTTGTTTTCAAAGTAAGAACAGGCAACGCCAGAATGATGGGGTGTCGAGAAGGCTTACCTGTCTGATATGGATTAACAGATGCATTTGGAAGCGATGTGGAGGAAGACATGTATGTTTATTGTGCATTACATAGAAGATAGAAAAGACAACAGAGAACATCACACGGCCATACAGGCCCTTCGGCCCTTGAGGTTATGCCTACCATTGATTTGACTATGCGATCAAAGAAACTCACATACCCTTCATTTAACTACCATTCATTTGTCTGTCCAAGAATCGCTTAAATGTCCCAAATGTATCTGACTCTACTACGACCGCTGGCAGTGTATTCCACGCACTAACCACTGCCTGTATAAAGAATCGAACCCTGACATTTCTCCTGCACCTTCCTCACATTGCCTTAAGATTATCTCTAATCTGTTAGCAATTTCAGCCCTAAGAAAAGGTTTCTGACTATTCTCTCTATCTTATGCCTCTCCTCTTCGTGTATATGTTTATCAAGTCACCGCTCAACCTTTTTTTCACTCCAGTAAGAAGAAGCATGAACTCCCTCAAACGTTCTTGGTAAGACATGCCCTTCAGTCGAGGCATCATTTTGATGCATCTCCTCTGCATCCTGTCTAAACCTTTGACATGATCCCCATCATGAGGCGACCAGAACTGAACACAATATTCCAAGTTTGGTTTAACTAGGGCACCTCAGATCTTCAGCATACCCGAGCTACTCTTAAACTCAATCCCCGATAATGAAAGCCAACACACCACACGGCCTATTCAGAACAGAATCAATTTGAGTGACAACATTGAGGGATCAATGGGCATGGACACCGAAATCCCTCCATTCCTCCCCAGTGCTGATAATCCTACCTTCAACCCTATATTGTATATTCGAAATCGACTTTCCAAAATGTATCACTTCACACTTTTCCAAGTTGAACTCCATCTGCCCCTTATCAAATTCGGCATCTAACCTATGTCTCCTTACAAACTGCAACACTCCTCCACACTATCCACCTCTCCACCAATCTTCGTGCCATCAGCAAACTCGCTAACACACCCTTCAAATTTTTCATTCAAGTCATTTATAGAGATCACAAAGAGCAGAGATCCCAGTCAGATCCCTGCGGAACAACGCTGATCACCGAGCTCCAGACTGAATAACTTTCATCTTTGAGCACTCTCTATCTTCTATGAGCTAGCTATTCTGTATTCAGACAGCGAACGTTCCCTTTATCCCATGCCTCCTCAATCTCTGAATGAGCCGACCATGGGAAACCTTGTCAAACGTCTTTCAAAAGTTCATGTACTCCACATCTAATGCTTTCCATTCATCAAAGTGTTTTGTCAAGTCCTCAAATGATTCACTAAGGCTTGTGAGGCACGTCCTGCACCCCACAAAAGCATGCTGACAATTTCTATTCAAACTATGGTTTCCAAGTAATTATATACCCTGTCTGTCAGAAACTTCTCCAATACTTTGCCCAACACAGACATAAGACTACTTCATCTGTAATTCCCAGGAGTTTCACCCAATTACTTTGCACAACTGAGCATTCAAGTTGAATCTATAAACATCTAGCACAAATGCATGTTTAATGGGACGACTAAAGGTTTGTAATACATGAAATACCCATTAATAAGCATTTTGGATTTTTTAAACACAACTCTTAATTGTGTGTTCTAGACGCAGCTGACTGCAATCAAATCAAAAAAGATTTCGGTAAGAGATCTGATTAAAATCAATGCATACACTGTACTGAGTCTTGTGCAGAATACTGAAGTTAGTTGACCTTATCCCTTGGAATGGAGCATAAAAGGCGTTAGTGTTCATTGTTTATCTGGTCTGGTCTATATTGAATTGTCAGTTGAATGTGTAGTGCTGGAAAAGGACAGCAGGCCAGGCAGCATCTGAGGAGCAGGAGAATCAACGTTTCGGGCAAAGGCCATTCATCAGGAATCCTTAAACTCTCCTGTTCCTCGGAGGCCGACTGACCTGCTGTGCCTTTTAAGCAGTAAACTCTCCACTCTAATCTCCA
This sequence comes from Chiloscyllium plagiosum, assembly GCF_037043375.1. Taxonomy (NCBI): domain Eukaryota; kingdom Metazoa; phylum Chordata; class Chondrichthyes; order Orectolobiformes; family Hemiscylliidae; genus Chiloscyllium; species Chiloscyllium plagiosum. The sequence goes on from NW_028270176.1 coordinate 16,520,044, forward strand.
GCATCTGAAGAGCGCAATTTCGCCTCTGGTCAGTTGTGCTGACTGAAGGAGAGTTGGATCTGAGTCGTTGCAACACAAGATTAACGTCAACTTCATATCCCCTGTGCTTCAAAATTCTAATTAATAACAGTATCTAATCTACCCTGCAATAAGTACTTGAGAACGAAGGGATAGATATAATAAAGGTAATTTGGTTTGACAAGAGAGACGACTTGCGTGCAGTCTCCAAGAGAATAAGCAACTGAATAGCGTTAAATGATTGCTGCAATGTTTTTGAATCATAGAATCCCTACAATATGGAAACAATATGTTTCTCCCAAGAAGTCTGCACTGAATTTCCAAAGATTAACCATTCCCCTACCATATTACTCTACATTTACCTCTGACTATTGCATCTCATATACACATTTCTGAATATTATGTGCAATTTATCATGGCCAATTTAACTCCCCTACATATCTATGGATTGTGGGTAGAAGCCAGAGTACCTAGAAAAATGTGCGAACTCCACACAGACAGTTGAACGAAACTGAAATCAAACCGGGCTCTGCAGCATTGTGAAACAGCAGTGCCAATCACTGAGCCTCAGTGCCGCCCTCAACTGTTGGACCATTACAAATCAGCTGAAGATACAATTCAGCTGCAGATACATATACTTTGCTGAAATCCAGCTAATTACATAGGATCACTTAAGTGTTGCGAATTATTGTGTGGAGATAATTGTTTGTTACTCTATTTTTTTTTTAAATTGACATTTTTTTTCCTTTATAGAACTGAAATTAGAAAAGAAAGACAAGGGTGATCTTTTGCGAATTCATGCTCTGTCTTTATTTACAATAGTTCATGTGGCAATGTTGATCGGAGATATGCTACAAATTACCAGGCATGAAATTAATGCGGAACATGAAGAGTTAAAAATAAATGCTTGCAAACTTTGTAACTAACATAATGCATGTGAAAGAGAGTGGTGACTGTGTCTGCACGCCATTGAGCGTATAAAAACACTGTGCTTTTTGTTCAGTGAGAGATAGTGTGGCCACGGCTAATGATTCGGGTCAAAAGTCATGCTGCCTTTTCCAAAAGCGTTTGTATAATGAAACCTACTTTGAATTTCTTCTAAATTTGAGTAACGATTAAGGTTAACTACAGCAAAGTAAAAATACGAACGTGGTCCTGTTCACAAGCTCGAGTAGGATGGACACCGCTCTGGAGCAGGTGCAGAACTTTGGGCAAAGGCAAGTCTAACTACACGAACAGTACTTCTGGTAAGATTGAATAAGAAAGTGCCTGTTTTGTGGCCTCTGAAGGTGATTGTTCCTGCCTGGGATGAAGGCCGAGAGTAAAATAAGCGGGATATGCAGAATGCATCACTCCATCAAACAGGCATCGCCAGACTCTGATCGGAATGTTTCTGAGTCAGAAGCGGCTGGTGGAAAAACACACAGCAGTAATAACTTGGAGATAAATGTGACCAAACGACAGAGGGTCGACGAGTATAAATCTATCATTATTATGGCAGAACAGAACATGAATGGGGAACCCGGGGTTTTCTCGTTACCCGGGATATGACAGGCAGACATTAACTCATTAAGCAGATGAAAAGCCCTAGATAAACCGCGAAATTGACCTGTAAGTTTAAAAAAAAAACGTACAAACAAACTAGGGTCCTTTTAGTGTATTAGGTAGCCAGCCAAATCGGCCATACTTCAGAATCCACAAAGCGATGGATAGAGGAGTAAATAATCTTAGCATCACAATTTAGAAAAATAGGGATTAAAAGCCTATATGCGAAATTGGGTATTTTGGGAAATTCTCTGTGTTAATTGGTCAATTTGCTAAATTGTTATATACGAATTTAAGGACGTTTGGCTTGAATGTTTCAACAATTGAGATTGCGTGTGTTTTGGGTTTGGGGTGTGCGGTGGAGGGGGCACACTTTCAATAGAGTGGAAATTGATTCCCAAACTAGGACTTTGTCCACGAATTGGAGAACTCGACGCAGAGAACTGACAAGGCGTTTCTATTTTATGGTTTTTAGGTGCATGAAACAATTCGCAGAGATTTGTTTCAAAAATAACTCCCTTTGGGGAAAGGAAATGATAGAGAAATGGAGTGAGTGAGGTAGAGAGACAGGTTCCTGTTTCTTGCTCTCATTGAACTAAGTGGAAACTTCTTGTTGTCAGTTGTGAATGTATTTTTGTTCAATGGTGGTTGCATGCGTTCTTGTGAAACATTTGTTTTGTTCCCTGAAACTCGAGACGTAGGAATGTTTTCAATTAAGTCTAATATGCTGCACTGACGTCCAGCAGACCCCACGGAATGAGTGATAAGGAGGATAGGATTTACTTGTTTGCACTAATAGGGCGCAGATATTGTGACACGCTGGTGAAGACAAGAGCCTTCATTTCCATGACTGGCCTATCACAACTAAGGAAATTGTCGATGTGAATGGGTTAAATTGACATTGGACTCCTGTGTACTTGAGTAAGACCAATCTCATAGACATCAATAATCTGTTCACACCGATGTAATTTCATGTGTGTTGAAACATTGATGGACCTATTATGGGAAGCGACTTAATATAGGAATGTGACGACTTTATAGATTGTGGTAGGGGTGAAACAATACGGTTCTGTCCTGAATGCAAAAAAAGGAAGCCTTTGAAAGCCACTTGGGTGTTGTTCAAGCCACATCCAGTACAGGGCCCAAATGGCTTCTGAATCCATACCGGGACAGCAGGAGATGACTAGGATGGCTACTCAGCGAATCTTGGGGCTCGTGCATTTTCCATGTTTTCATCATGCTCCTTATTATTGTTGTACTAGTTGAGTTTTTATGGCTATTCTCAACTGATGTGTGAAGGTTTGACTGCGAGAATTGAGCAGGGAGCTTGTCTCCACGTTGATTCGCCGGGGGGAGGGTGGTTAACCGATTGTCCCCCTACTGATAATTACTGTATGTAGGTGGTCTGTTCGCCAAGCTCCCGCGTGTCTCGGAGCACAAGGCAGGGTCTGAATATGGAAAATCAGCAGTTAAAAATCAAACGATTTTAGACCATGTTATTGATGAAGTGGATTTCGTAGGGCGTAGGGATTGCGTCTGCACGTCATCGAGACTATGAAAATATCTGTGCCTTTGTTCAGTGACAGACAGAGTTGTCACGGCTCGTGGTTAGGATGATGAAAATAATGCTGCCTCTCCCAGCAAATCTTTTGTTAAATAACATGCACTTCTACTTTCTTCTAAATTTTATGTTCGATAAATTTTAATTTCAACAAACGTGAAATGTTAATATTGTACATTGGAGAAGCGTGAGAGTCGTGTTGATGGTAATTCACCTCAAGTGAATTTCAGGACCTTGACTGCAGCAGTGAACACAAGTAAACGACTTAAAAACGAATGCAAAACACTTCTGAGCAGGTCAGTTTCTGACATTATGTAAGCAAACATCATAAAAAATTATGTGCTGCCCAAAGGTGCTCCGCAAATACGAACAGTTTCATCCAAGGAGAAGCTTGTTGCTAAATTGATGTATGACTGTAGCTGGTATGTGGCAATTTTAACACTTGCCACCCCTAACTGAAATAAACGCAAGCACGAGATTGCTGCTGGACAATGATGTAAAAGGCCGCTTGTAAAATGCGTATTAAGCCATAGGAAGCATCGAAGATTGCTGAAGCCTCTTACACTTATAATGGCGAGTACAGTAAGCCATAAGGTGGCAGTTTCAAAATTTGGACAAATGTTCTGCGAGGAAGATAGCCTTTCTACGTACATTAATCTGGAACTTTGCATTTTTATCATAAGATTTGGTTCCCTCATCACCATCTGTTCAGAGGAGGCCTAGTAATTTACATGCAATGTATATGACTGGACGTTATGGTCTCGATGAGACGGTGAGAGAACAGTCCAGAAGAATAAAGGATGAACTGATAGAGTTGGATACTTGGTGGCCATTCCCTCAGTGAAGAACTGATATGGCCCCGTAGAGTAATTCTGATCAACTGGAGAGGGACAAAGAAAGAGCTACCACGAGACAGACCAAACGTTGCTTAGATCATCAGTGTTGAGGATGCAATCTGTCTAAATTTCAATTGCACGGGTGATACCTGGTCCTAGCATGGTAGCTGTTAGTAGTACTTAAAAGGATTGTGCTAAAGATTTAATATTCCGAAAGATAGAATAATTCAGGCAAGAATCAGGAAATCTCCTCAGATTGAGCAGGATTTTAGATAGTATTAGCCCATATGCCCCCTGTATGTTTAAAGATGATTTGTCTTCAGAACTTGCATTGAATTAACAATTCAGTCTAGCTAGGTTTCTTGTCTCACAAAGACAGTAGGAGAAAGTGAGGTCTGCAGATGCTGGAGATCAGAGCTGGAAATGTGTTGCTGGAAAAGCGCAGCAGGTCAGGCAGCATCCAGGGAACAGGAGAATCGACGTTTCGGGAAAATCAGCATTTGATTCTCCTGTTCCCTGGATTCCTGAGAAGGGCTTATGCCCGAAATGTCGATTCTCCTGGTCCCTGGATGCTGCCTGACCTGCTGCGCTTTTCCAGCAACACATTTCCAGCTCACAAAGACAGTACCAGAGTAAAGCACATTTATGTTGCAAATTGGTTTGCATGAATAAAAAAACGAAGAAGTCGACTTTTCCTATTTTAGCTTTAACTTTGAAAACTTGAAAATATTTTCTTTATTCCACTGTTTGATTAGGAACTGCTCAAGATCAGGAAAACATGTCAAAAAAGTAAAAGACTGAAATTTGTGTTCACTGGATAATATGATGAGCAATTTTCATTGAAGAAAACAGGCATTAAACAAGATTTATTAAATGAAAGAGATCTAATGTTAACTATGAATGTCAAAACATTATTCAGGATGAATGAGCCAATGTGGACAACTGATTGTCAATGATAAATTGCAGAACAAGAACCAAAAAGATGATCGAACATTACGTTTGAGATGCGAAAACGTTTATTCATCAACATGTTTGCATTAGGACTACCGGTGTTCACATAGAAAGGTACACAGACTCTGCTGCAATGCTTGCATATAGAGATCATACTTTGGGAACATAAGATGATTTAGATTTTTGCGATGATTACTGAATATTGCAGTAACGGTAGAAAATGACCTTGATGTATTTCATTAACCAGTTTATTCCTGAAAATCGAATTTGAATAAATTGCTAACTCATTAACTCTCGCAAGCTGTTTGGTCCTCTGAGCTTATGTTATGTTATCGAATGTTTCTCAGCTTGAAGAATAAGTTTAATAATAACCAATGCAAACTTTCATATCTTGCCTTTCAGAGCTAGCCGAATACAAGAAAACAATTAAAGATTTGGGTGAGTGTACTTGAATTTTGATGATTTTACTGTTGTTCAGCTTGAAACGTAGTATCCAATCCTTGAATAAACTCAGTGTATCTAATCAGTTATGCATTTTTGTTTCAGATATTAAGAAATGCTATTATATCATCCAACACACATTCATTAGCACAACTTCTACTGTGTCTCAAATAAAACTCACGTCCAAATATACATTAAACTGATGTTCGATGCATTCGCACTCATTATGTACTGATTATGTTTATATTGTGGATCAACATTAGAAATAACTGACTCAAAACACAATTCCAAAGTGACAAGATGAAGCACTGTAAGACAATTATGACCATCTGTGTGCAACTGTCTATGTAAAATTCGTGTTAAATTTTCCAATTTAGAAATGCAGGATGTAGTAGTATCTGCATGCAAGATCGTCGATCAATTGATTCATGTTGGATCGTTGTTCCTGCAATGATATCAGACATGTTTGCTCCAAGATTGAGATCATCAATGTGAGATGAATTGTTCTGAAGTGAATGTCCAATTTCGAACCTGGTCAAGAAATTGCTACGCTGTCTAAACAAAAATAATTACTACTGATTTCGATGTTCAAAATAAAAAGCCAGTGATTATGAGAAAAGCAACAAAGAATGAAAGTATTCCAACTTACGTTACCTCATGAGTTTCATTTTCCTCTCTTTCCTATGATTATGAAGGGTGGTACATGTATGGAATGAGCTACCAGAGGATGTGGTGGAGGCTGGTACAATTGCAAAATTTAAGAGGCATTTGGATGAGTACATAAATAGAAAGGCTTTTGAGGAATATGGGCCGGGTGCTGGCAGTGGGAATAGATTGGGCTGGGATATCTGGTCGGCATTGACTGTTTGGACCGTAAGGTCTGTTTCCATGCTGTTCATCTCTCTGACTCTATGACTCAAAATGTTTGAAAGTTTAAAACTGTGATGTTGTAATATCATTAAGATAATTACTTTGCCCTTCCGAGGAATGAAGTCACATTACATTTCCTTGCATCTGTTACCAACTTTTCTCAATTAGTTTTTTAATCTATTCATTTTTATACATTCTTGAAATCTACGTTATCCAATGATTTCACAACATTCTGGAGAATTCAGACACATGTCACAATTTGCTGCTTTCAAACAAAGTATATTCACTTTTTCTATAATCATATTGATTGTAATTATTAGAGTGACTGCTGAGCACTAGGGATGGCTAAACAAATAGTTTTCAGGCCAATTCGCTTTCGATCTGGTAATCTGTAATCATTTGATTTTTTTCTTACCCCCTTATTAATTATTTCTATGTATAGTTAATAATACAACTATGTATAGTTAATAATACTATTAACTTCAGTGTATAGTTAATAATACAACAATGAACGTGCAGATAATGTCCTGTCTAATCTATTCCTATAAGTGAGGAACATCAATGTACGTAGTATGTCAATTAAGAGCTGGAAGTAATAACAATGCATTGATCATAAATGCAATCAAATGTATACGTAGAGTCTTTCCATCCATTTGCAATCAGATGATGCACAACTGAACTGTATAGAACACAAATGTGACAATTTGTAATACGTTATTCTGGTATTAAGTAATCTGAACCAAGTAGTACGCATTATGCCAAGAATGTAATATTCAATACATAAAGATGACATAGTTAAAAATCACACAACACTCGGTTACAGTCCAACAGGTTTAATTGGAAGCACGCTAGCTTTCGGAGCATCGCCCCTTCATCAGGTGGTAGTGGAGGGCTCAATCCTAACACACAGAATTTATAGCAAAAATTTACAGTGTGATATAACTGAAATTATACATTGAAAAATTGATTGTCTGTTGAGCTTTTCATCTGTTAGAATACCGTGATAGCTTCACTCCTTCCATGTGTAAATCACAAAACCTTTTTTTTAAAAAGTTGCATCCTCGGGTTAGCTGTTATCAATGGGTGATAGCTCGACAATATGTTGAAGGTATTAGCCCCCTGTGTTCTCTGTCTATGCCATGACGCCTTGGACCATTCTCCAAGGTGGACTTCTGGACAGGCAGCAGAGAAAAGTGGCCGAGCAGAGGCTGATAGCTAAGTTCAGTATCCAAATGCAGGGCCTCAACCGGGTCCTTGGGTTCATGTTAAATTTCAGGTGACCACCATTGTACTATGCACACACACAGATACTCCTACACACATACTCTCTCTCACACACAGGCACTCCTATAAACACGGACGCACACACAGAAACTCACACACACCCTTACAGGCATACACATTCCCGCACTCACACATGCACCCCCTCCCTGATTTAAGACGCTCTGCACTCACCACACACACATACACTTTATCACACTCACAACCCCCAACCCAGGCAGACACAGACAAAGACCCACATGGACACATATATTTTCTGGGGTGAATTTGTACTTGCAGGGTGACATTGTACTTTGCTCAAAAACTGCATGCATTCATGTAGAACTCTGAGCTCAAAAACTGCATAAATTCATGTAAAACTCCGTTACCTCATTTTTTAGATTACAATCAATCTAAACATCATGGCATAGACAGAAAACACAGGGGGCCAACACCTTCAACATATTGTCTAGCTATCACCCATTGTTAACAGCTAAACCGACAATGCAACATTTTAAAAAAAGATTTTGTGATTTACACATGAAAGAAGTGAAACTATCACAGTATTCGAACAGATGAAAAGCTTAACAGACAATCAATTTTCCAATGTATAATTTCAGTTACATCACACTATACATTTTTGCTATAAATTCTGTGTGTTAGGATTGAGCCATCTACTACCACCTGATGAAGGAGCAACACTCCGAAAGCTAGTGTGCTTCCAATTAAACCTGTTGGATCTTAACCTGGTGTCCACTAGGAAAACACCCCAAATGCATGCATGGTCAACGTCATAATGTCTGTTCAATGCATGTATGGACGATAATAGGATATAGACATAAATGTGTGCCCTATGCATGTTAAATGTAGAAGAGTTCTCGCCACGTTTCTCCAAATTCTGGATAAGTGTTTCAAGTAAAATATCGGGAGTGCCAAAATACTATTGCTATTTTCGCATTGGTTCTGACATTGTATGTTAAGAAGCTCAGCAATTTAGCGCTTGCATCTGTCAGTGTGATTTACCTTGCAAAGTCATATCTTTTGCTTCTTAAAAGGTGAGAAGTTGGAGGCACAGAAGAAAGGTAAGTGCATCTGGCCTTGTGCAAGAGAAACGTTTCCACAATGAGTTTCATCTCTGTGTAACAGAGATTGGACTGATGTATTTTTTAGTGAGCATCTAAATATTTCAAGACATTTATAGCGTAATTGTAGTGGAATACTATGGTTCAGGATGATATCCAGAAAGAGAATTCACAGATTTAACTTCTTTACTTGGAAGAACTAACAGACAAATTGATATTTATTGGTTTTGTTTTCATGCTTTTGTTGCACAATTGTCACAATCTGAAGCTTGTCGCTTGAACATGCATTTGGTCAGTTTCAACTGAATTTCTCAATGTAATGTTGTTGTTAAAACCGAGAAAGCTATTTCAGTGCATTGGTATCAAGAGAACAAAATAGATGCATTTTGGTTTATCATGCAGTCGAGAACCACAAATTTAACAGGCTCCAAGGCCAGAGATACACATTTAATTATTTGGAAATGTAGGTTAAGAAAAACACTTCATACTCAGCTTTCAGAGTTTTCTTTTACTCTTAACTATTTTGTGGCTGCTGGGAAATCGGTAGGGTTTAAGGCAGAAGCGCACGTTTAATGAGAATCTCATTTGTCGTTCGAAACTTCAATCTTTACAGACACCAAAGAAGGTTACTCCAGCAAGCCAGCTGTAACGTCTGATATATGTTGTTATTCTCTGTGGCAGGGATACTCTGTATTCAAGTGAAGAGCATGCCCTAGCTTCAGACTTCAGTGGTATTACCAAGCAGTCAGGTGCCCATATTGCACATAATTACATTTTCGAAGAAAAAAGGTCAAAATAAATTCAGAAATGGAGCGTTATCCTGCACGCATCAGTGGGGAGAACGAAACATTATATTGTTCCACTTTGGAACGTATCATCAGAGATGACATTAATTGAAGACAAAATGCGAGATTTGTCCCTCTCTTCAAATGTTGCATGAATGAATGCGTATCCACAACAATTTTGTAATTATCTAATAGCACAAATGTATCACAAGGGAACATGGTAATATAACAGAATAGGAAGTGAAAAGAATTCAATATACTTCATGTGTAATGAAAAAAACGACTCGTGAAAAGTAAATAGGGCGGATATTTGGTAAGTGTGTTTGCTTTATGATGCAAGGGAAATGCGCATTTTTGAGAAGAGAATGCACTTATGAATTCTTCAGAACTGTGGAAATAGACTTTAATTCTAATAGTAAATTCGAAGTACTGTAAAGTCAGAGGAAAGTGAACGAAGTTCCCATATCAAAGCAGTCATTCACTGCAGTTCAAGTGTCCTGACAGGCACATTGACAGCTCTGCCTAAAAGTGGATAAGATAAGAGTGATGTTAGTCTTCCAGTGAGCTAATGTAATAGATTTGCAGGGCAATATAAACAGTTTAAATACATGTGGCAATGGGCCAGTATATTGGCTAAGTAGAATGTCACTTGTCAAGGGTTTCCGATAGGAATACTGGGTGCGAATGGCAAGATAACTAGTGAACATAGAAGTAGATGACACTTTAGAAGGATTCTCGTTGAAATTGGTGTCATTGTGAAAGGTCGATACATTGTTTTATGCGTCGTGGTATTAGCCTCGCAGTTGTATTTCGCAACTTAGGTGGAGAGATAGGTGATAGCTATTTAATTTTTCATCCGCTATGCAGGTTTCCAGCTGGGTGCAGAGCACGCTGAGAGCGGGTATGATACTGCTGGGAAGTGAACGAGTTCAGAGCCAGTTAACTATGTGAGTTAAGGAGGAGAGAAGGTGCCAACTGCTACTGTGAAAAATGAATCGGTAGTCATGCCAGAGGAATGTAGCGCCGACTCAAAATGATTACAGCTCAGACAGTTGCCAGCTGGGCAGGCTAGAAGTCTTTTGATGTTTTGCAAAAAACGCAGGAAATAATTCCATTTTCAGAAATCGTGAACTTGTTACAACAGAGTAGCAATTATGTCGGTAGCATTCTGTTAAAAACATAAATGGTCATTTGGTTTGCTAACCACTTTTGAGCTTACTTTCGATCGTGTTTACATTTTAAATTGGTATTATGTAGGGTACACTTGGTCCTTCCAACTTTTCCCTCCCTCTCTCTTTCTGTCACAATCACACACTACAGCAGTTGTACTTTAATGTTCAATTTATTAAACCCAGAGCTACATAAATGCTAAGGATCAGTTAATACATTTCCTACGAAAATTGATAATTGCAATGGTGAAAAGTGTTTAGCATTCCAATGAATAATATTGAAGCAAACTTTACGAATTTATAAATTCAACCGAAATACATTATGTTGAAGCAATTCTGAATTTTGAAACAATGATTGTATGTGGAGTAACATGAATTATTGAAAAGGCTGTTTATGTATCAAATAGAAGTGGTCAATGTAATATATTTGCATTTTCAGAAGGTGTATGGCAGTGTACCATAGATTAAACTTGAAAATCACACTTTGTTGAAGATATTACTTTAGACTGTGTAGAAAATTGTCTAACTCATGGAAGATAAAGAGATGAGACAATAGAGACATTTTGAGAAGGGCAATATGTAACTAGTGGAATGCAAAATAGAGCAAAACTAGAGCTTGAATAATTTTCTCTACACATTATTTTCTTGAATGTGATAACCAAATTGCAAACGCAAAAAATATGAATGGCAAAAATGAGAGCATAGGACATGGTAAGCATAAAATTGAGTTTGCAGAAACATAGAGACAAGTTAGGTGAATGGGAAGGAAAAGAACATTTTGGCAGATGAAATGTAATGTAAGAAAATGTTAGAGTATCAATGAGGTTGTTGACTTGCCAACTGAGTTGGCACGTTTGTTCGCAAATGTTCCATCACAATTCTGTTTAACATCATCAGTGCACCTCCAGTGAAACATTGGTGTTCTATCCCGCTTGCTATTTATGTGTCTCCGTCTGCTGGGGTTCGTGGTGTCATTTTGAGTTTCTTTTTTGCCTTGCCTGTTCTTTTTCTTATTGTGATAGGATTATGCAATTTAGCCAGATGAAGAGAAGAGTTACATATTAAGTTAGTTGGGAGTGATTGTAGAAAGCAATTGAAAATAAGTATTTGCTTGAAAGTATCACAAAAGAAAATACTATCTTTTTTGCGGGAATTAGTGAAGTCAATTGGACTGTTGATAGGGAGAGTTCGCATAATAAGAGGACGTTGAATCAGGCTGACCTGTGGTAAATACAATCTAAAAGAAAGAGAGACCACCTTATGGATGACACATGATCCTTTATATGAGTTTGCAGGTAAGATGTGGAAATATTATTGCCCCTTGTCATGGGGGTTAGGACCAGAAGAGGAATAATATCAGAATATTCACTTGTCCGTTTAAGACAGAGATGCGAAACAAAAAGGTATTCAAATGAAAATGTTTTCTTGGAAATCCATTATATCTGACGGCAATGGATGTCGGATCAGAAATTATATCAATATTGAGATAGACAAATGTATAATCAACCAGGAAATTGAGAGTTATGGAAAAAAGTAACACTGCTTCGAAAATAAGCAACCAGTTATGATCTGATCGGCTGGTTGGCAGACATTGGCACTGATTGGTGGACGTACTGAATAGACAGAAAGCCAAACTTTTGGTTTTCGGTGTAATTGTATGACTGCAATGTTTTGTTTGTGTCTATCTTAATTGTGGGAGTAATCTTGACTGTGTATCATTTTGCACACGTTTTTTTTCTTGTTTTAGCGGGCGTTAATAAGGAGATATATTCCAGAGCAAGTAGTAGTGGATGTTTCAGGTTTGGGGGGACCGGAGGGAGAGACTTAAAGAATAGGTAAAAATGGATCCCCGAGAGATAGAACAACAACTAGATGAATAACGGTCTGCTCAAAATGCTTTGGGAAAAGAAAACTCTGCTAATCAGGAGCATATGTAGGAGATAATGGGTTGGCTATGCAGAAAATAACACAAGTAATGACAACGTTTGAGATGTGAGTACTGGTAAAAGGGGAAGAAAGAAGGTTTAAGCCTCTAACGTCATTGTACTCGATATTGAGTCTTGAAGACTTCGAGCTTGCCACTGGAAACTGAAATGTTTTCCTTCCAGTTGCCGCTGAGGCTCAAAGAAGCACTGCAACAGGCTGGATACAGAAATGTTTGCCAATCAACACGGTAAAGCATTGGGGTGGCATATAACTGTAATCTCCAGGTCATTTCTGCAGACAGTAAAGAGTTGTTATACACAGGTTAGCTCAGTCCACGTTTATTATTAATATGGACAGCCGACTGCAAGAAAGATTGTAAGATGTAGATTCAGGCTAAAGCAACTGAAGATTTGTTCACTCTTCCACTTGCAATGACGATGTCTGAAGGATAGTTGCCTTCCAAATTTACACGAAAATTCAGGATAACATATGTGACTGAAAGTGAAAATCGATGGCTATCATATTAAAATAGGCAACCCACGCATACCCCTAACCTAACACTACGGGCAATTTAGCATGGCCAATTCACCTGACCTGCACATCTTTGGACTGTGGGAGGAAACCGGAGCACCCGGAGGAAACGGTAAATTTCCCGTAGTGTTAGGTTAGGGGTATGCGTGGGTTGCGCTTCGGCGGGGCGGTGTGGACTTGTGGGGCCGAAAGGCCTGTTTCCACACTGTAAGTAATCAAATCAGGAATGAGAAGAAGAGTAGACCAGTGAATTTGTTTTAAAAATATCTATTATCTACTCTCATCAATATGAGTGGTTGAATCATAGTTCCACTCTGCATTTCGTGCGATGCAGATAATAGGGAGCAGTGAGTGTGTGGAAAAACATACAATAAGGAGGTAAATTTTTAAAATTAGTGAATGTGGATCATTAAGCTGAGTTAGATATTATTAAGAAAAGAAATAAAGGGGCTCTTTCATCCATTCATGGGTTAACGAAGTTTCAAGGTTAATGAGTGTAGGAAATTGCAGGAGGATAAAGCACATTTCGATGAAAGATCTATGCCTTTCCTTCCAATTCTATGGAATGGGCATAGCAGAGAAAACATAACTCATCGGTTCTGATTTGAAATTATTGATCTCTTCCAGATATATAATTGGTGTGCTCACGACTTTCCCACATTTTGTTCACTCTGAAAGTGTTGATCCGCCACTTCAGTATAGAGGGTAATTGTTAAGATGAAGTAAAGGCATGCAGTCATATATGTTTGGGGGGAATACAGAGATTGAATAAAATGTAAAAATTTAAACGATCGTACTTCTGACTTCCAGATTTCACCAAAAGCAAAGAAGAATTAGGTTGGCAAATTAGTCATCGTTATTTAAATATGATGCAAAATTTCCTCGCAATATTCCAATGATTGCACATTTTGCAATTCAGTCCTCACACTTCTATCATCTCGATGCTTGTTTTATATTAAGGAATTTGTGTGCGTCTGTGTACATACTTCTAACAAAAGAAAACTTTAATATAGTATTTGCTTTATAATATTACTTATTTCTATATTTAACTCTCCTCAATTCGAGTACATAACAGCGGAAAAGCTGAATTCAAATCGCAAAGGTATTTCTTAAGAAAGTCTCAGTGGGGGCATGGAGAGATGCTGATGGTTTAAACGTAATTTTACTGCACAAATAATCCAGTTTTCCTGGTTAATGATCTGGGAATAAGGCAGATGTGGAAATTAGCTTGAACTTAGAATTAGTACCTGGTTTAGATACACCATCTACAAAATGGAGCATTGTGTTCATTGTATAATTGGCTTGAAAAAAGAAACAATTTGATTCACGAATATCAAAGGACATTTGGCATGCTTCATTATACAGATGCATGTTCTGCTTGAGTCCAACAGCAGTTTTATCTGGGCCATATATATTGGTATAGCCTGTAGCACGCGTGGCAGATCTTTGGCTTTACATTACTAAAACAATGATTAATTATTTAGAAAAATATGTGAAAACATTATGAATCGCCGCTTAGTGAAGACTAGATAATTTTGTTGGACTTTTATCACAATGCTTAAGGCAAGTTTTAAGAATTTGACAGAGACGTGGATAAGGTACAAAAATGTTCAATTAGAATGAGGGTACTGTACTATTCATTACAGTGTTTGATAGTAGGTAGTAAAAAAAACATTCCTGAGTGGAAAAGGCATTAGAGGAAATTACTTTTAACGAGGCATCATTCAAGATGAGGTTTGTCTTCTACACTAAACCAAACAAAAAGTTTCATTTCACAGGGAAATCAATGGAAATTTTGGCAGATGTAAATTATCCAGTGAAAAAAAAACAACAATTTCGTGATGGAATGATGTTTGTGAAGGCAAACAGAAGTTAGAACTGAAAATATTACCTACAACACTCTACAGAGGAATGTCTCACCAAGGCGAAGGTGCTAGAAAAAACTGAATGGCCTGAATACATCACTTGGACCCGATGGACTAAGGGAGGTAGCTGAAGAGATAGAGAAGGTTTGAGTGGTGATCCTTCAGGAATCAGTCGAGTCAGGGATTGTCCCAGAAACTGGAAAATCGCTGTGACAACCCTGTTTAAAACGGACGTAAGGGCAGAAGACGGGAAATGACAGACTAATTGGCTTAAACTCGTTCGTAGGTAAGATCCTGGAACCCATTGTAAAAGGTGAGATTTCTTAATATTTGGACGAGCATGGTAAAATAGGACAAAATCAACGTGGTTTTTTTTCAAAGGGAGGTCATGTCTGACAAATCTGCTAGAATTCTTTCAGGAAGTAACGAGCAGGTTTTACTAAGGAGAGCCAATAGATGTTCTCTACCTGGATATTGAGAAGGACTTTGACAAGGTACTGCATAGGAGGGTATGGAGTAAGATAAGGACCCATGTTATCACTGACAAGGTATTAGCATGGATAGAACCTTGGCTGTCTGGTAGAAAACAGAGGGTGGTGACAAAAATGTCGGTTTCACGATGGCAGCCAGTGACAAGTGGTGTTCCAGAAGCCTTAATATTGGGAAGACAACTTCTCAATTTATATATTAACGATCTCGATGAAGGAACTGAGGGCGTTGTAGCGAAGTTACAGAACACAAATACAGATAGAGGGTCTGGAAGCATCGAGGAGGCGGTGAGGCTGCAGAAGAATTTGGACATGTTAGAAGTTTGGGCAAAGAAGTGACAGATCAATTGCAATTTGGGAAAGTGTGCGGCATAGAGTATTTTCGAATTGGGGATGAAATTCAGCAGTCTGAAGTGCAAAGAGACTTGGGAGCTCTAGCCTAGGATTCTCTTAAGGTAAATCTGTAGTTTGAAACTTTCAGGAAGGTAACTGAAAGGAAATGAAATGACTTATATTCATGGAGCAATTGATTAAAAAGCAGGGAAGTCATTCTGCGGATCTATAAAGCTCGAGTAAGAGTACATCTGGATCATTGTGAACAGTTTTGGGCCCAATGTATCAGAAAGGATGTTCTGGCCCTTGTGCATGTTTAGAGGAGTTTCACAAGAATGGTCCCCGGAATGAAAAGCTTACCGTAAGAGGAATATTTGAGGCCTGTGGGCTTCTACATGATTCAAATTAGAAGGATAAGGGCGACCTAATTTAAACGTACAGAATACAAAATGGGCACAGTGAATGCTGGTATGATGCTTCCATTGATAGGATAGACTGGGACCCGAGGGCATAGGCTTAGAAAAAGAAGACCTTTCTTATCTCGTCATAACTTCTGTATCCAGACAGTGTTGAATCGATGAAATTCATTACCATAGATGGCTTGGAGGCCAGTTCAATATTTAAGACTGAGACAGGTTCTTGAGTATCAATGGAATCAAGCATTATGGGGAGAAAGTGTGGTTTTTGGAAAAGCACAGAATCCGAGGAGCAGGAGAGTCGACATTTCGAGCATAAGCTCTCCACCAGCTCTTCATCATTATGGTCAGCTGAGCTTTTCCAATACCAATTCTGATCTCTGGCATCTGCAATCTTCACTTATTCCTCCGTGAGAAACATAGCAGCCATGATTGAATTGAGCAACAGAGTCCGTGGGTTGAATGGAATAATATCTGCTCCTATTTCTGATGATCGCAAAGTATCTCCTAAATGTCTTTAGAAACACATGCGTTATTGACAACTGAAGAATTCCCAGGGCCCATGAAATCACATTTGGTGAAATCAAATGGCTCTTTGAAGGATATGCAAGAAGGGAATAATTCTTGTGATTATAAAAGAGACCCTGATTAGGAAATTATTGACAATCTTTTATTATGTATTTTCCATTGTGAGGATAACAAGCACAGTAAGGAAGTAGGGTAATTGAAACGAACAGTCCGTCGTGACCACAGGGTTATTATATCAAATGCAAGTACATCAGGTATTAAGATGCCTTCTCCTCTATCTGTCTGAAACTGCATTTTTTTCTAAATAAATAACAGTTTTACTTCCGTAGAGATGGGAAACGATCAATGCACCATAAAGATTTGTTTATTGCGCTTTCATCCCCTTAGAACTAAAAGACATGCAACAAACTTTAAAAGATTTGGGTGAGAGTGATATTTTGCACGTATTTGAAAACAAATTGCGACGTGAAGATAACGATAGATTTCCATTGTGACAGTAAACATCATGCATAATCAATGATCAATTATACATCCTGCGCAGTTTTGTTGATTAATAAATGCAGACATTTTGCCCCATAACTAGTTTCTCGGGCAGTTTTAAAGAACGTAACGTTACATTACTTTATTATGTTCAGCGCTAATGATTAATAGTTGATCAAGTGATGACATAAAGAACGGCTTGTAAGAAGGCCGTTCAGCACAACTTGCCTATATACCGAGTTTTCACAATTAAGTTAACACCATTTGCGTGAGTTTTGTCGATATTTTTCATGCATATCCCAGCCCTGTAGTGTCTAAGTATTTCCTAAGTGATGAGGTTGTTCTTGCTTTCACCCATTCCTCTGCCAGTCTGGTTCGTACACTCACTAAACTCTGACTTAAAAAAAAAGTCCCATTCAGCTTTAACCTGTGCCCTCTAGATTTAAAGTTGCTTCAAAGGGAAAAACATTTTTTTTGCCATTTTACCTACCCGTACTTCTCCTGATTACATACACCTCCATAAGATCACCTTTATAGTTACCAATCGTTCTGGAAAAAAGAAGAAATCTGGCCCGTCTAACCTCTCTTTTTAACCCAAAAATGCAAGTCCAAATAGTATCCAAGTAAGTCTTTTCTGAGCTTCTTTTTTTATAGTTTAATAATATCCTTTGCATAGTACGGCGATCAGAAAGGCATACAATTATCCAAACGTGGCTTCACCAACGTCTTGTCCAGCTGAAATAAGACGTCCCTACTACGTTACTCAATTATCTGAACAATGAAAGTAAGCATTCCGAAATGTTTCTTCATCACCCTGTCTACTTGTGACTCCACTTTCAATGAGCTATGAACGTGTACCCCGAGAACGCTTTGAACAGAAAATCTCCCCAATGCTACTCCAATGCCAGGGTGAATCCTGCCCTGGATTGACATATTAAAATGTAACACCATCAATTATCGAAATTAATGTCCATCTGCCGTTCTTCAGCCCATTAGCCCAGCTTCTGAAAATGCCATTCCATTCCCAGGCTGTCTTCTTCACTCTCCACAATAGCAGCAATCTTGGTTTTGTTACGATACGGTGGTGAACCCTTCTCTTAATGAAACCAAACTCACAGAAAAAGCTCACCTTTCCCCGTAATCTGTTAAATGATGAGTGACGGGAAATTCCCAATTCCACTATTTAAAGAAAATAATATCAATGTATGCTTTAACTCGAAAAGTGAACATCAATCAACAACTATTCACAACTCACAGCCCCCTTTTCCCTTAATTGCTTATTAACTGCCTCCAACTCTACAACAATATTCTGGTCCAATAAGACACTCATTAAAATTACATCAACTTAAATTCGCATCCACACAGTGGCTGTTGTCTCTGGTGTTTGCCTTCTTCCATATGAAGATCTCCCTGGGATGTATTCATTATTTTTACTGCGAGTATGTTTCAGATAAAAAAGATAATGTTGATGGAGACAGCATCTTAATTTCTTGAGTCTCAATCAATGGCAGTTTCTCCGTCCAATTTTCAAAATGCCTTCATTTTTATGTCGGCAACATCGGATCATTGGATTGGTTCGATGTTGGCAAAACAATAAATTCAAACACGATAGGGATTTAGTATTCTGGAGCATAATTTGCATTGACATATTAAATTTGAATTGATGTCACAGTAACAACCAACACAGGTATCCACTTCACATCTAAAAGTTGTATATCTTCAACTTACCCGGACACTCTGAGACTGTCATCTAATCATATCTTACAGGTTCTTGTAAGCACGGAGTTACGAACAGCGTTCACTCTCTCTTAAAGGTGCAGTACACGTCTTCCACTTCATCACACCTACCATTTCAGAAAAAAATGAGCCATCATAATGAATACATGGCTCCATTTTTCGTTATTATATATATTATAAATCGGGGATCTGTCCAATCTTATCTATACCTTGTACTTTAAATCACTTTAAATCTGTGATAATGCTATCACATTTTTACGATCCACAACTTGTGCAATTTCTATCTTAAAAGTCTGGACCATGAGATTCCAATGTAAGTCTCATATTTTTGTCTTTTAATTTGTCCAGTAGGATTGTGTTCTGTGTACACAACTGACTCTGATATATTGCTCGTTCCATAAATATCAAAAAGTTATAAAGCCTGTACCAACTTCATAATAACGTTTTGATGGTAAAATATTTTCCATGGTGGATGATGAATTTCTTTGAAAAGTAGCCAATAGGTAGTTCAATTCCAATGTCTTCCTCCTGTAGCAGTGCAGCTCAAACTCCTTTATTAGTAGCTTCAATTGCAAGTCTGAAGAGTTTCGAAAAATGGTGTGGCTAAATCTGGTGCAGTGTAATACTGATTTTCAACTGCCAAATGGCTCTTGACATTGTTCTGCCGACCTAAATTGTGTAATTCTTCTGATTAAACCTGTGAGCAGTCCAAATATGCTTCTGAAGTTTGAAGCAAATGTTCGGTAGAATCCATTTACTCCTAAAAGCGAAACACCTCTTTCTTTGCATTGGTCGTGAAAATTCGTCATTGATCTTTGCTTTTGCATTGCCTGGTCAATCTTTCATGACCAATGTTATGTCCCAAGAACGTCACTCTCCCTGTGCATATTATGTTTTCCTTAAGTCTATTACCAGTTTCGCTTCTCATAATCGTTCGAAGAGCTCTGCCAAATGTAATATTCTCATGACTCGTTAAACATCACTAAATTATCCAGATAATTTGCACAATTCATCAATCTGTTCACTAGTGTGTTCTTCATTCCAAAGGATGTCGCTGGTGCGTTCTAAATTCCAAAGGACTTTGAATTGATATAGCCCATTTGCAATTACAAATGCAGAAACTTGTTTCACTTTCTCTGATAAAGGTACTTGCCAATAACCACGCAGTAAGTCAAACTTTCTGATGGAACTGGCTTGTTCAACTTCCTCTACATAGTCATCCAACCTTGGTGTGTATATGAGACCGATTTTGTTAAAGCATTCAACTTCTGATAGTCCAAACAAAATTGTTTAGTCCCATCAGGTTGGTGAACTATAACAATCACTGAAGTCCACTCACTCTGACTCGATTCGATGATGTGTTCTTTGAAAATCGCATCCACTTCATTCTGGACCAATATTGCTTTGAGAGGATAAGGACTGCAGCGCAGGTTTTTTTTTAATCGGAACACAATTCCCTACTTACATTTCATGCACAATAATCCTATTAGTCCTCCTAATCTTATTCCTCCATATGCCCCATACTGCTGCAACAAAGCTTTCAACTAGGCTACTTGTCCCTGAGACAGGTAGTTCACTAACCTATTCCCATTAATAGAGTCATAGAGATGTACAGCACAGAAACTAACCCTTCCATCCAGCCCGTCCATGCCAACCAAATACCCTCACCCCATCAAGTCTCACCTGACAGCATCCGGCTATATCCCTCCAACCCCTTTTATTCAAATACCCGCCCAGGTGCCTTTTAAATGTTGCAATTGTCCTAGCCTGCACCACTTCCTCTTACAGCTCATTTCATACACATACTACCTTGTGCATGAAAAAGCTGTCCCTTAGGTCTCCTTTGTATCTTTCCCCTCTCATCCTAAACCTATGTCCTCTATCTCTGGAGACCACCACCCCAGGGAAGGGACTTTGACATTTTGCCCCACATGATTTTATAAATCTCTATAAGGTCACCCATCAGCCTCAGGGGAAACAGCCTCAGCCTATTCCCGATAGTTCAAATCTTCCAGCCCGGCCAGCATTCTTGGAACTCTTTTCTGAGCCTTTTCAAGTCGCACAACATCCTTCCGATAGGATGGAGACCAGAATTGCATGAAATATTCTAACCCTCCCTAGGACCTTTCCATTAAGTGTATAAGTCCTGCTAAGATTTGCTTTCCCAAAATGAAGCATCTCGCATCTATCTGGATTAAACTCCATCTTCCACTTCTCATCTCATTGGCCCATCTGATCTGTCTTCTTCCTTTGAGCCAGTTCTGCATTCAAATGGCCAGTTCTCCCTGTATTGCGTGAGATCTAACCTTGCTAATCAGTCTCCCACAGGGAACCTTGTCGAACGCCTGACTGAAGTCCATATAAATTACATCAACCGCTCTGCCCTCGTCAATCCTCTTTGTTGTTTTTCAAAAACTCAATTCAGTTTGATACATTTATCTGAATCATTAGATTAATCCTAAAAGTATGCTCATCACATTGTCTTCAGGGTCTGATCCAACTTTCCAAAGCTTCTGGAATTCAGGATAATACGCATTTGATTTAAAGTGCTGTGTACCTAAGCAATCATGACTTCCTTAAACAATTTTCTTCAGTAAAATTAGACTTTTGGTGTGACTGAAACTCTATAGGTAGCCCATATGACATAGTACAATCTTCTAATTCATCCACTATACTTTTCACCTTAATACTCCATAATGAAAATACTTCCAGAAATCTGGTAGACACATCCATTATGGTTAGGAAATAATGGTTCCCACCCAGACTTTTCGTGAGGGGCCTACATAATCCAAGTGAAAGGGTCTTTGAAAGTGAAAATTGGCAACAAAGGTGCTGGTTTTATTAGTGCTTGTGGTTAACTACCATTTGCAAAAATGACATGCATGGCAAAATGTAATCACGACTTTGTGCAGTCCAATCCAATAGATCTTCTTTTGTACCTTGATCTGGGTCTTCCTCACACCTAGCCGATCTCTTTCGGGTAACTCAATGCTAACTGTAACACTTCTTGTCTGTGTGCTACCAGCAATACAATCTGGTGCGCTTTCACCCATTTCTCCTCTGTAATAATCTGCGGTCATCTCCATTTTGTTTTATGATTCTGTCTTTAAGATAACAAGCCTCAGGAATGCATTCTGATTTGTTTTCAGACCATGCATCTGTACATACATTTTATTGTCTTGTCTTTCTGTTGTAAGTTGAATAGCCTTTCAGGACTAAACACTTCTGCCTGACACTCTACCAGTTCAGAATTTTTTTGCAGCGTTCCCGAAATGAAGCATCTCGCATCTATCTGGATTAGGGTGTCCACAAAATGAAATTCAGCTCCTTTGTCGTTCTCTTTAGGTTTTGCTTCCTGCTGTGACTTATGATTGTGGTATTCTCTTACTGAACAGTCTGGAAAAATTCCGGGTATTTTTCTTTTCACTCCTCCATTACCTGGTCTTCCTTTGCCTTCTCCACAACAAAGGGTGCAACTCCCAACTTGGATCCTATTAAATCTTTCCCAAGAACAAACTACATTCCATGAACTGTCACTCTGATAATCTTTCCCACTATTAGTTTTCCAGTCTTGACTTGTATCTGAAACCTGAACTTACACAGGATGCAATAAATATCTGACAATATTTTGCACAACTGACCACTCTTTCGGGTAACATGCTAGAAAGAGTGCAAATACATCAACTTCTGACTTTTAGAGACTTATTGAATCCAATATTTCTCAAAATTATCACTTCTTGTCCTTCTACCCTGCTCTTCCTGAGTAGCCATTTCCAACAGAGGTTAAGTCCTTACAGAGATCAGGCAACATCTCAACACCTAGCTCTTGCCTAGGCTGTGCACCTCCTTTTCTTGAGGTTTCATTTACTACTTTCACTAGCCTCCTGGAACACAACTTTCCCCACAGTGATTTTCTTCATCGAACAGCACTGTGACTTTATGTGTCCCACCTCTGGCAGGGAAAACACCTTTTCTTAAACCACTGGCACTGTAAGTTCATGTAATCACACTCCATTACAAAATAAACACATGCGCCTTTAACCTCCATTTCACCCTCTTGGGCATCTTTTTCTTTCATCTGTGGAAACAATTGCCAGGGTATTCTCCAATTTGTTTTGTACTGTAGGATCTCCCCTTTTCCTAATTTCTATCTATCATTGGGATGAAATTCTTGCCAGAAGCCAAATTTTGCCTTGTTCACCAATTTTTATTCATCTGCCATCTCTGCCACTCTTTTTACTTCTTGAACCTTCTGATTATCCACATGATCTTTTTATCATTTCTGAAAATGATCTTTGTAACTCCTTCAGGGGTATTATCGCATCGTAAAGTCTCATAGGTCTTGTGTATTTTAAGACCCCCGTCCATCTACCAAAATTGCGATATTTAATTATTTCAAAAGCAAAATAGGTTTGACCTGGTTTTACACTTCACCTGACAGTGCTGTACATAGCTCACTAGTTCTGTCTACCAGCTTAGTCTGAACTAGCAATACCCACAAGTTCTCTGACCACTCCGTTCGTCTAGCCAATTTTGCAAATTAAATGAAGAAGGCTTTGAAGTGACATGATTGCAAACATCACAAACGTCTCTCTTTATGTCCATCCTCATAACTTGACGGTCCTGACTAATGTCCAACTTTTGAAGTACATATTTTCTCTCCCTTTCTCTTTCTCTATCTTCTCTCTCTCTTTGCTCAGGTAAGGACCTTCTCCCACTTTCAATTTCACCTCTCTCTCCCTTTTTTCCTCTTTATATTTTTCTTATCACTCTCTTTCTCTTCTCACGTGGATTTTATTTCCCTTTCTGTATCATCTAAGTCTATTTGCCTCAATTGAAATTTGAGTTTTTATAACTCTTCTGCACTTGTCTGTTTCTCTGAAACAACGAAGTACTTGACCAACCCCATTAGAGTTTCGCTTTCCTTTCTAGTTTAATCCAATTCTAATCTGATTGATAATTGTAAAAGTATATTATTCTACTGTCTTTCTAATCCTTCTTGACAAATTTGGGAAGTATTTGCCTATCCCAGAATATCGTTAGCAATTTTAAGAGCCATTTCTCTCAATTTTAAGTTAACCAATCACAAGTAACGAAATAAATTGTAAAAAAAAGTCTCACCCGTGTTTTATTTCAAGATCAAGAACGCTAACCGGCAATTGATTGAATCTGCTGGGATATTTCGTGCAGTAAAGCTGTTCAACTCTGTCCAAATCTCAGAATGGATCAGTCTAAACCTTTCCAAATTCCGTACGTGCCCCCAAACTGTGACGAAACAGTGGTGAACCCTTTTATTAATTAAACCAAACACCCAGAAAAAATACCCCTCACCCCCTAATATATTCAAAGATGAGTGACAGAGATCTCCCAAGTTCCTGTCTGTAAAGAAAGTATTATCAACTTATTATTTAATCTTAAAATGGGCATTAAACAACAATTCATAACTTTGAACCCTCCTTCCACTTAATTGCCTATTACTTGCCTCCAACTCTATGGCAATATACCATTCAGATAAGACACTTATTAAAATTACATCAAATTAATTTCAAAACAATTCATTGTCTGTCGTCTTTGGTGTCGGTCTTCTTCCAGTTGAACATCTTCTGGGTCGTCTTCTTTCTTTTTACTGCAAATACGTTTCATACAAAAAGATACCTTTGATACAGAGTGTTTCCTAATTTCGTTGGTGTCTTTCGACGGCAGATGCTCTGCTCAGTTTTTTATATGCCTGCATTTTTGTATCTCCAATGTCAGTTCATCGCATTGATTCGATGCTGGCAAAACAATAAACTCAAACTCAATTGGGTTTTGGTATCTTGGATCAGACTTCAAACGATTTGGTTAAGCTTGAATTGTTGTCGAAACAGCACCCAAGTTAGCTATACATTCCACAGCCAAATTTTACACCTTATTCATTTTCATGTACACTCTAAGATTTCTAAGCTCTGAGTTCTGAATAGCAGTCTCTCTCTCTCTCTTAAAGGTACAGTACACGTCTTCAATTTCATAACAGTTTCATCCGTAAATTGTCAACCAGACCATTTATATAAATATCAAATATCAGTATCTCCTGCGCCAAACATTACAGCATACTGGTAATCACAGAACTCCAGTCTGAAATGCACACCTCTACTGCCAGCTTTTGCCAAAACAATTTTAGACTCCCTACTGTATGGAAACAGGCCCTTCGACACAACAAGTCCACACCAACACTCCAAAGAGTAACGCACTCAGTCCCAATTCCCTCTGACAAATGCACCTAAAACTACGGTCAATTTAGCATGGCCAATTCACCTGACCTGCACATCTTTGGAGCGTGGGAGGAAACCAGAGGAAACCCGCACAAACTCAATGCTCAAACTCCACACAGACAGTCACCCGAGGCTGGAATCGAACCTGGGAACTCTGGTGCTGTGAGGCAACAGTGCTAACCACTGAGCCACCATGCCGCCCATTTTGTGTCTATTTGGCTATCTCTGCCTGGATACCTTGAGATTAAAACTTACTAAACAATCTACCATGTCGCATTTTGTGAAAGGCCTTTCGAAAGTCCATTTGGACGATTTCTATCGCACTGCCTTCACCTAATTTATTTGCCTCCTCTTAAGAAACTGCATCAAATTAGTGGCATATGACTTTCAATATCTAAGACCATGCTGACGATCCCCAACGGGTCCTTGCCTATCCGAAAGTATGTCAATCCTGTCACTCAGAAAACCACTCTCACAAACCACCCACCATAAAAGTACTGGTCTCTTGCTCGCAGGTATTTTTCTGCAGGCTTCATTAAATAATGGCACAACATTAGACACCCTCTAATTTTATGGCACTTCATCCCTGGCTGACTAATAAACTCCTTTTTTTCATTCATCCAGCTCATACCCTGCCTCTTTCCTAAAAACAATTTCTTCTTAGTGAGGGCATTATTGATATATGTGAGAGTGGTGCACATGGATATCAGAGTATTCTGATTTTTGTACAGAACATGGACAATTCAGTTCATGTTGTTAGTCGTTTAGAAGGGAATTTACAAGTATTCACTGACTTCTATCTCAATGAGATTTCTATCGTACCGTAGCAATATTCTGGTGAAGAGCTTGGATTCTTACTTTTGTTCAAGAATTATTCTTATGCATATTTTGCTTTATCATTTTCCTATTAATTGTGGAGACTTGTTATGCACATATTCGACTCATTTTAGCCTTACTATTTTGGAGCTTACTTCGACTAATTGCACATAAATTATTAAGGCATATCCCTAAATAAAATCTAATCTTCATTTTCAACAGAAGAAAAACTGAATACAAAGAAAAAAGGTACCGTTACAATTTTATCTATGAAAACTTGAGTTAAACAGTGTCATTATTTTATTAGATTAGACTCCCCTACAGTGTGAAAAGAGGCCCTTCGGCACAATACATCCTCACTGACCCACCAAAAAGTAGCCCATTTCCCGAAGAGTAGTGCACCAAACACTATGAGCAATTTAGCATGGCCAATTCGCCTGAACCGAACATCCTTGGACTATAGGAGAAAAACAGACCACCGGAGGAAACCCACACAGACCCGGAGAGAATATGCAAACTTCGCACAGACAGTCATCTGAGGCTGGAATCAAACATGGTTCCTTGGTGCAGTAATGCAGCAGTGCTAACCACTGAACCACCTGCCAAAATTACAGCTTCAGTCGGATTTCAAATATATGAGAGGAGTGAAGCTGCTGCATTAGACCACTGAGGTGATTAAGATTGCACTGCCATTCAGACTGAGTTTTTACTTGTATTTCCTCTGTACATTATCTCATACAAACTAATTATGTTAGGAAACACAACTATTTCAACGTCTATTTCGCTCATGTTCAATGCTTGAATCTGCATGACCCAATTTTCTAGACAGTTCCAAGTGTCAAGCACATTTAATGAAGCCATATCTCCTAACCTCCACCTTTAAAGGCTTTCTTCTCATTTGAACCAGTATCTCGGTCAGCATGATTTTATCATTCAGCATTTACAGAACGATTCAAAATCAAATATTGTCATGGTAGATCGTGATCGAATTTGATGCAACATACAAAATATATATTCTATCGTTAAACATTAAGTTAATTTTTTTTTTAAATCTCACATTTAGCATTATGATCGGCCATGTCATTGAAGTTTACTTGCCTGTGAATAATTCCATGGAATTTAAATACTCCATTTGTAGGCATTGCTGGTTATTTTAACTCAGAACTTTATGGTGCACATTTCAGACTTGAGGCATTACTTTACGCCTCCTGGTATTCTTTAAGGATCAATCAAATAACGATATAACTTCGTGTAACCCCATCATTAGATTTTTTTTCTTGCAGTTCACTCCCACAATAAACCTTTAAATGCTTGTGTAGATGCTTTGCTAATCACGGAATAACTGAGATACACAAATTATAATATTTCTTAAACTGTCTAAGTACTATGTAAATATTGAAACTCATACATTTTGAAATAGTTTAAAAGTCAAATAATCGATGTCTGTGGAATGAACTTCCTGAGGGTGTGTTGGATGTGGGCACAATTACAATGATAAGTTCATGAATCAGAGAGTTTTGGAAGGATATGCGCCAGCAGCACTTGTGTGGGAGGTTATTTAGAAGTTTGAGGTTATGTTCCAGGTGGACGGTTTGAAGAAAAGGATTTTTTTGCATGCTTTCTGACTCCATGATTGGTCTCTATGTACTCTGGAATTGTTTCATTAGTGTCGAATGCAACAATAAATTACAATATCCATAAAGGTATTCACAGCGGGAAATCAGGCACTGCATCAGTTTGGAAACAGAAAAAAAAAACAACGCTGTAACATTTGAATACTGAAATACGAAGAGGGTCCAGTGAATTGAGCAAGTAATTAGACACAAATCAGTAAGGTTCGTCGGTGGGCTAATAATTTCATACAAAATTGAGAGATATGATTATCGTTACTTGGAAACGCACTATCCATCAGTGATCATCAGATTTTGTTTTGTTAAGTGTTTGCTTACTGTTTTGTTGTTTTCTTATTAGCTTACTTTTTTCTGAGCAACGATCATGGAATATTCAAAAATATAGTGCAGTGATATTGTTTACGTAGACGAAAGGAAAATATGGCTCAACTGCAAGATTACTGACAAAATTTATTGTACCACAGAATATGGGACATTGTGGAGAATTTGAGTCAAAATACGAGAACAAAAATGAAAGCAAAGCAGATTGTTGAAGAGCCTTTACTCTGCAAATGACAGATACTTTCCAGGGCATATCTCAGGGGTTATTGCTGGCTCTGCTGCTGTTTGCAGAGTGATTTGGAGTGAAATACGGACACAAGATATTAATGTTTCTAACTACATTGTCCATATTCCTAATACGGAATAAGGTGGAAGGGCACACATGAGAAAATGGAGGTTGTTGAAAGGAGTACGGAAAGTGTTTGTGTTTAGCTTACAAATCTGCAGATATTTCAAAGTGTCACGACACGTAAATAAATTTTAAGTCAGACTTAAGAGGTCTTTCACTTCATTGTTTGAGAAATTGATTACTGAATTAGAAACTTAATTCAACTGGTGTATTTGATGCATAATTCCAGCAGATTGTTTTTTTTTTCTGAAAAACAAAATATGTCCATACACATTGCATGAAAGACACACGACAGTGCATATTCTCTCGATATGAACACGATATTTATCATATCTTGTAACTTGCAGCCCAGATGAAAATTGAACAAGTCAAGAATATCTTGCTGCACACGGAGAAGTTTGGGAAAGAAACTAAATTGTGTAATGGATCATTAAGAGACACCTGAACAGAATGAATAGGGAAGACTTAATTTTCTTGATGGAAGGGCGCAGAACCATGTGATATAGTTTTATTGTTGTTCTAATTAATATGGGGTGGTAAAGAAAACGCTTCACATCGATTTCGATGCATTTTTTTCTGCTTTAATTTTAAGAACAGCAAATAGATTTAAAGCAACCAGGATCTGGGCCCCTTGCACGGCTAGAGTGAAATGGAGTTAGGCTGGGTAGTTCCTTCATTCAACGAGTACAGAAAGGTTTGTCTAAAAGGCGACATCATTTGTGAGTTTTCTGAAGCTCAACATCAGCAGATCAGCAGCTCTGGTCGCATCTCTGAATATTTACTGATTTTTGGAGAATGAATGCTTGTGATACATTCCTTAGTCACGTAAATATTTGATCTGATTTTTATAATGTAAAAGGGATAAACATACTCAATACGTTGCTTCAAATGCAATTACAAAGTTGATTTATTTTTATTTTCATGAGCATTTGTTTATCTTAGAATTATTAAACAGTGAACAGTCTCGTGAAGATTTAGGTGAGCAAACTTCCCATAATCTGCTGAAATGCTTGAAAAGTTTACTTTGCTATAAATCTCATTTTTTAAATCTAAGCTGCAGTGTTTTACAATTTCTGTCACAAGATGTTTCTTAGTAACTACATAAATATTCCATTATGTATAAAAATGTATCTCGTTATTCTTGATCAAAATTACTGACTATATAATGATTGGCACTATACTGTTCATGCCCATCACTCCTGCTCATGCCTAATAATCATAAGTCTACCTTCCACCATAAGACAGGTTTATTTGCATGAAAAATCGACACATTGGCTTGAAGTCTTACTCCATGCGGGGAACAATATCAGACTCCTGGATTTCACCCCACTCCTCCCCCATCCCCACCGTCAAACAAATGACAAATCAGAAAGGGCAATGTCCTCCCTCCCCGTTATGAAGTTATTAATTCTTGAAGGTTTGATCAAAATGAACGCAAGAAGACACATGCAATTTGATACATTGAATTATTTCATATCTACTGAAAAAAATAATAATAAACTGATTACCTTAACTTAATGAGACGTATCCAAACGAATAAGCTGAAAATTCTTTCGCATGTCGCGGACACCTCACAATGTTGGCACTTGGAGCTGACTATTATTACTGTGGTACCGATCAAAATTCAGAACGATTGTGAAGTCCGACAAGCTGCCAAAATCCCAATTTTTAATATGGTCCGCTAGAAATCATATTGGTGCTAAATTGCCTTTTCTGTGTACTTTTCCCAAACATTCATAAGTGCCATTGCAAAAACCAGTCGAGTTGTCATTCCAAAACGGCCTATTCGCACGTCAAGGCTACCTTCGTGCAAAACAGCCTGTTATTACTTGCCTTTCCACTCTCCAGCAAATGTGTATTGTTACGTCCAATAAATCCTTAATGATCTGGTTTGAAAATGTCATGGTTTCGCACTGTACACTGCATTCCGTCCTTAATACCCAGACAAGTGATTAAAATATCATATAACCGCGCACATATTATTTGATAGCTGCAAACTGATATTATATGTGGCAGTATTTACAAGCCATTGTGAAGGAAAATTAAAGAGACAACAAGCAGTAAGCAAGGAGCACAATACGATCTGGTTAATTTTCACAATCGTTTTCTTGGTGGATTTGGTTGCTATTGTCTAATCATTTTGGTGTAAAACGCACTGGTCAATAACATGTTTCCAAACAGAAATGAACAGGCCGTATATTTGCCATTAGGTGGCACTTAAAATCAAACTAAGTAGATTTACATGCTGTGGTATTGCAAATAGTTAATCATAAATCAGCGTTGATTTGACTCATATGAAATAAAATAAATGTTTTCAAAAACAACATATGTCTGGATAACAATGAAATGGTTAATTCATGCTTTTGTGTTAAATCATATTAATCCACCAAATTGCAATAGTTTCATTCAGCATTAGCACAAAGATTGTCTCATTGTCATACATTTTGTGATTGCAACTATTAGCAAGGTTTGCAAGGCCATAAACTTTACAATTGTACGTGGCCATCTCAAAAGTGTTCTTGTGTATACA
Organism: Chiloscyllium plagiosum; assembly: GCF_037043375.1. NCBI lineage: Eukaryota > Metazoa > Chordata > Chondrichthyes > Orectolobiformes > Hemiscylliidae > Chiloscyllium > Chiloscyllium plagiosum. Next base: position 16,550,764 of record NW_028270176.1, read on the forward strand.
GTGACATTGGAGAGCGTTATTTTGTTTCTTTCCTGATTTTTTTCCAACAACGGTTTACCTCATGATGGTTTTCTATGCATCACCTAATTGCTCAGCTACTATTTCATCAGAACGAAAGTAGATACTGCAGATGTTTAAGATTAGAGTCAAGATTAGAGCAGTACTGGAAAAGCACAGAAGATCAGGTAGCATCCGAGGAGCAGGAAAATCGACGTTTCAGGCAATGACCCTTCGTCGGAACGAGGTTGGAGCCTCGGGGATGGAGGGATAAATGAGAGGTGGTGGAGCTAGGGATAATGTAGCTGAGGTTGCAATAGGTCAATGGAGGTGGGGGTAAAGTTCACAGGTTGAAGAGGAGGATGGAGTGGATACGTGGGCAGAAAGATTGTCAGGAGAGACAGTTCTGAGGACGGTGCTGAGCTGGAAATTTGGAACTGGGGTAAGGTGGGGTAGGGGAAATGAGGAAACAGGTGAAGTCCATATTGATGTCAGTGGGTAGAAGGGTTCCGAGGAGGAAGACGAAGTGTTCTTTCTCCAGGCATCAGGTGGTAAGGGAGTGGCAATAGAGGAGGCCCAGGACCTGCGTGTCCTCGGCAGAGTGGGATGGGGAGTTGAAACGTTCGACCATGGGGTATTGGGGTTGATTGGTGTGGGTGTGACAGAGATGTTCTCTGAAGCGCTCTGCAAGCTGATGTCCAGTCTTCCCAATATGTAGGAGACCACATCAGGAGCAACAGATAATACAATTGACTTGTGTGGAAGGGCAGGGGAACATTGATGGATATGGAAGGCTCCTTTGGGGCTTTGGACGGAGGTGAGTGGGGAGTGATGGGTGCAGATTTTGCAATTCCTGTAGTAGCAAGAGAAGGTGCCAGGAGGGAAGTGAGGGCTGTTCGAGGAACGGTGACTATTGAGTGGCATAATGTTGTAAAACTGTTTGTTGTACTTACAGTTTTTTTATGTTGGAAATTGTGTAGAAATATTGTTTGTTGAGAGTATGAATTCTTCTGAGGACGAAATACAGTTGGAGTCCTTTGCAGTTCTGAGAGATTGTGGTGCTCAGTTGTGGCATAGCTGACTGTAGAGAGGTTAGGTGCCAGCGCACGGCAGAGAGTATAGAGTAGAGGATCCAGAAGGAGAACCAGCACTGGATGTTTTGAATTTATTATCCAGTACAGTGGTGGCATGTTCCTGATTGGAAATGGCACCCGTATTCACACATCTGCTATTTGCGCCCAACTCCCCTCCCATCCACCCCATCCCAAGCCAATTTATCATTACTCCAGGTACCAAATCTATGGACAGATCTCCGTAAATGTTAGTACTCAGCCCGGATATCAAGCACAGCCATATCCCACTGCTTTTTTCTCAGGTGCATTTCAGGCCTCTGCCAAACCTGCAGTCTAAGGAATTACTTACTGTCCACAGCTTTTGTAAATTTCTCTATCATAGGGAACACGGCCAATTTCAGCATAACCTACATTTTTTGGCAAGAAGCTTCTGCGCAGAATTTATTTCTTACATCATGGGCTGGACAGGAATTCCTTTTATTCCCTTAGCTCATGCAAGACGTTTCTCCCACATTGCACTGGTGGGTATGCCATTTATTTAGTCTTATATTTGCCTGTTCTCAAAAAAGCAAGTGTTTCATTTCAGGTGGCGCTCCACTTCGCACTCTCATTTTTCCAAAGCTCCCTTGACTCCAGCATTTCAAATCAAATGAGTTGTATCTCGGGCTTATTTTACATTTGTAAATTGTCGGATCAAGTTTCCAATTTTGCATGCTGGTCTTCACTGTGTCGGGCAACATATTCCCACTATCTGCCTCTGCAGTTTTGTCGGTCTACTGTATATAATCCGAATTCTTATTTTGGCCGTGAAAACATTACGGTCTTGTCTCTGAAATGCAGTAGCGTGTAATTCCATTTGCAACGCTATCTCTCTTACTCAGGTAGCTCACTCTTGAATAGTTAACCATGAAAAAGGTCTCTGTGCTCAATCCATGGCACCCATATTATAAAACGTCGGTCTCAGTTCCTTTCTCTGTAATTGGATCCTCGACTTCCTGATCCATAGATCATATGGTCACACTGATGCATAGATCAGAGTATTGTTGGTAGTAACTTTGGACAGTAAATAAATGATCGACTGTCAGGAATACAGCTAGTTCATCACGTAAATCAGCTTTTCGTCCATTGAAACGATGTATAGTGCCTCCTGTGTCGGGAAAACTAACACATTCAAAGACCGCTCCCACCACGGTTCTACTCTGTTGCTCCGTATTCCATTGGTCAGAAGATATAAACGTTTGAAAAAACATAAAAAACAGATTCAGGGCACTTTTTCTTTATCTGCCATGGTCAGACATTTGAATGGAAATCTCAAAAATTAATATTGATCATTCTCCCGACAACTTCTCTGTAGCTGTAACTTGTGTTATGCACTCTGTTGTGCTACCGGGATGCACTATCCATGGTGCAATCTGCCCTTAAATATCAAGATTTATTTCCACAGCACCTGTCGAAATGAACTGAGGGGATCCCACACGTTACTTTTATACTGGTTTTAATGTCATGAGCTGAAGTGCACCCACTGAATGCCTTTCCAAAACAGCCCTTGTGCCTAATCAAAAAACATCCAGTTTTCACCTCAAAGCAACGTGATACATAGCAAGACCATCTCCTTGCCGAACGAAGTGTTTCACGTTCTTCCCCACTCTCTGGCAAATGCTTAATGCTACGTCTAGTTTGCCCATAATGATCTACTTTGCAGATGTTTGGTATCATAGCAACCAATACATACCCAGACTATTGTGTTGAACTGTTTAAGATGGTCTGGCCTGCAATATGTCAACATGTCTGCACGTAATGAATATTTTGCCAGAAGTTACAAAGCTGGTAAGTGAAAAGATGGATTTTACTATCAGGAGGTTTGGGTAGTGGGGTGGGGGGGGGGGGGGTGTGTGGGGAGAGGTGTCGAAAAGTCCTCATGGTAACAGACTCAGCAGTCCCTGGATAATGGATAATTTCATCATGACAGCTAAACCAGACATATATTTGAAACATTCTGTTTATATGCTAGCACACCAGCAAGTACCACAGTATGTGATTCCAGTACCAAGGCAAATGTTCTCTCCAGCATAGTAGTAATGGCATAAATAGCATCACAACTATAGCAGGAGCTGTACCTTAACTTAGAAAGAAATAAACAAAGTGTGTCTATTTGCAGATGACTTCACCTTTACTTCTTCTTCACCAAAGTTTCTGCAACTTCCATAGAAGGAAGAACACTTAACTTTCATTTACCTTCACAGCCGCAAAGTCTGACATCGATTTGATTGTCACCCGACTGAAGTATACTTCATAAAGTCACTGTGTGGTTTTATATGTCTGTTGTTTTGTTTGTTTTGCAATGATAGTCGTTGGATGTAATAACGAATACAATCTCCAAATTTAAGAAGAAAATGGCATTTTATCCAGATGGGTGCCATTCAGAAATAGACTTGAAATAAAACGTCTACCCATATCCAACAATGCTCCTTTACGCAATTTTGATTTTACTCGTGTAGCAAACAGAGTTGAAAGCTGCAACATTCAACGTTCTGGCATTATGTCAAACAATTTATGCATTACTACTAATTTGAACTGCTTCTTGATTTTATGACTAATTGACATCATTTAATTTGCTTTAATATTTTCTCTCCTTATGTATTGTTGCAAAATAAGTATGTCTGACTCACATTTGAAGAACTCTAAGAAAGTTCAAGGAGGATTGGTGGTCAATGTATGCTAACTAATTATCTAACAATAATGAGCAGTCTGTATACAGAGGAACATCAATATGCAATAAACATCTACATATCAGCTAACTGTTATTAGAAAGACTGTATATGAGAAAAATAAATTGCGAAGTGTACTGTCAACAATCTGATACAATTTGCATATGAATATCATTGAGATCAATTCCAAACAACTTGAAAGTGAAATAAGTATTTGTTGAACAGAGGAGAAACTGCAAGACAAAGAGAAAGGTAAATTGTTTTGATGCTTGTTCATTTGAATTTTATCCCAAAAAATATCTTCTTTGTTCTGCTATTTTTTTTCTTGTTGCATCTTCATTTCGCCAGCATTTGTGCAAACAAATATCGGAAATAGCAAAGGCAAATGATTGTTAGTGCCGTCGGATGATGGTAGTTTAATTAATCGAACGGATAACAGTTCATTCTTGATACACTGGATTGTCAAAAGCAGAGCACGTTTCATTCTCCAATGGTAAAAAGAGAACACCACCTTTGGCAGATATCAAAGTTATTACAACATGGCTGAGTTCAAACTAAATGGCCATTTGAACCAGATTGCAGCAGAAATTTGTGGTCATAGACAAATTAGATAAGCCTTTGAAGCCATTAATTGTCAAAGTTCAGAGCTGATAAAATGATCTAAAATTCCGCTGATGTTCACAGCATTTCTGTCAGCAATGATTTGCAGGGAGGGCTTTATTATGAGTAGATGGACGGGTAGGGAAACTCAAAAGATTGTGACTTAGATGTGTGTCGCCAAAATTGGCATGCTGACGATGATGACAAGGACAAATAAGATTCTATGACATTGAACAAGCAGATGTCTGTATTGTTCTGGGAAATTCTGAATTCATTCCTGCTCCAGTATACAGTCCGATTTGTTTATATATTGGTATATCAACTGTTCCCTCCAATATGCACCATCGTGTATAAGTGAATGCTGCAGATTTCCCATGCTAACTTATTGAACTATCACAGCATTACTGACTTCTGCACGTCAAAGCCAATAGGGCCTGGGCGATTTGCATAACTATGCTCCTCCACCGAGAAGAGACATTCAACGCGTCCAGGGCAGTCTACATTCCAATGGCATCTGAACATTCTTCAAACTCAGCCTAAACTACATTTTGCAAGGAAATATAATGCCCATCACTTGAGTATACCTCTTTGTCTAATTGGTTCAAAATGTTTTACTTTTATTATTTGTTAAATGATTGCATTTCCTTGTTAATTGCAAGCATATATGTCATGAGAAGCGAACTTGTCAAGGTAAATCTCAATACAGTGGCAAATTGTGACCAAAAAACAAAACAGAAATTCCGACTGATGGGTGAATACTTTAGCCAAGGACAGTCCAGTCAGATTTGTCTCTGTCCTAATCCTTGTCGTTAAAGTAGGTAGATTGTGTTTGCTCAATGATATGGTCCAAGATAAAAATATTAGATTCAAATAAGTGCGCAAAGCTGGAATTACGATGTGCATCAATTTCCACTTATGCAGTCTGCTTTATGCGTGAGATCCAGTCATAATATTATTTGAAATCATTGATCCAATCTCGGCAGTATAGTGAATGATGTTCACATAAGAATGAACTTTCTTTATAAATGTTGAAATTTATTGGAGCCATGAAGAGTCTCAGCAGACTGGAAAAAGTCAAATGTCGCAAAACTGCTTAAGCAGGAAGGGAGGCGGAAGATAGTAAATTATAGACGTATTAGCGTTACCTCGATCGTTGGTAGGATTGTAATGTCCATTATTAAGAATGTGTTTGTAAAGTATTTATCGTGCGAGGTAAAGTGTGACTGAACAGCCCGTCTTCAGCAAGGGGAGGTCAGGCTTAATGTATCAGTTAGAATTCTTTTTAGAAAAAGTGACCAAGTAAGATAAAAGAATGACAGTAGGCATGATATATTTGGATTATCAGAAAACTTTCATCAAGATACTGCTGAGCCAATATGCACCCATAGTATTAGTTGCAATATGCACTCATGGATAGAGGATTTAGTGGCTGGCAGTCAGCAGAGAGTGCAGAAGGGAAGAGGTCCTGTCCAGGAACTTTGTCAATAACTAATGGAGATCCACAAGGGTTAGTGTTGACAGCACAACTGCTCATATTATACATCGAAGGTTTCGACAAAGGATTTAGGGCATTTTGTCTTTGCTTTCAGATGACCCAAGCTAAATGCGGGACGAGTAGCATTGAAAAGGAGTAGTGAATGCAAAAGATGTAAAAAAGGCTAGAATATCGTGAAAAGATGTGGCAGATTGAATCCAATATGGGAAAGCGTGAGTATATTTACTTTGTACAGAAGGATACAGGCGTAGACCAGTTACTTTCAAGGGATAGAAATTGGAAATCTGACAACAGAGGAACTTATGGGTTCTCGTTTACGATTCGCTTAAGGGTACCTTACAGATTAATTTTCAGTCGGCACAGCAAATGTAATTCTGGATCAGTGGTGCTGGAAGAGCACAGCAATTCAGGCAGCATCCGAGGACAGGCAAATTTTACCACAGCAAATGTAATGTTAGCATTCGCTACAACAAGGATTAAATTTACGATCAGTGATGCACTGCTGAATCTGTCTATGGCTCACGTCAGATAGTGTTTGGAATCATGTGAGAGGTTTTGGGCAGCATGCCAAAATAAACATTTGCTGACTTTGGAGAATTTACAGAATATGTTTAATGGATGATTCCATGGATGAAGGGTTTGTCGTATGAGGAGCGGTTAAGGAATCCGAATCATTATTGAGGAGAGGCAAAGATCCGACTGCAAACATAATGAGTGAAGGCAGAGCCGTTCAGAACTGAGATACTGAGGAATTCCTTAAGCCAAAGGGAGGTGAATTCAGGCAAGTCATTGCTACACATGGCTAGAGAGGGCAAGTCATGAAATGTATTTAAGACTAAGGTAGAAAGGCTCTTGATTGACAAGATGTGGAGAGGTTACAGAAAGAAGTCAGGTGAATGGAATTGAGAAACATATCAGACCGAACCAGTCAAGTGTTTAATTGGACGTGCTATCCTACTAGTTTTATTACTGAACTATTTTATCAGAGACCTAGGAAATGCTCTGGGACTCAGGTTCAGATCTGGGTAAAGCACATGGTGGAATTTGAACATCAACAAAACAGTTTCTGGACTTAAAATTCTGATGATGAAACTGAATCAATTGTTAAGAAACACTGACGTGGTTCACTCACATCATTTAGTGAAGGGAACTGAATGCCCCTGCCTGATCTGGCCTACATATGACTCCAGACACACAGCAATGCGCTTGATCCTTAACTGCACCCTGGGGTCAGTGGTGTTGACTATGCTTGAGATAGGCAATAAATGCTGATCTCACGAGCAATGTCCCGTGAATTTCCTTTATTTTTAAAAGAATGGAATGGCAGACCTAACTCGGGAAGTGAATGACCTAAATCTGCTCCTGCATCATTTGCTCCAACATGTAAAAGAAGTCCACATTTTAGGTGGCTTATAAAAAAAAATCATTTTCAAGGTATGTGTCATGCTGGTATTAAATTGAAGTAAGTGATACGCTTTATAACTATTGCATATGATGACATTAGAACATAGAACATAGAACAATACAGTGCAGAACAGGCCCTTCAGCCCTCGATGTGGCGCCGACCTGCGAACTATTCTCAGGTAGTCCCCCTACACTATCCCAAAATCATCCATGTGCTTAGCTAAGGATTGCTTAAATCTCCCTAATGTGGCTGAGCTGACTACATTAGCAAGTATGGCATCGCACGCCCTTACCGCTCTCTGCAGAAAGAACCTGCCTCTTACATCTGTCTTAAATCTATCACCCCTCAATTTGTAGTTATGCCCACTCGTACACGCTGATGGTATCATCCTAGGAAAAAGACTTCAACTGTCTACCATTTCTAATCTTCCGATCCTCTTGCATATCTCGATCAAATCGCCTCTTAGCCTTCTTCTTGCCAATTAGAACAATTTCAAGTATCTCAGCCTTTCCTCAAAATACCTTCCCTCCAGACCAGGCAACTTCCTGATAAATCTGCTCTGCACCTTTTCTAATGCTTCCACATTCTTCCCGATATATGGGGACCAGAACTGCACACAATATTCCAAGTGTGGCCGCACTAGCATTTTGTATAGTTGCAGCATGTTATTGCGGCTTTGGAACTCAAGCTCTGTACGAATGAAACCTAGCACATCGTATGCTTTTTTTAGCAGCACTACCCACCTGGGTGGCAACTTTCAGGGATCTATGTACATGAACTCCAAGATCCCTCTGCACATCCACACTACCAATTAATTTCCATCGACCCAGTACAAGGCCTTCCTGTTATTCTTCCCAAAGTGCATCACCTTGCATTTTGCTGCATTGACTTCCATTTGCCACCTCTCAGCCCAATTCTGCAGTTTATCCAAGTCCCCCTGCAACCTGTAACATTCTTACACACTGTCCACTACTTAAACGATTTTACTGCTGTCTGCAAATTTACTAATGTATCCACTTATGCCTTCATTTAAGTCATGTATAAAAAAATAACACACAGCAGTGGCCCCAAAACAGATTATTGTGGCACACCACGAGTCACTGGATTTCGGGCTGAATATTTTCCATCAACCACCACTCGCTGCCTTTTTTCAGAAAGCCAGTTTCTTATTCAAACTGCTAAATCACCCTCAATTCCATGTCTCCGTATTTTCTCCAACGGCCTACCATGTCTAACCTATAAAAGGCTTTACTAAAGTCCATGTATACCACGTCAACTGCCCTACCCTCATCTACATGCTTGGTCACCTTCTCAAAAAACTCAATTAGGTTTGTGAGACACGACCTGCACTTGACGAAACCATGTTGACTACCTGAAATCAAATTGTTTCTTGCTCGATGATAATAAATCTAATCTCTTATAACCCTTTCCAAAACCTTTCCTACAACAGAAGTAAGGCTCACTGGTCGATAATTGCTTGGGTCATTTCTACTGCCCTCCTTGAACAAGGGCACAACATTTGCAATCCTCCAGTCCTCTGGTACCAAAACTGTAGGCAATGACGACTCAAGCATCAAAGCCAAAGGTTCTGCTATCTCCTCCCTAACTTCCAAGAGAATCCTGGAATAAATCCCATCCGGCCCAGGTGACTTAGATTAGATTACATTACATTACAGCGTGGAAACAGGCCCTTCGACCCAACAAGTCCACACCGATCCGCCGAAGCGCAACCCACCCATACCCCTACATTTACCCCTTACTTAACACTACGGGCAATTTAGCATGGCCAATTCACCTGACCTGCACATCTTTGAACTGTGGGAGGAAACCGGAGCACCCGGAGGAAACCCACACAGACACGGGGAGAACGTGCAAACTCCACACAGTCAGTCGCCTGACTTGTCTACTTTCAATCCTTCTAGAATTAATAACACCTGTTCGATCCTTTCTAGTCTAATATCTCGTACCTCATTCTTCTCCTCTACAATATTCTCCTTTTCCTGAGTGAACACCGATGAGAAATGTTTGTTTAGCACCTCTCCGATCTCCACAGGGTGCACACTCAACTTCCCACTTCTGTCTTTGATTGGCCTACCCTAATCATCCTTTTATTCCTCACTTACCTTTAGAAAGCTTTAGGGTTCTCCTTTATTCTTTTGCGAAAGACTGCTCGTGTCCTCTCCTTGCTCATCTTAACTCTCTTTTTAAATCCTTCCTGGCTGATCTCTAATTCGTCTTCGCATCATCTGAACCATCTTGCCTCATCAACGCATAAGCCTCCTTCTTCTTCGTAACAAGAGTTGATATTTCTGTTGTAATGGATTGTTAATGTGACACCAAGTGGTGTGTCCTCTTCAGCTGCGAATAATTGCCTTACTGGTAACTGGTCAAAATCTTAAGATGTGTGCATTTCTTACGTAGGAATCGATATTTACAATACATCCATTCAACGTGCTGTGTTACATTGATAGATCCCAATTATAGTGATGTGCTAACATATGAGAATGTCAAATGTCATGGAGTAATGAATTTAGAAAATGTTAAAATGATCCATTTTATTTCAAAGATTAGCTATTCGACCCACGGAGTTCAGTGTTGTACAGTGAGGTACTGCAATTGACTGAGGTTTAAGTGGCAGCGGCACATTTACTAATTAGTCTCATCCTGGGGTGTATGGAAGATGAGAGATCTTAGTGTCAATTTCCACATTATACTTAAGGTGGGTGGTGAGATCTGTAAAATGATGCACAAGCATTTATGGGCACTTGCATCTGATATGCACAGTCACCGAAGTTACAATAAATAATAGAATATTTAAAATATGCATTAAAAAAGTTAAATACATCTGTTTTCAGTTTGTTGACAGTGTTATACGAATGCTATGATATTGTCAGGATAAACATTAGATGAGATTACTTCGACCATAAAAGTAATTCAGCTCTAACGATGTGGTATTTTACCATCTATATAAGAGCTTCATTGCCACTCAGTTCAGATTTGTAAAGTCAGCTGGTTAATATTAAGTTGGAAGCCGAATGTTTGGAGATCATTCGGGGAGTTTTTGTTTCAAAGGGGTGGCAATGAATAATCTATTCCTATCACTACATATTTAGTATAAGCATAACTATTGATGTAATTAAACCATCTCAGAAATGAATTGAAATAGGCTCATTAAGAAATAGTTTAGTTCGGCTGTCATAACTTAGTCCATTAAGTACCGTAGTTCGGATGTCAAGACGAGATTGTACAGAACATCAGTGACACCTTTTCTGGAATACTGGGACCAGTTCCGGTCCGCCTGCTATAAGAAGGATAACACTTAACTGTATAACGTTGAGGAAATATTTAACAGAACATTGCAGGAATTAAGGGTTAAGTTACAAGGAGGTCCTGGATAGGCTGGGACATTTCTCACTAGAGTGTAGGAGGTTGAGGACTGATCTTAAAGAGCTTTGTAAAGTCATGAGGTGTATAGATAAGGCGTATAGAATGCATATTTTCTCTCGATTGGCGCACTTCAATATTGGGATATTTTATTTCACATTAGAGGAGGATTTGTTTTTAAAAAAAACCATGAGAGGCAATTTTTGATATTTATGAAGATACTGTTTCGTTTGTGGAATGAACTTCCAAAGGAAGTAATGGATTTGAGTACAGTTACAACATTAAAAAGTTATTTGAAGAAGTGCAAGAACATTTTAAAAAAAAGAAAGGATATGGGCCAAGTGTAGGCGGGTGGGATTAGGTTAGTTTGGGACAATGATCGGCATGGAATGGTTGGGCTGAATGGTTTGTTTCCATGCTGTATGACTCTATCACACTGTGACTATGAACTACTGCCATGGAGAACGTTGATAACAAGAACTTCGCATTGTTTTAAATTATATTTCGATTAACAAAAGTGTCATCTAGCAATTGGTGTGATCCTGTCATGATTTCTCATTGCTGCATAAATTTCAATTTTGTCTAAAGCAAAAATAATGTAGAAAAGGAAAAGGGTGGTATAGCATGAACGCTTTGTAAAATTTTACCCAGAATGTCGAGTTGAATTCAGTTCACGAATGTGCAATCAGGAAATTACAGGCAGCCTGTAATGGGAAAAGAATGTAAGGGTCTTTTGCACAATGCATAAGGACACAAATTAATAAATGGAATTTTGAAACACACATTGAGGGATGTAAAACTAATATTGCTGGTATAATAAGCACACACCCTATCTTCGACAATCATTTAGTTCACAGCATTCATGCATTTAGACCTTAAGCAGGAGTCATGTTCGTCAACATCTGTGGATCTGTACATCGTCCACGACACTGCTGTAAACCTTCCTGCTGGACCGAAGATTTCTGATTGGCACGATGCTCCTCCTCTGTGCATGAAACTTCAATTTCTTTTGACCAAGATTCTCCTCGCAATTTATGATGTTGTACAGCATCGATCACATGTAATTTCATTTATGCATTAATTGCATTCTTTGTCTCACTGCTGTCTATAATGGATTGGATTACTTTGGCCATTGTGCTCCTTTAAATTTCCTAAATTTCCAGGCAGTGTGATGGTCAGACGACATTTGAGAAAATAAAATAAACATTTTGGAGACGGAATGTGCAAGAAGAATAGACAATGGATTACACTGAAGATCAAGTGTTGTGATTTTTTGTGTATTACAGAGTTAACTGGCTGTCAAGAAGCACTGAAGAATTTAGGTAAGAGGCTTTGGCTCACAGCTTTACTCAATGGGCATCATTTTAGGCCAAAATAAATCATAGTTTCTGAAAATGTATCAAAACTCTTTGATGAAACAGCAATACTGAAGCAGAAATGTTTTCTGTGTTGTAACGCATGCGGACAGCAAGCTAGATATTACTGAAATAAAGCCACTGACCTCAAAGAAATAATGTGACAAACTAATATCAGAGAACATGCACTTTCAATCAAAAGTGTGATAATCGAATTTGAAATGATTCATGAGGAAACATATTGGTCACGTCGAATGCAGAAATCTCATGTGATGGAGAATGACATGGCTATGAAAAGGTGCATTTGAAAGTAAGATCACTGAGAAACGTGGGAGCACAAGTAACAATTCAGTCATCGAGACTGCTCCCAAATTCAATGCGACGATGATGGAACTGATTGGCTTCAATTTGCCTTTCTTGTCATTGGTTCCCTTACTGATTGTAAATCTATTTTAGTCTTTAATATATTTAACGACACATTCGAGACAGCAGTAGAAATCGCAGATTCACTACTATCTAAGAGAATAAAAGCGTCTTTATTTCTGTCTTTGGAAACAATACATTATAATGAGATTATGCCTTCTTGCATGAATCAACTTCTATAATTCCTGTTTAATCCACTCAGAATCCTATATATTTCAATAAGGCACCTACAGATTCTTCTAAATTCCAATGAGCGCAGCGTTATCCTATTGAATGCCTGTGCATAAGACAATGCCTTCATATCTCGTGGCTTATGCCCGAAATGTCGTGTCTTTTGCCCCTCAGGTGCTGTCCAATCTGCTGTGTAATTTTTTTAGCAGCGCCATACCTTATCAATTTAATACTTAATACAAGTCATGTTATCCTTCTTCAAACTCCTCCAAATCCAGTATGCTTTTACTCAGATGGGGAATCTAATGCTTCGCAGTATTCCTGCTGTAATCTGACAAGTGCTAGGCCGGTTTTTGCAAAACCTCCCTTCATTTATATTCCATCCCTTTGTGGTAAGGACCAACATTTCATTTGCAAACCTTCTTCTGAAATTCACTGGTAATTATTTTTATAATATGTTTCCTGCACTAGGCCTCCGAATTTCATCCAGATTTTAAATGCCAACAATCTATCTCCATGTATTAAGATAGAAAATGTGGCAAGCAAGAATACTGTCAGCGGACAGCCGTTACCATGGGTGGCACATCATGGCCTGTGCAATAACCTCTCGGTCTAAACTACATTTTCTTATTCCATTGTCGTAATGCTAGAAAAAAAACACCGCTTGTTAAGAGTTGTGATGCATGCATGGAAAGTAAACTGTGTATTTTCTTAACATGGACATCAAAAGTTAGCAGCACAAATTTCAATTTCGTTTGCCTTTTATGCATATCATGTTCATCCAGTAGCATTGTGAGTAAAATTTAAGTTGTGCAATCACAGTCTACAATTAAGACTCCATGAGTCCTCCAGTCGTGTATGAAAGGAATTTACACCCATCAGCTCTGAAAGGATTGCATTCATTCATGACAAAAAGTATTTTTTTATCATGTCTCTTCATTTGTGTTGGATTTAGTGACAGTTTGCAAAAAGATGCTGACTGATTGGAAGAACTTTTTTATTGCATTTATAACTTGACAGATGGAAAGCTGAAAGCAAAAACCAAAGGTTACCTTTTTAAGTACTGTGTTGCAGTGACTATGTGAATTCTCCTTATTGATTTTGTTGTAATTTCTATAATTGTGACTCATTCTCCAGTTATGTTGAATGAAATATATCCAGCTGCGCATGTGACAAATGCTTGTTGTGTTAAGTTGGGTTTGTTGCTAAATGATGGATTTCGAACATATAGTGTACATTTAATGTTGGAACATAGCATTGTGGCATAGATCTCACATGAGGGATTCAATGATGTATTCTGTTCCAGTATTATCCACAGTTTTTTAAAACAATTCCTGTCAGCATTTAAATATTTCAAACGTACCGATGATGGACTATCGGGCAACGTGCTATATTGTAACTCAGTAGACTATCAAAATTAAGATGTAGATAATTGAAAATGTATGCAAAACTTAGCAAGGAAAAGACGTGGGATCCATCTTCTATATTTCAGAATTGATGAAATGTGAAGAAGATTTGGAAGATATAGGTTTGGGAACTGTTTCAATTATTTTAAAATAACCAGTGACCGAAGTATTTCATTGTTCGTTGTTCTATCTTGAAATGAAAAGAGCTTCGCAGTATGCAGAACTATTGTTCTGAATTATTCTAAAATCAATAATATTGGAAAGTATAATTACGCAATAAGAGAAGGGATGAACTGATTTACACATCTGTTTAAAATGGCTGTTCAAAAAGTACATAATACTTGCTAATTTTTTAGTTCGATTCAGTTCAGAATGTCAATTACATTACACAGATTTGGCGCCAGTTATATTACCCTGCAACATATAACTATGCTTTCTTGTTAAAACGTTTTATTACATGTGGCACACAATGACACAGACGAATCCCGATTACACTTGGCAAAAGATATTTTATATTTCATTAAAATGGGAACACTTTTCAGGCGAGTGGTGTCCTGTCCAACTCTATGATAGGTAATACTTATCATGGGATCCTGTTTTCATTAGTTCATCAATATTGCTTCTACTTGTTTTCGATTAACAGGAGACACTCTTAAAGGGAAAGAGAAAGGTATCTTCATTTACACGTCATTGTTTTACAGTCTTTTGCATTTCATACTGAAGTGAAATATCCAATATATGATGCAAAGCTCCAAAGAAGTGTAGTAACCTTGCGCAGGAAAAATAAAAATCTAATATTAATTCAGACTTGGTTAAGAGCCTACAATATTTTCAATTGATTACGTTCAATTCTTTTATTTGAGTTCAGAGCTCAATTTTGACAAACTACAGGTTTTTGGTGATAGGGTCCACGTGATATTAAACGCAACGTTGTTTTCTGTAACTGGAAAGATTATTTACTTATTTTGGAAGATAATTTATGAATTTTGCAACGTTAACCCTTGGGATTACAAAGGTGAAGTTCACGAAGCCCTTCTGAAAATTAGCGCTGCTCTGTTATTAGCAAGAAATGACTAGTGGTGGTTGAAAGCAAGGATCAGCACACCTCAGGCGAGGGGAGATTTCGATAAGGATCATGTTAATTGCAGCCAGTGTAGTAATCCAGTCAACATAATTGGGCACAGTTTGTGTCACAAGCTAGCCATGCAACAAACTGATTTAAGATGAGCCCTAGGAATATAGCATCTGAGAACTATTCTCATAAGAAAACACGGATGGAGCATACACGATGATATATTTACATAATAAATGCAAAACTATTATATTCATCCTATCCACCTCCAATTCTCCCCACCACGCACACACACATATACACACACAAACACCATGCATGCACACGCGAGCCATCCATTGTTTCACCAGGAAAAGCTGCTTAGGTATCTAGATTATGAGGTTGAATATTTTTCTGAACTGATTCTGAATTAGAATAGTCTTATGCACTTACATATTGTACATACAGATTATGTATTTTATTTGACTGGGATCGACGCGGGAATTTGGAACACTAAGGCAATCAAAATAGTCCCTTAGCATGTGAGGAAGCCGGTTTGTCGAATGCCTCAAGCATAATCTTATTTAAATCGGATGTCCAATTATGGTCCAATAGGTTTATTTGAAATCATAATCTGTTGCAGCATTGATCCTTCATCAGGTCACTGTACGAAATTTGAGTTCTGATTCGTTCTGCTCCATGTAACTGCCTTAACGTTTTCATCAAATTCTGTTTATAATCTATTTGTAACCAATAATAGGCGAGTCCTGATTCAAATATCGTTCATCGAAATGCCAAGGACATATTCTCATGAACAAACTTTGTTCTTCTTATTCAATGTCCCATGTCGTTATAGTACGTCCTTGATGAGGTCTGCGCCATTTCCAAGTACGATATACTCTACTCTATCTCTTCGAAGTGATGTTCCCCCCTGTCAAATTTTATAAGCTATTTTTCAGCAAGAAATACAGGTTATCTACCGAGATGCCAGGATGTCCGACAGCCCGAATCTGACATAGGTCAGTCACAGCTGATTATTAGGTCAATTTATGATGACGATTTTTTATTAGTATGTACGAGTGATGCATGCAGAGAATAGAGAAAGCAGGATGTCAAAATATTCCTTGATCGCACTGCAGGCATGTTATGTCCTGTCCACACGAATGGCAATCCTTGTGACCATTGGATTTGCATTGGCTTGATTCCTGATTACTTGGAGTTATCAATAGCCTTTTGCAGCGGGGGGAAAGGTATCTGCAATGCTACAAAATTGAATAATAATCCTTTCCTTCAGGAGAAAAAGAAAAACAGTTACATGATACAATCAGATGCATTTAGTCACCCTATATATAGTTTTATTTTGCTGGAAGGAACACTCTGGTCTTAAAATCAGTTCCATGACTTGCTAAAAATTGTGTTCACCAAAAGACTGAAAATACTTGGCTCTACTTGGAGAAACATGCACTTTTATTATTTTAATCGATAAAACTGAAACAGAGCATTTTGGTTATTTTTCGTGATGTTGGTGTCTTTTTAATTCCATCAACTAATTTAATTACGTTATGAAAGTCATTGCAAAAACTGCAATGACATGTGTTTAAAGTGATTTCACCAAACTTGAATCTCACAAATTATTTAACAAGCAGTTCAGCACAAAATAAGTTTGAAGTCTATATTAATGTAGACAGTTGTCCAACAAATATCGATTTAAATCTCACAAGGAGGGTCAAACCGTCGATTTTACCTTTTATTTTCTCATAGGATGTGTGGCAGCACTGACGGGGCTTGCATGTTTGAACATAACAAGTAGCCTATGCCAGCGTGGTATGGAGATGCTGGACAGAACAATTATAATATTTTTGGTCGGAGGAGGAGAAACATGAATAGCCAATACGGAGAGATTTCCAGGAATTTGAGCAAATAACACTCAAGGAGCACTGTTGTATTTGAAGGCAGAAGGAATATTGGCTTGGATTGTAACTGGCAGAATGTGATTTTTTTTTCATTGGTCTATTGTCTTTATTCTTTCAGATAGTAGTTGTCACGAGTCTGGAAGGTGTTGACTCAGAAGCATTGATAACCGCTGAACTGTATTTTTAGATGACATCCAGTGCTGCCGCCTAAAGCTGGTGTTGCAGGGAGTCAATGTTTGTGTATGTGGTGTCATTCAAGCGGGCTGCTTCGTTCTGGATTATGGCCAGTTTATTTGGTGCTGCACTCATTCAGGCAAGAGGAGCGCATTCCATTCGTCCCCTGACTCTGTCTTGTCGATTGTGGTCAGTATCTTGTTAATTTTGGATATTAGTTCTTTGCTGCCAATGTCTTAGCTTCGGATCTTTCCTTGTAGCCACAATTTTCACACGGCCCGCAATTTTTGCTTCTGATCAAGTTTTAAACCCAGCATGTTAATCTGATGGTTATGCCACTGTATGTTGAAACACAAAGATCAAACTCCTTTTTTTAGAGCCTGTTAATGACTTTTGCATGTGTGGCGTGAATGTTGCTTGCTACTTGTCACTCCAGGGTTAGATATTGTTCAGTCCTTCCTGCATTTAGATATCTCTGAAGTAGAAATCTACAGATGAACATTATATAAATGTCTGCGAACATCGACCCTTCTGACATTCTGATGTGGGGAAGGTCATTAAGGAAACAGCGGAACACGATTATGGCTCTCCCACTCATTTGAGTAACTCAAAAATAAAGTTGAAAAATCAATCACAAACCTCTTCTTTTCCGTCAGGTATGATTCTAACAAAACGTTTTTTTTTAGTTTGTACCAATTGACTTCTATTTTTTTCTGGGATTCCATGATGTCATACTCAATCAATTTCAGTCTTGACTTCAAGGGCGGTCACTTTCGCCTCATACCTGGAATTGACTGACTTTATAAGGCTTGCAACATGGTTTTGATACAGTCAGCATTTCATTGGCCCTGGTTGAGCCCAAATGTGAAATCAAAAGTTGGTTTTAACTAAGAATGACGTTCATGGTATTAATAATGATAGTTTGCACCTTTGGCTGATGATAGAAATGAGACTAATGGGGAAGAAGTTGGAGATTTTGATTTAACTTGACATCAAACTATGTGGCCATCTGTCATAATTTTCGGTTTGATGCGAATCATCTGTGTGAAAGCAACTTGTCTAATGTGACTTGATTTGAATTACTATTGTCACATATAGTACTATTTTCACATTCAGTGAAAAAAGCCCTATTTTGCATGCCTTTCAGGCAAACCATACTATACATAATTAAATCACGGTAGTAGACCAGAATGCGAAATATAGTATTACAACTGCAGAGAAGTTGCAGTGAAAGAAGAACTCGAATACATGCGAAATCAATAGATAAGCCAGAAAAAAAACAGAAAATAAGCAGATTTTGAACATTTTCGTATGTGCTTTCAAAGTTTTGCATCTTCTTCCCGACAAAAAAGGATGGTAGATAGTGTAATTGCGTTCAGAGGGACATTTGCTTATGTTTGCTATTATTCCCAAGGTAACGGGATGTCTCGATGGAGTAAATGAAATAAAGTTGAAAGCGTGCTGTTGGAAACGCACAGCAGGTCAAGCAGTATCTGATGAGCAGGAAAATCGACGTTTCGGGCCAGAACCCGTCATCTGGAATGCGACTGGGAGCCTTGGGGGTGGAGCCATAAACGGCAGGGGTGTGGGGCTGGGGAGAAGGTGCTTGAGAGTGCAATAGGTAGATGGAGGTGGGGTAAAGGTGATAGGTCGAAGAGGATGGTGGAGCAGATTGGTGGGAAGGACGATTGACAGGTGGGATGGGTCATGTGGGTAGTGGTGAGATGGCCGGTTAGAACTGGTGTAAGCTGTGGGGATGGGAAATGAGGAAACTGGTGAAGTCCACATTGATGCCCTGGAGTTGAATGATCCCGAGGTGGAAGATAAGGCTATCTTCCTCCTGCGTTGGGTGGTGAGGGAGTGGCGATGGAGGAGGCCCAGGACCTGCATGTCCTCGACAGAATGGGAGGGGAACTTTGAATATTCGGCCACGGGTGGTGGGGTTGATTGGTGCGGGTGTACCGCAGATGTTCCCTAACGTGCTCTGTGAGAAGGCATCCAGTCTCCCCAATGTAGAGGAGAGCGCATCGGGAGCAACAGATACAATAAATGTCATGTGTGGAAGTGCAGGTGAAATTTGAATGGACATGGAAGGCTCTTTTTGGGCGTTGGATAGAGGTAGGTGGGAGAAGCATGGGTGCAGTTTTGCAATTCCTACGGTGGCAAGGTATGGTGCTGGGTGGAGGGTGGCCAGTTATGAGGTGTGGGCTGGACCAGATAGATGCAGAGGGAACGGTATTTGCGGAAAGTGAATAGGGGTGGGGAATGAAATATATCCCTGGTGATGGGTCCATTTATAGTTGTTGAAATGTCGGCAGGTGATGTGATTAATGCAGAGGTTGATAGGGTGGAATTTGAGGACGGGGTGTTCTGTCCTTGTTGCGTTTGGAAGGGTCAGGCTCGAGTGCTGAGGTGCAGGACGTGGATGTGATGCTTTGGAGGGCGTCTTCAAACACATGGGAGGAGAAATTTCGTTCTTTAAAGAAGGAGGCTATCTGGTGAGTTCTGTGGTGGATCTGGATCTTCTGTCAGCAGATGCGGTGGAGACAGAGGACTTGGGAGTACATGTATAGCATTTTTGCAGGAGGTAGGGTAGGAGGAGGTGTAATCCAGGTAGCCGTGGGAGTCAGTACGTTTGTACGGAATGTCAGTGTTGAGTTGGTCCTCATGGATGGAGATGAAAATGTCTAGGAAGGGGACGATGCTGTCAGAGGTGGTCGAGGTGAATATAAGGTCGGGGTGGAATGTGTTGGCCAAGTTGATGAACTGTTTGACTTCCTCGTGGGAGCACGAGGTCGCGCCGATGCAGTCATCAACGTAGTGGAGGAAAAGGTGGGAAGTGGTACCGGTGTAACTCCAGAGTATTGATCATTCTACAGAGCCGACAAAGAGGCAGGCATAGCTGGGGCCCATGCGGACGCCCATGGCTACGCCTTTCGACTGGAGGAAGAAGGAGGATTGGAAGGAGAAATTGTTGAGGGTGAGGACTAGTTCAGCCAAACAAATAAGTGTGTCAGTGGAAGGGAACTGGTGGGGGCATCGACAGAGGAATATACGGAGGTTATTGGAGTCCCATTCATGGTGGATGGAGGTGCACAGGGAGGTTGAAAGTTGTGGAGGAGGTGGACAGCGTCGTGGTGTCCCAACTGTATGTGGGGATTTCCGGGTCCGGAGGGGTGATAGGACAGTATCGAGATAGGTGGAGATGAGTTCGGTGGGGCTGTAGCAGGCTAAGACAATAGGTCAGCTGAGGTAGTCAGGCTTGTGGAATCTGTGTAGGAGGTAGAATTGGGAGGTGTAGGGTTGCCAAACTATGAGGTTGGAAGCTGTGGATGGGAGATCCCCTGAGGTGATTAGTTGTGTATGGTCTGTGAGATGATGGTTTAGTGAGGGAGGGTGAGGTCATGGTCGGCGTGGGTGTAAGAGGAGGTGCCTTTGAGTTGGTGCCTGTGTTTAGTGTTGTACTGGTCACTCCACCAAACTACCGCTGCATCCCCTTTGTCCACTGGTTTGATGGTGAGGTTGGAATTGGAGCAGAGGAAGTGGAGGGCTTTGGAAGTCTGATTTTCGTGATGGACTGGGCTGTGCTCACAATCATCTGCCTCTTGGGCGGACAGTTGTCATACCGCATAGTGATGCATCCATATAGAATGCTACCTATGCAGCGTTTCTGAAAATTGGTAAGAGTGTTATGGACATGCTGAATCTGTTTAGCCTTATGACGAAGTGAACGTGTTGGTGTGCTCTCTTGACTTTCATATCAATGTGTGTGGACCAGGCCAGATCATAACTTTCCAACCATAGACTTGGACTGGTATAGTATGAAAAACTATTATGGATAGGAATGTGTTAAGTCTGTAAAATATATTTTTTTAAATTCCATATGTGGATGTACCTACTAGAGAAGGGACAAATCTTCAACACCTCATTGGAAATAAAACAGGGCAAGTGTCTGAGGTGCCAGAGGAGGAACACTTTGGGGTCAATAACAATAACTAGATTGTTGTTTATATTGAAAAAGTGAAATGGTAAAGGATAAACCTGATTTAAAAGTTAAGGTTTAACTTTGCAGTCATGATTAATTTTAAAGCTATTAAGCAGCAATGTTCAAGTGTTGATTCAGAGAGGCTCTGGTGCATAAGGCGATGATTGTAAAGTGGGAGGATTTCAAAAAAGATATAAGGCGAGTTCGGAGAAAGTGTTAATGTGAAGAATGAGACGAGCAGGTGTAGGGAATGCTAAATGACTGGAGATATTGAGGCACTGGTCACGAAAAACAAAACAGCATATATCTGGTGTAGAGAGATGGGACCGATTGAATAACAAGAGCAGTATAACGCCTGTAAGTATATACTATATCGGAAATCAGGAGAGCAGACTGCATGCAAGAGATTTTTTTGACAAATAATTGCCTAAGAAAAATCCAGACAGATTCTACAAATTCTTGAAGTGCAAAGGAGAAACTGGGGGGGAGAATACATCAACAAGTCCATCTGTGGGTTGAGATACAGGCGATGGGTGACATACAAAAGGGTACTTTGCGTCAATAATTAATGTGGAGTAGGGCATGGAAGCGAGAGAACTTGAGGTAACAAATAATATTTTCTTCAAAAGTGTCCGCATTAGAGACGAGGAGGGGCTGCATCATGAAACGCACAAAAGCGAATAAATGCATGGGAAATTATCAGATGTATCTAAGAACTTATGGGAAGCAAGGGACGAGCTGTGCTCCTTGATGAGCTGTGTGTAATGTCGAAAGATGTGGTTGAGGTTCTGAAAGACTGGAGAGTTGGTTACGCGTGCAAAAAAAGCCAGGCAACAATAAATTGGTGGAAATGTCGTCAGCGGTGCGTACATTATTCGTGGGGGTTCTGAGGGACCGGATATGCATGCAATTGAATAACTGTTTAGGGATATCCAAACAGCTTCCTTTTACGTGGTAAATCGTGTCTTATTAATGGAACTGAGTGTTTTGAAGAAGTTACAAAAACATTTCATGAAGGAAGATGGGAAGACATTGTTTACATGGACTTCAGGAAGACATTCAATGAAGATCTGCGTGGTAGATTGCCATGTCAGATAACATGGAATCCCAAGATTCATGTGTTTATTATATCCGAGCATTTGATACAACGGAATGCCTTGTTACGCCCTTTCAGAGGGCATTTTAGATTCCACTAAATGGCTGTAGTTCTGGAGCCAGATATAGCACAGACTAAGTAAGAATGGTTCTATCTTACCATGAGTGACTTTCATTAGACAACATGTTTACAACAATCTGCAATTGTTTCATGATCATCGTTGGGTTGTTAATTTTAGGTTGCTTTTTGTATTCAAATTCCACAAAATGCGATATTGAATCCCGAATATTGCCTTGTTATCTGGATTGCAAGTTTCACTCTATATATTAATTACGAAAGAATCATAAAATAAATCCACGATAATAATTGCTTTCTTAATATGTGGATTACAGAAGACATTTACTTGCACCATAGCTGTAGGACCGTACAACATGCTTGCGTTTGAAATATTATCATTATCTGAACCTACAATGTGCTTAAAGGAACTTGAAACCGGAACGAATGAAGAAAATTCTATGTAATAAGCTTGAAAATGATACGTTAAGAAGAGTGTGAAAAGCTAGTCAGTCTCGTCACCACTAACATATTCCTATTATGCTAAATAATCATTTTCTTCTTTGAATTTCTGCGTGGTTTGTGCTTGGGTGCATGTGCATGCATGAGGACATAAACACTGCAAGTCATTAAATATCACATATTAATGTACAGCTGATAATTTCACACACCTTTGCATTACAGAACTAGCTGCTTGTGAAAAATCTTTGGAAGATTTTGGTGAGAGAAGTAACAAATATTTCAAAAGTCTTTCAATGAGATTTAGTCAATTGTTCTAACCTATGTTTAAACAAGAGTAAGACTGGAGGGCTTTCCGACGACAATGATTGAAAATTTGACTTCCATCCTATTTGATGAATTCTGCATTGATCATAGATCAAAACGCAGACAGCAAGGTGATCAACCCAATTCCAAATGGCAGCATCTCTGAACGATCTAAAGTCATACTTCCTGGGTTTTTCTATATCAGTATGTCCACTTACAGTGTTAGAATCATAGAGATGTACAGCACGGAAATGTAATCTGTGGTTCAGTCGGCCATGCCGACATGACATCACAAATTAACTTAATCAAATTTCCCAGCATTTGGCCCATATATCTCTGAGCCCTTCCTAGTCTTCTGCCGATCCAGATGCCTGCTGAATTTTATAAATTTACCAACCTACATCACTTCCTCTGGCAGCTCATTCCACATCCGCCAACCGTCTGCGTGAAATGATTTCCAAATAGGTGTCCTACAAATACCTCCCGCTCACCTTAAATCTATGCCCTCCAGTTCAGAACTCCCCAACCCCAAAAGAAAATCCTTGACTATTTACCCTATACATGCCTCTCATGATTTTATAAACCTGTATAAGGTCTTAAATTTATAAGTGATACTTCTACTAAAAACAGTGCATAATCATATCTACAGTGTAATATAACATGAGGTGATAAGACAGAACAGAAACAAAACACCGTCACTATTTCAACTCTTCAGGGAGTTATTTCAAATTTGGATATCCTGTTATCATTTCTCATTTGAATTAAAACATTTAGTATTCGTTATTTCAACACAAATTACACAAGTTGAAACGTCATATTGTGGCTGCACAGGACATTGGGTTGGGTCACTTTTGGAGCGTTGTGTGCAATTCTAGTCTCCCTCCTATCAGTAGAATATTGTGAAATTTGAAAGGGTTAAGAAAAGATTTCCAAAAAATGTTGTCAGGTTTGGAGGATGTGAGTAGCAGGGCGACGCAGAATAAGTTGGGACTGTTTTCGCTGAAGCATTAGAGGTTGAAGGGTGACCTTATAGAGGTTCACGAAATCATGGGATGTACAGATAAGGTAAGTAGACAAAGTATGCTCCATGTCCAACATCCAGTGAATAATGCTTCCAATAAGAGAATTAATTTTTGCAATAAAACGCTGTTGGCTCATATGTATAAATCTCGTTTATTGCAGAAAAAAAATTGAAAGCAAAAGAAAAAGGTAAATCCTGATTCCCTAAATTGGAGTTGTTATCCTTTTTTTTGACGTTCTGGACATGTATTTGATTATATAGTTAAACATGAGGAAGCATCGTTATTTTAGGAATTATTGAAAACTTCAGTATGTAAGGTTTGGAGATGCCGGTGCTGAGCTCGGGTGCACAAAGCTAAAAAAAAATCACACAGTCAGGTGAAAGTCCGATAGGTTTATTTGGAAGCACTAGCTTTCAGAGCACTTCTCCGAAACCACCTGATGAATGAGCAGCGCTCAGAAAGCTAGTGCTTCCAAATAGATCTGTTGGACTACAGAGTAAACTTGATTATCAAAATATTAATTATTCAAATATCTGATTGTCTGAAGGAGATCTCAATGTCCCGATAAAAACATTACTTAAACGACTGGTTTCCAACACTGATCGTGTTATTTTTTTTGTTTACATTGATTAAAAGTGAATTCGGCTAACTGAAATGCTGTTGAGTACAGTTCTGGACTGATAGGAGCCCAGGCATAATTTCCAAATGATTGACCTGCCATCTGTTATCTTCCTCCCACCCACACACTTTCCCTGGAGTTGTTCACAAAGGTGTATCCTAAACCCATCTTCCCCAGATAATGTTGGGGGACGGGCAGGGAGTGCACAGGGTGGTCTTGGGTGCAGGAAGGGAGCGGCGGTGCGGGCAGGCGGGGGAGACATTTTGGACGGGTATGGAGTGAGTGGGAGGACGTGTTGGACGGGGTTGGGGATGGGTGAGGGGCTGTATTGAGGGCAGACGGTGACGAGGGTGTGATAGGCAGGTTTGAGCGTGGGCTAGGACTTGCCGGCAGTGTTGGACGCGGTTGGGGTGGGTGGGGCGCGAAGGGGCGGTGTTGAACGGGGTGGGACGGGTTTGGAGGTGTTGGAGAGTGTTGGATGGGTTTGGGGATCGGGCGGGTGTGGGGTTGGGGGGGGGGGGGGGGGGGGCTTGCGCGTGATGTGTTGCTGCCTCGTCTCTTGATCCGGGAGTAGACTTAATGAAAACCTGTGAGCCCCAGAGGAAAGGCATTGAATCAATTAACCAAATAATCAATTCTTTGAACTAAATAGTGCTGCAGATCTCGTTCTCATAATCCAGTTCCTCTGTATAAACTGGTATTTTGTGATTTCTAAAAAAATTAATTCAGTGTGCAAAGTAGGAAGAAAGCTTGTTGGAGTAACTGACAGCTGATTGCAACTCATATATGGCATACTGATTCAGAGGATCAGCAATTTAACGAACGATAGTAAAGAAAGCTTTTCAGCTATGGGCAAAATTGACAGAGCATCGTAATTAATAAGTGCAGTTTTGGACCTCAACGATAAGCAGCAGTCCGGATATAAACAACTTTTGCAACATTAATTTCGATATAGTGGAAGAATAAACAGAATTCTGTCTTCTAATATTTCAAATGGACTGAAACTATATACATAGCACGAAATGAAAGCAAGCAACAAACTGTACGAAGTTGCTTGTTAAGTGATAATGTCAGAAGAAGGTCGAAATATATGGCAAATTGGCAAGGCCACAATCCAAACGTTCACTTTCCAACCAGCATACTTCCAAAGTTGATTCTCACATGGGAAATTAAGTGAAAAAATGAATAATGATAACAGTAACAATTAAAGGATTCTGGATCAGTCAGCCTTTAGCTTTCAGAAAATCGAAATTTAACTAAGTTTCATCCCCAAGGAAAAAGGAAATAGCTTATTCTTGCCGGTCGAAAAATCCTGTTTTGCCAATGTCACACTTTAAAAAAATCACTCGAGGAAGAAAGCTTACGTTATGAATGTAGCATGGGGAATTACATTTGACAATTAAGTTCTGCCAAACGGAATTGTTTGTGCCTTGCTTGTTGATGTAAACCGAAGTTTGTTTTTAATGAAAAAAAAATCTATGCGCTGTCCTTAATTTTATTGCTGCCTTTGTGGTATTTAATGGCTTTCTGACGCCAGATAAATTGCTGAACAAAAAATTAAGAGATAAATGCAAAAGTATGTTTTGAGGGAACCAGCCTCTGATCACTCTCTTAAATAAATCACTTACTTACTGTCATTTTTTTCACTTGAATAAATATGTCTCCTTGGAGCAGTTTTGAAAGCGCATTTTGTTCTCACTTTTAATTTGTTGTCCACCAAAGTTGCTCGTCTTATTGACCGGTCCAGACCCCTCAAAACAGTTGAAGAAGTCGCCCGGAGATTATCTTTGCAATTTGATTTAAGCTCGTGTACATTGGATATTCCTTGAGAAAATTAACTAGTCAGCCGACGTAGTTTTAACCAAAACAGAATTTATTTATATGTTCACAGAGTGGAATACAAAGAACAGAAAATACAATACCGGATAACTTGCCCAAAAACACGATAGTTAATCCCGATTAAATATTGCTGCGCCAAAATACTTGCAACCGCCCCAGTTAACAAAAACCCTTAGCATATAGAGTAAAAATAACACAAATAGCTTTCAGGTTACGAAGTCAGAAGGGCAGAAGGATGGAGACGACGGAGCGAGACTTGCTTCAGCAGCCTTTCTTCACACACACTAGTGCTGAACTGGATCATAAAGCTCAGTTGCTAGGATTGGTCATTCCATTTTCATTATACAAGTTATTTTAAAGCATGAAAATCTTCTGCCTGAGGCAGTATGTGTTATCTGTAAACAAATGGGCCCAAAAACTATCCAAACTCTCATAGTTTTCGGGGTCTGGGCCACTTATAAACTCTCTGAAAATAAAGTCCCATCTAACCTTGTCAAAGTCATAGGTTTGTCATACAAGTGCAAGAAAACTTTTAGGTAATATGAAGACAACAATAACAGTCAGAATCTTCTAAATAACGTCTATTTTTATGACAGAAACATCAGATTATTGCATTATGCCATGTTGAGTTTAGTCAAGATAGCAACTTGTTATTTTGCAACATAATTAATACTTTGTTATATGCGTGAGTTGGATGCTTTGTTACTCAGTGAGAGTTATAGCGAACTTCCTTACTCCAGTTTTTACTGACAAATCCACGTTTGTCTTCGGGCTTGATGCAACTGGATCCTGAACCGATTCTGAAATAACATAAGTGATTGAAAGCAATATCTGAGGAGGGACATTTATGGTTTTCACTGTGAAGAATCTGGTATGATTTCACATTGTACAGGTAAGAGAATGCAGGATCTAAATGACAGCAGATCTTCCTAATGAATGCAAAACCATTTTGAAGCAAGACTCAGTAATTGAGACATTGACAATTAAAGAATTCAGACTAATTATTGTTTAACAAAGTGCAATATTTCTAGATAACTGCATAATGACAAATTGCTGCTTGCTAGTAATTCCAGTATTCCCCTCAAACTGTTGTCGAGCGATTTTTTTTTGATAAACTAAGTGAAAGCAGTAGATGATTAAACAAAATGCTGTCATTGTACAGTGGTACTGAAGGGAGCTCTCTTCGATGTTCGGGGATTGAGTGCTAACCAATGTGGACTGATTGGTCCTGATGGTCTCATAATTCTTGGTTGTTCATAGAATGCCATTAAACAGACACATTTAGATATAATGCACACTTGTGTTTTTTTTTGCAGTCATACTCCATTATTATCCAGGCATATGCTAGCCTCGGTGTTGGGATCTCAGCTTTTCACTTTATACATTAAAGATTTTGATGAAAGAGCTGAGTGCATTCTGGTTAGGTTTGCAGACGATACGAAGAGGGACAAGTGACATTGAGGAGGTCGCGAGGCAGCTGAACGATTTGTACAGGTTAGCAGATTGGGCAAAGAAGTGGAATATCGAGAACAACGTAGGGAAATGTGAGGATGAATAGTGGCATGGACTATTTTCTAAATGGGAAGAAATTTCAGAAGTCTGAAGTGCAAAGCGACATGAGGTTTCCAGTCCAGGATTCTCTCAATGTAAATTTGCAGGTTGAATCAGTAGTTAGAAAGGCAAATATAATGATGACATTTATTTTGACAGGTTTGAAAATAAGAGCAGGAATGTATTTCTGACAGTCTATAAGGCTCTGGTCAGAGAATATCTGGAGTATTTTGCTCAGCTTTAGCCCAATATCTAAGGAAGCATAAACTTGACCTGGAGCGTATTCGGAGGAGGTTTACAAGATCAGTCCAGGAATGAAAAGCTTAACGTATAAGCAACGTTTGAGGACTCTGGGTTTCACTCAGTACATTTTAGATGGATGAGTGAATTGAATCTAATTGAAACAGAATACTGAACGGCCTGAGGAGAGTAGACGCTGGAGAGATGTTTCCATTGTTAGGTGAGACTAGGATACGAGGGCACACCGTGACAGTAAAGAGAATTCCTTGTTGATCAGAGATAAGGAGAAATGTCTTCAGCCTGAGAGTGTTGAATCTTTGGAATTTATTTCCACAGAAGGCTGTAGAGGCTGTGTCATTGAGTACATTTAAGATTGAGAGCGTTAGTTTTTCTATCATCAAGGGAATCGAGGGTTATAGGGACAAAGCGGGAGAACAAGGTTCAGAAATTCATCAGCAGTGATAGAATGACGGATCGGCCTCAATGGTCTCAATGGCCTAATTTCTGCTCTGTGTCCTGTGGTTGTATGGTCTCACAATGTTAAAATGAACTTAATTATGGTGAGTTTCCCTGCCGTTTGTTGATTAGTTTGCAAACACAGATGTTTGCAAAGTGAAAAAAAAAGGAAGAAGGTAGCTCTGTCTTTGTTTGCATTTTTCTCGACTTAATCTGGCACAGTATTGACTGCTCGGTGACAAGCACGTCATTCTTGAAGGCGGCAGTTTTTACTTCCATAGCGACGTCCTTTGAAGAAGAGCTGAATACGATTTAACATTCTCAGCAGGAATAAGAACTATTTATGGATTGAACAGACCACCATGCATATTGCATAATAAAATCTGAACAACGTATCAGATATATTACAGATGAAATTTGAACTGATTTATATTTCCTAGTTGGCAGAATGAGATCACTGTCGCCTGTAGCGTCTTATGAAAAGCAGACGTTGTTGCAAGACGAAATAATTCCAGTTATATTGCCAGTCAAAAAAATGACAGTGGATTTGTATCTGGTGGAAAGGCTGAATAAATAATATTTTATGAGACAGCTATTGTCCTCATCACTCTTAACACATTTGCATTACGACCTGTGAAACTAATATTTCCGGTACAATCGATAAAATAAATCTTACCCAAAATACATGCTGTACAACGGCTGCCCTTCAATAATGTATAATTCCTTACATTTGGCAAACAGGAACGAAATCAAGGGAAAATGAAATTAACACGTGAAAGATGGTTTTTAAAGTGCGAGACATGTTTTTTTTCTGCTATCGTCGTCATCAGCACATTGGAAAATAAAGATGACAAGTAAATCTCGCTTGAAATGTTGGTGATGATTCCTTCAACAACGCATGTATTGCATTCTTTTGAATACTATGTAATTATGATGATGCGTTTTGAGGTTAGACAAAGTAAACTCCCCTCACATGTTGTTCATCATGTGCACCGGACAAGTGAATGAAAAGATGTACATATTCAAATGTTGATATGCTGACGTATTTTGGCCTGGTCAAGTTGATGGGCATATGGTTAGAAACATGAGCATGTGTAAGATAAACATCTAAGACCGATTATCTGTCCTATTCTGTTAACTGAAATCCATTTAATTCGATGAAACTATATGTTACAAATGTTCATATGTATTCTGTTCTATATCATGTCAAAACGTGCCACATTCAGTCACATATGTAAGAGTAGACAGATCGCCTCAACCAAATCATATGAACTAAGATATTTTAAATATCATTATCATTGTCTTAGTGTGATCATTTCGATTTACAAGATTTCAAAATGATTGCTGTGTGCTTACATGAGAGTCATCGTGGTTACATGAATGATTGTCAAGATTGATAGCCTCGATAGCTACTCACAAATTCCAATAATTTGTTGAAAGTACTGAGTAATAACGTTAAAATATAAACTCACCTCACTTGAAGAAACAAGTTTCTACTTTATTCTTGTGATGAAGATATGGGTGTACTGCGCCTTGAAGAAAATTAAAAGCTAGCAGAACGACCTGGCAACACCAAGTGGTGTGAACAAAATATAATGTTAGCTTTTCGTCCAGCAGCTACTGTAGCTGATTGCCTGGACACGGAAACAACATTGAATTAGGAAAATTATAACACCCCACCTTCCCCCGGAAAAAGTAGCAAACTCCAATCATGTTTGAATTTAGTGCATTGACAATATTAAAAGCCAATGACACAATCCGATGCTTTGGGTGTATAAGATCAGTAAAACTTGAACAGCTGAGGTAGAGCTGCCAAAAGACCAGCAGATGTAGAGTGCTAGTCAGTACAGTCTGAGAAACGGAGTTTGTACATGTAAAAACACAGACACTGACCCGGAAAACAAATCTGCAAAGAAAAGATTCGACAGCTGGTGGGTTTTGGAGTTTGATTTCGTCAGGAAATCTTATTCGGGGTTTAATCAGATTGTATTATGGAAGAGAAAGTAAAAGGTGAGAGGAAGGAGGTGAAATAGTTATTGATTAATTATTCTCGTTATATTTTAAGAAATGAAGTTGCTACTTTGTACTTGAAATAGTTCTTGGCCTCCCGAATTTTCACAGATTACTGCACGGGCTAAATATTTTCTGTGTTGCTGTTTTAAGTTCTGACTAAACTGATAGGCAGAGCTTGTGAGGTATTTACCGCACGGTCAGATGTTGTGTGAAAAAGTAAAGATGACAAACAGAAGCCAAAAGTATCGGGTATGCCTTGTGAACGTGTTGAAACCGCATTATAATAGAGTGAAAGACCTGGAGAAACAGCTGGTAGGTATTACCCCTCAGAGTGAGGAATCCACTGCAGATTATGTGGAGTTTGATGTTTCTCACAATAGGTGAAAAAATGAAGACGTCCTTGAGGAGTGGGATAATTTAGTATGCTATCTGTCTCAGGTGCATAGCATGCAGTTGAAAGGTGTGTTACTGCTGTATAAACACATACGTAAGAATCAGATGGGGAGTACTAATGCTATTTTACATGAAGTAGACGTAGGGAATACTGCTGAAAATGTGTTGCTGGAAAAGCGCAGTAGGTCAGGCAGCATCCAAGGAGCAGGACAATGGACGTTTCGGGCATGAGTCCTTCTTCAGGAAGAAGGGCTCATGCCCGAAACGTCGATTCTCCTGGTCCTTGGATGCTGCCTGACCTGCTGCGCTTTTCCAGCAACATTTTCAGTTCAGATCTCCAGCATCTGCAGTGCTCACTTTCTTCGTAGGGAATACTGCTACAATAAAGCAACAACCCTATCGGCTTAATATTTTCAAAGCCAGAAAGGTACAGGTGGAGGTGGAGTCCATGCTGAAAGAGGACATCATCGAACCAAGCCAGAGCGAGTGGAGTTCACCAATCGTCTTAGTTCCCAAACTGGTTGGAATTAAAGGATTCTGTGTGGAATATTGGAAGATCACACTGTTACAAAATCGGAGTCATATCCAGTTCCTATATTGGAGGACTGTATCAAGAAAGTCAGACAAGCCAGTTGCATCACCAAGTTGAACTTAATGCGTGGTCAATGTTAGGTAACTTTACCAAAGATAGTCAAAGAAATGTCTGCGTTTGTAAACCCAAATGGGTTTTATCAATTTAAAGTGATGCATTTTGGAATGAAGAACTCACCAGCTACGTTCCAAAGACTCATGAACAGAGTTGTGGCTGGGTTAACAAACCGTGCATTGTATTTGGACAACATAGTGATCTTTAGTAAGTCCTGCAAAGATCATATGTTGCAGTTGGCAGAGCTCTTTGATCATCTACCAGAAGTAAAACTGGTGATAAAATTAAGTAAAACTGAATTTATGAATGTAGAGGTTACGTTCTTGGGACATAATATTGGTCTTGGAAGTTTGACCCCACAGATTGCAAAGATGAAGGCCATCGAAGAATTTCCACGACCAAACTTGGAGAAAGAGGTGTTTTGATTCTTAGTACTCAGTGGAATCTATCATAAATGTGTACCAAAACCCAGCAATGTCGTAGCATCATCAACCAAATTGCTGAAGAAGAATGCACAGTTTTTGTGGACAGATCAATGCCACTTGAAATTGATATTCACAACCAAACCAAACGTTTTAAAACATTTTAAAGTCTTCATCGATGCGAGTGACATAGCAGTTGGAACTGTACACCTAAAGCAAGATGAGGAAGGAATTGAATTGCCATTTGGTTACTTTTTAAAGACGTTAACATACACCAAAGGAAATGCTCCACAATTGAAAAAAAAACTATTGAGTTTGGTACTGGCCTTTTTAATGTTTCTGTCACGCACAATGAGTCACAGACAGTTTTGTACACGGATCACAATCTGCTTATATTCTTACAAAGTTTTAAAGACAAAAATATGACACTATTTCATAGGAGTCTTACGTTAAAGACTTTTAATTTAAAAATTGTACATGTGTCGGTCTTAAGAATGAAATCGCAGGTGCGTTATCGTGGATTTAACTGATGAAGTTTAGATGAGATTCGTATTTATTTAATAGTATAGATATATATAATTACGTGGGAAGAATTAACGTGAACTTAGATTAAGGTTATCAGTATGTCATGATAATGTGTTTAAAGAATAGAAAAAAAGAAGCTGTCTTTTCATTATCATGGTCCATTTTTCTTTAGTGACGAGGGGGTTTGGAAGATGTGGGTGTACTGTAACTTCAAAAATGCCAATGACAAAATTCAATGTTGTGGGTGTATAAGCCTGGGCGAATAAAATCGAACAGTTGGGGGAGAACTGCGAAAGGACCAGCACATGTAGACTGCTAGTCAGTACTGTCTGAGAAGTACCTGTCTAGAGAAGCAGTTTGCACAGAGAAATACATCGACACTGGCCTGGAGAGTAAACCTGCAAAGAGAAGAGTCAACAGCTAACTAATTTTGGAATTTGAATTTTCCAGGAAATCTTAATCTAGGGTTTTATAGGACTAGTATTACAGAAGAGAAGTAAAAGATAGGTTAGAGTAAGGATTTGTAAATACGTGTTAGTTAATTATTTTCTGTTATGGTTTAAGAAATAAGTTGTTAATATCTACTCTAAATAGTTCTTGGCCTGTCGAATTTTCACAGATTACCACACGGAATAAATGTTTTCTGCGCTGTTGTTTTAAATTCTGCAAGAAGATTTACTCCATCTTATAACACTATTGATCGCCTTGTCTTACAGATTCTGAAATCAATGAAAAATCTGATGGTAAAAAAAACATATAATTTCTGCCAAACATATTTTTTCCCGACGTTTTAGAAAATTGTCAGAGTTTGTTGATTATGATTAACTGCTTCCACAAGTATCCACTAACACTGCTGTTCGTGGGTTGGCAGCTTTGGGGCATGAATGCATGTTCTTAAATTGTCAAAATTAAATGACAAAAAAGGTAATTGCATTCAACTGGCTCTTAATCAGCGCAAAGATATTTCAATGAAAAGAATGTTCATTAAGAAACAGAAGCATGTAGGAATCACTTTTTAATAGAATGTATCAAATGCAATAAAAAATGAAAATATTAAGTGCTTGGAAGGCGGCCAGACCTGCAGAATTGCAATGCTGAATGCATCAATTCATAATTTGGAGATAACATTTAAATGTTTGGTCAAAGAAAGTCTCACATATTCAGAAATATCACATGAAGGATCAATGGTTTTGGGACAATGAGTTCTTGACACATGAGCTGGCACTTCAATACTGATAGACAAACTGACTTTGCTAAAGTCGTTGGACGTTTGAACTGAGGCATTTTCTTCAAAGTTTCAGAGAACACAAATAATTAGGAATGCCATCAATTCACTTCCAAACATTTTCACAAATGACAAGTATTTAGTGAGGATTCTTCAAAAATAGTTAACTGTTAATGAACAATGTATGCTTCCACTTTCGTCTGTTTGGAAAGATTGGACAAATCGTTCCAAAGTTACATTGAATTGAATTTCCACGAGAATTTGCAAATATTCAAAGGGTGACACAAAATAAAACAGGTATACCAGAATACTATAAAGACGACATAGCCTATATTTATGTGTCAACTCGGAGTAAAGTTTATGATTCATAAATGAAAATGTTGAAACTTTGCTTCCACAGTATAAAGGAATAATGCCTGAGCAGGAAAAGAAAAGACTATCATTTGCTTCTCATTACTGCAAACAGTTCCCAAACCAAATTGAAAAACAAGTTCATGCATCACTCACCCTCATTTGTAAAAGCAGTTGCAAGAGACAACCATCCAATTTCATTCGTCAATTTGGCTATTTCAACAGGACTGAAGATGTCTACTCAGACATTAGAGTTTGAATGTACCCAAATCTATGAGACAAACGTTTTGGTTACTTTCATCATACTTTTTTTTTGACAACTGTCTTTGAATCGTCTTATTTTTGATAATAATTACGTAAAATATCAGGAAATCTGGAAGCGAAATCGGGAACGAATTCGAAGATCATATGAATTTAGCCTATAGAGTGAGTTGTAAAACAAAAATTAACATAAAGTCACTGAGTTTATTTTAAGGGAAAGCCAAAATATAAGAGATGCACTCAAGAAGACATGGCAATATTAAAGCAAAAGTAGTCTTTTTTCTTGGAAGTATAACCAAGATCAATTTATTTCTGGAGAGGCAAGAGAGGAGCATAAAAATGCCCACTTATGGTGCACACAACGAATTTACTAAATATTGATATTTATGTAAGAAAGCTGATATATGTTATAGCCAGTCTCTCTGCGTGCAATGATCTTTATTAGAAAGGGCAGCAACGCATCAAAAACTGTGTCTTAAGGGATTTTTTCAAAATAGTGTCGAAGAAACCACTCAGCAACGATGTTTGCTGCATTCACAGGGTTCGGGAAAGTATTTACTGTGTTGCAAAATATTAGAACAGTAAATCAGGAATAATTCATATCAAATGATTAATAGAAACTCAAGAGATAAAAAAGCTTCCATTGGAAATAGTGTCTTAGTTCTTCCAGGGAGATGTGCAAGATCCTTAAAATTATCTTATGTGTTTGAGTTGTCAAATTAATCAGGGAAACAATTAGATAATATGTGAACGTATAAGAATAACAAAACTCGCACCAAGTAATAATTTCATACAATGCATGGGTGATCACGGATTTTAGCCAGAATTAGAGTTATTCACTTCACATTTCATACATGTATCAGAATAGTGGAGTACTCTCAGCATCACTACTACCAAGAGTGAATGTAAAAGCAAAAAACCAATGGAAGTCTAGCAAGTGATGCATTGCACCTCGGTTGATGAGGTAGATATATTAGAAAAACGAACAGACGAGATGGTGGCAGAACAGTAGTGTATAAAAGCATGAGTGTCATGAATAGGGTGAATGCCTTGTCTCTATTTCCCAGGATTGGGGAATCAAGGACAAGAGGACATTAGTTTATTGTCACGGGCAAAAATAAAATGGATGCTGAGATGCAAATTTTACACAGCAGGTGGTATATATATATATGGAATGAACAGCCAGCGGAAGTCGTTGAGGTGTGTGCATTAATAAAATTTGAAAAGGCAATTGGATCAACACATTGATAGGAAAGGTTTAGAACGATATGGGCCAAGTACTGGAAAAGGGGATAAGTATGAATGGACATTTGTTGTGTCATGTACAGCGAGTCCCTGGCTGAGAATGTGCGAAGAAGGCACTCCTGCAACATATATAAATGATTTGGATGCAAGCATAAGAGGCATAGTTAGTAAATTTGGAGATGGCACCAAAATTGGAGGTGTAGTGGACAGCGAAGAAGGTTACCTCAGAATACAAGCGGAATCTTGACCAGATGGGCCAATTGCCTGAGAAGTGGCAATTGGAATTTAAATCAGATAAATGTGAGGTGCTGCATTTTGGGAAAGCAAATCTTAGTAGGACTTATACAATTAATGGTAAGGTCCGAGGGAGACCTTAGAGTTCAGGTTCATAGTTCCTTGAAAGTGGAGTTGCAGGTAGACAGGATAGTGAAGAAGGTGTTTGGTATGCTTTTCTTTATTCGAACGAGTTTTCAGTACAGGAGTTGGGAGTTCATGTTGCGGCTGTACAGGCCATTGGTTAGGCCACTGTTGGAAGACTGCGTGCAGTTCTTGTCTCCTTCCTATTGGAAAGATGTTGTAAAACTTGAAAGGGTTCAGAAAAGATTTACAAGGATGTTGCCAGGGTTGGAGGATTTGAGCTATTGGGAGAGGCTGAGCAGGCTAGGGCTGTTTTCCCTGGAGTGTCGGAGGTTGAGAGGTGATCTTATAGAGGTTTACAAAATTATGACTGGTATGGATAGGATACATTGACAAAGTTTTTTCTCTGGGGTGGAGGACTCCAGAGTTAGAGGGCATAGGTCTAGAGTGAGAGACGAAAGATATAAAAGAGACCTAAGGGGCAACGTTTTCATGCAGAGGGTGGTGCATGTATGGAATGAACTGCCAGAGGAAGTGGTGGAGGCTGGTACAATTGTAACATTTAAGAGGCATTTTGATGGGTATATGAATAGGAAGGGTTTGGAGGGATATGGGCCGGGTGCTGGCAGGTGGGAAAGATTGGATTGGGATATCTGGTCAGCATGGAGAGGTTGGACCGAAGGCTCTGTTTCCATGCTGTATATCTCTATGACTCTATGACTCTAATACAGCATTGAAACAGATTAGAAAAACAAATAACCCTTTTCTCCAGAGGGGCCATTTCTATTACTTAATGTAATTCTGGAAAGGAGAAATGTCGTGTTTGTGAGTATGTTCGCCCTGGTAGGAAGTTGATTGACAATGGTTTCGCACACTGTCTCAGTATTATCTTGCATACTCCTGCGAAGCGCTGTCCTACTCTGTTGCGAGACAAATGACAACCTCCTGGAAAAACATAACTGACGACACGTCGGGGGGTCTAATTTCAATCATTGCATTATCAAATTACTAGACTGAACTTGACGGCATACTTCGCATTCACCAACGAAATATATAAACAGATCAATGTGACACAGATAGGCTCAGCCCTCTCCGAACTCACAGCAGACGCAGTGTTACAAAGACTGGAACAAGCAACCCTCCTACAAATCAGACCTGAACTCTGGATCAGATGATACTTTTGTAATTATTAAGAGAACAGAAATTGAATGCAAACAATGGTTATCAACATCATGCTCACATGTATCATATTGAAGAGAGAGGAGAACACCAATAATCAACTCTTGTTCCTAGATGTGATGGCAGAAAGAACACAGAACGGTGCATAAACCACAAACGTGTACAAAAAGCCAGACATATGGACTGGGTGTTGAGCTACAACATCAAGCACTGAAACACACACAAGAGAAGCCATATTAGTACCCTTTTCAAAAGAACTACATTTCAGCTCGCCCGACATGTAAAGAGAAAAATAACATCTCTACTGAACTTCATGAAAACGGATATCCCTGCAATCGCAACCATAGATGCCTAACAGAAAAGCATGGCATGATATGATTTAATGTATTTGTAGTTTCTCCAGAACTGGCACAAAACAGTAAGCCTGGTGAAAATCAAGGCAAAAATGATTAGGTGACACATGCGAGCTCTACACTGTCTTGACAACTGTTGATTGGACTCGGAATTGAGCATGTTGATGATGGTGCAGGGGTTGATTGTATAATTATATAATGTAGTAATATAGAAATAAAAATATACACGCACAAACAGGCAAGTAATCAGATCTTTACCAAGATAAGTTCAAACTCAGCGTAGAACCAAAGGTGAATGCTAACTTTGTAAACAGCAGGAGCCCTGTTGTGTGCAATATACAAAATTCCAAAGCTCAGTAAGATGCAGGAGAAGCGTTTTTAAAAACGCAAGCAGCACCATGTGCACATAATATATCCTTAACAGCAGTAGGAGATGTAATATGGCATTTAAAATAAAAGCATATGATAAAAAGAAATACTATCAATTTACACACTTCTTTCATTGAGAGATAACATGCTGTGATTGCATCTTTGTCTCCTTTAAAGTTTGGTATCGATTAACTGAGGTTGTTGCGAAGCTCTTCTTGAATTTATGAACATCCCAATCGTAAAAAACAAACCTCACAAAATTGTGACGACAACACAAAACGTTGTTACGTTTGTAAGATATATTTCTCCTTGTTTTCCATTCATTGTTTTGTGAACAACATAACATAGGTCTTATTTGATACGCTCCAGCATGTTTTCTTATATACCTCGACAAAAAAATGCAACCTGAGCTGAAAATGTGTTGCTGGAAAAGCGCAGCAGGTCAGGCAGCATCCAAGGAGCAGGAGAATCGACGTTTCGGGCTTGAGCCCTTATTCAGGAATCTTCTTCTCCTGCTCCTTGGATGCTGCCTGACCTGCCTTCCTGAATAAGGGCTCATGCCCGAAACGTCGATTCCCCTGCTCCTTGGATGCTGCCTAACCTGTTGCGCTTTTCCAGCAACACATTTTTACCGCTGATCTCCAGCATCTGCAGTCCTCACTTTCTCCTAAAAAAAATCCAACATTTGGCCAACTGGAAATAACACCATACTATGTTAATGTAAGGGAAATTATTTATGTAGTTACATCCTGATGAATTGCAGAACACTGATTGTCCAGATGCATGTAATTTTCGATGTTCTTTGACATCTTGCAATTTGTCTGATTTGCAGACGAGAATTTGAAGGGTAAGTTTATCCCACTTATGGCAGCCTGGTTTGTGAATGCAGAAAAACATTGAGTTCAAAATTGCTTATCAGTAGAGACAAAGATTATATCTTTAATTCTTCTCAATAATGATTAGAGTTTCCACATACTTTTTTGCCTACAGAATGCTATGTCATGTAAGAAACCCTGAGACCAATGCATTTTTCAGACATTGTAATTCATTGAATCCCAATTTCATTAATTCTACCATAGCTCATTTTGAATCATCACTCCTGACGACGTGCATGTTGTTATTTCCACTGTTACCCCTATAAATCTCTGCCTCTGAGTCGCACACATTCCTTTTCAAAATTGTAATAAAATGCATTTCCGAATCTATCTTTGTTAAGTTAGTTGGCAGTTAACATTTTAAGTTTTTTCTTCGAAGTGCTTTAGTTAGTATAACACAGATTAAACTAATTATTTCCTTTCAATACTTTGATACATTAAGCAACCACTGGACAACAGTTTCTACGCAAGGTTATGAAGGAAATAAAAAGAATGTAGACAACGTTTTCAAGCCATTATCAGCTTTCAGCAAACTATGTGATGTAATGCAACAAATGCATCTAAAGCGAAAATTTGAATACGTGAATAGAACAGAATAGAATTAATAACTGATCATTTTAACTAGATTTAAATTTATCATGCCACGTCTCCAGAAAATGCAAGTCTTGATTGATGATTTGAAATTATTTTTATGAATTTCAGTGCGGAATTTGAAGTTGCCTCCTTTGTTGCAGATACTATGGAGTACTGGCAGAGATGTAACTGGATGATGAACACACAATGATATTTAAGGAGCAGAAATAGTAGAAATATAGGAACAGGAATGGCCGACTCTGCTGATGCATTCCATTTAAGACCATCATTGATCATCAAACTCAATTTAATTTTCGCAACCTTTCCTAATACCCAACATAATGTTCATCGTTGAAAGAAAAGAATCAGTCCTTTATTTGAACACGATTAATAATTGAGCTTCCAAAGATCTGCGTTGCAAGGAATTATAAGTATTCACTGCCATTTGAATGAAGGAATTTCACTTTTGTCAGTTGCAAATGATGATTATAGCAGCAATATTAGATTGATAGAGTACAGATGAGGCTCTCCTACTCATTGAGTTGCACTGCTAACAATCTGTACTGATCACAACCTTGAAAGTTATAACTCTTCAAGTGTTTGGAGAATCATTGACATAACGGAGCAACTTGTGCCCGGATTTGAACTTGAGACCCCTGGATTCCTATCATCCTCCAAAGTGAGAATCATGCTCCGACATCAGCAAAACCGGGGTCGAAACCTCGGTGCGAGTCTCAGATTTGCGAGCGACATTTCCACTACACCATCACACTCCCTTGCAAACAGCCGATGATAATGCACTCAGGGCTGTTTATTTTTTCATGGGAGATCAATCAGCATTTTCTTTAAAAATAAATTAATGAGTACATGACATCAGTGTGGTTGATTTCCCTCTTGTGATCATGTGGACAAGTAAATTTGTTGAACGACAAATTCATGACATTCCTGATTAACTAATTAATCGCCTTGAATCCAGCACTGCCATATACTTTAATAGTTTGGCACACTTTATTTGCTTGGATCTCCTGCTATATAGTCGTCGGACTGTGGCAAGTTTGATTTGCAAAGTTGATTGTGAAGAGTTACGAAATTCGCATAATATAGTCTGTCCAACCTTTGGCTCGCGTGCTGAAGGTGCTTAAGTCTTATTAAAACGAACGGTTGTCATGGCATTTGTTGCACCACAGCCTTGTCACTACATAAACTGCTGATTTTTCAACATTAGTTTGGCTGCGCTATTCCAGGTAGTGCTGAATATTTCTCGATGCCTTTAGAATTTTTGTCAGATGGGAGCTTGCAGTGTTTTTGTATCTTTTGGATGGTTTAGATGTCTTACTAGCCACTGTTCTCCCAACTGTGACAAATCTTGTAGCTTGAATATTTGTATAACTATTCTAGTAATCCTTTTGCATGATGACAATACCGGCCTACTGTTGATAGAATTTCATAACATTAATGATCAAAATTGTATCCTGACATGACATCCTGAGAGTGATACTCTGTGTCTGTGACATGTTTGCCCCAAATCTTGCCGCATATCAAGCTTATGTTCAAATTAGACTTGTTGTTAAACAGCGCAACTATAATAATAAAGTTGTTCTGCACTTGTGAATGATGCTTCATCACATGCTAAGATAAATGTCAAGTGCAATCTTGATATGGAGTAATGATCATTAATGAAGCAGTCAATACGAGATGAATGAAATACACTGCTACATTGCACAGTGATAAATAGTTATGCATGTCCCTAACCTCATTCTCATGATTGTAATTTGAAAACTTTAATCGTCATCATTTGCAATACGTTGACTACAAGCACCAGTCTGTTTCCTTTCCATATTCGCAACTAATGCATAATCATTCTGACATGATCGTAAAGAGAATCCTCTTTTTATACGTCGGTCATGTAATGACTTCAACTCAATTCAAGTCACGTTCGCTGCATGAATTCAGTCCTAAATTCTATCTTGCAGACCGTGTTCTTCTGGAACTATGTGTTTTAGTTACAATGCTGAGTGATTTGTGCTGCAAGTATAATTCGGACTTGTTGCCGCAAAGCATTGTCAAGGGTGAATTTGCATGTGATGCAAGAAAGAATTTTGGAGACCGAGGATTTGACGGAAAAACACATACTTTCTCCAGAGACTAAACAGATTTGGACGGATTTGTGTAGAAAAAGCATAGTTATCATTTGAAGTCCAGTGGTACTTCTTCAGCACCATTTTTTCGCATTATGCTGACTGATTACATACTCAGAGTGTGGTAAGTCACTGCATTATCTTACTGCTGAGTTTTCTGGGTATGCCATATCAGTTTTTTTCACATTGTTTGTAAAAATAAATGATATAGTCCGACGTGGGCAATCCGCAGTGTATGTAGCTTGTACTGGAAAATAAATGCATAGCACTGTATACAGGATGTTGTGAGGTTCATACAGTATGCGACATGCAGCACGAGCAAGAATTTCTTAATTTAATGTGCAATCAACTAAATTTGTCTGTGATCTTGACACTGGGAGAAAGTGAGGACTGTAGATGCTGTAGATGCAAAATGTGTTGCTTGGGCTCATGGGACCAGTTCAGTCAGCCGTACCCTTCCAATGTCACCCTCCTTCGACTGACTGAACTGGTCCTCACTCTGAACAACTTCTCTTTCCAATACTTCCACTTCCTCCAAACCAAAGGAATCGCCATGGGCACCCGCATGGGCCCCAGCTATGCCTGCCTCTTCGTAGGATATGTGGAACAGTCCATCTTCCGCAGCTACACTGGCACCACTCCTCACCTTTTCCTCTGCTACATCGATGATTGTCCCGGCGCTGCCACGTGCTCCCACGAGGAGGTTGAACAGTTCATCCACTTTACTAACACCTTCCACTCCGACCTCAAATTTACCTGGACCGTCTCAGACTCCAACCTCCCCTTCTTAGACCTCTCCATTTTTATCTCGGGCGACCGAATCAACACGGAGATTTCCTATAAACCGACTAACTCCCACAGCTCCTCCTCCCACCCTGCCCCCTGTAAAAACGCCATCCCATATTCCCAATTCCTTCGTCTCCGCCGCATCTGCTCCCAGGAGGACCAGTTTCAATACTGAACAATCCAGATGGCCTCCTTCTTCAAAGACTGCAATTTCCCCCCAGACGTGATCAATGATGTTCTCCACCGCATCTCCTCCACTTCCCGCACCTCCGCCCTTGAGCCACGCCCCTCCAATCGCCACCAGGACAGAACCCCACTTGTCCTCACCTATCACCCCACCAACCTCCATATACATCGTATCATCCGTCGTCATTTCCGCCACCTCCAAACGGACCCCACCAGCAGGAATATATTTCCCTCCCCTCCCCTATCAGCGCTCCGAAACGACCACTCTCTCTGTGACTCCCTCGTCAGGTCCACACCCCCCAACAACCCAACCTCCACACTTAGCACCTTCCCCTTCAACCGCAAGAAATGCAAAACTTGCGCCCACACCTCCCCCCCTCCCCTTACTTCCCTCCAAGGCCCCAAGGGATCCTTCCATATGCGCCACAAATTCACCTGCACCTCCACACACATCATTTACTGCATCCGTTGCACCCGATGTGGCCTCCTCTCTCTTGGGGAGGCAGGCTGCCTACTTGCGGAACGTTTCAGAGAACACCTCTGGGACACCCGGAACAACCAACCCAACCACTCCGTGGGTCAACACTTCAACCCCCCCTCCCCCTCCACCAAGGACATGCAGGTCCTTGGACTCCTACATCGCCAGACCATAGCAACACGACAGCCTCATCTTGCCTAGGAACCCTCCAACCTCAAGTGATGAACTCAGATTTCTCCAGATTCCTCGATTCCACTCCCCCCACGTTGTCTCAGTCCCAACCCTCGAACTCAGCACCACCTTCCTAACCTGCAATCTTCTTCCTGACCTCTCCTCCCCCAACCTCACTCCGGCCTATCACCCTCACCTTATCACCCTCACCTTAACCTCCTTCCACATATCGCATTTCCAACGCCCCTCCGCCAAGTCCCTCCTCCCTACCTTTTATCTTAGCCTGCTGGACACACTTTCCTCATTCATGAAGAAGGGCTCATGCCCGAAACGTCGATTCTCCTGCTCCTTGGATGCTGCCTGACCTGCTGCGCTTTTCCAGCAACACATTTTCAGCTGTGATCTTGACACGCTCAGTGAGCAATAGAGGTAAATTATTCAATCGAAATGGCTTCCTGAAGCACAAATACTTCAGATTTGTCAACATCGTCATTGCAATGGAAATCATCAAATACTTGATTGAATCACTCTTTGGATTCTCGCAATTTTCATATCGTCAATATAATTTATTGTTTCAGATACAATACATCAAATTTAAATTTATACAATACA
This sequence comes from Chiloscyllium plagiosum, assembly GCF_037043375.1. Taxonomy (NCBI): domain Eukaryota; kingdom Metazoa; phylum Chordata; class Chondrichthyes; order Orectolobiformes; family Hemiscylliidae; genus Chiloscyllium; species Chiloscyllium plagiosum. Next base: position 16,594,704 of record NW_028270176.1, read on the forward strand.
CAAGTGGTGATGTTATATTTTTTATGAGCATCCTTTCAAAAGTCAAGAAAAACTATGAAATCATAAACGATATTTTATGAACAATATCTGAACAAACTCAACAATTTTAATTAAATACATCAAATTTAATTGTCATGCTTCCTTCTCACAGATGAACAGCTGAAAGCAAAGCAAAAAGGTTCACATTCCTATGATTCGAATAGCAAATTTGCTAACGTCGGAGAATTAATTTGAGAATTTTGTTTTGTCCTCACGTGACAGTTTGCATACTTCATATGTGTTGATTAGTTAACATTAGTGCTGAGGCCAGAAACTTTTACACAGCTCGCATTGAGCTTGATCATCGCAAGGCTGTTGCATAAAAAAAATTATAGATCATGCACATTCTTGTGGGACTGGAGTCTTATGCACAGGTATTAAATTGTCTTCATTACAGAACATGAATAATACACACAAATATTTCGCAGAAATGAGTTTAGCTTCGTGACGTTATTATTGGCGTTTGAATCTAAACGTTATAAATTCATTCAATATTTCTCTCGTGTTTATAGTGGAATTCGTACTCAGATCATTATTCTGCATAAGACTTTCAATTTCAGTGGTATTACCATGATGATACCGTGCCGTTTTATTTTTGTGGACATTAATGTAAGACGCCAAAGCTGTGGGGGTGTTCAAACGACTAAAATGTTGGAAGACATTTCTCTTGTAGTGAAGCCAAATCAGGAACACTAAATATCAGATTATATTGGCATTGATAATATCTGTTCATACGTAAATGATGGGTATTTCTGCATGAGTGCTCGACACAAACATGCACAATTCCTAATCCTCTTCATCAACACTTCATGATCAAAGTTCACTTGCACCTGCCATACACAATAAAGGCGATATGGAAATGGCATTCATCAAATGTAAGTGAGATAGATGGAACAGGAGGAAGGAGAGATACCTGGGAATGCGAAGGGCAAGTTTATAGTAGGCAGAACATACATGTCCCAGCAGTAGACAATGATAATGGACGTGCGAGGGGAAAAATGTTTCTTGTGGTGTAGATTGTGATTTGCAATTGTTCCTCCCAATGACCTTTCCTCTCCCTTCTAGCTTTTAAAACTCTGCTCTAATTTTCCCTACTCTTTGCTACATCAAGGTGCTCCTGGACCTTTCTCTTCCAAACTCGTTTTATTTGAAACTCCGTTCAAAGCCTGTCTTGGATCTTTCCTCTATTCCTTCCTCGCATCTTGCCTGGACTCATCAATCTTGCATTCAATCAGTTTTGCGTCTATGTTGGCGTAGGTGTTTTCACATTTTTTTCAAGGAAACAGTTTGCAATATTGTAATTTCCAATAAGGTGACGTGTCACTGAAGATGTGCGTCACAAATGCAATGTTTATTCTAATACGTAGATGTTAAGCATCCAAGTAGGGTGAACGTACGGTTCACCTTGTGACGAAAACTTTTATTTATTCATTCCTTAAAAGCTCTTCCATAAATTATTTTTAAGAACGTACACTGTGTTTTAAAGTATGACATTGAACATGATTCACTTTAGTTTGTGGGCTGTTATTTATAAGATTTTCACTCGACCTTTTACACGTGCAGATACTTTGCTAAACTCGGTGACAGCAGATACTAGCAGAACAACTGCGTGCAACTCATCTACAGAGGCGTAATCTATTTTCAACTACATACTGCATAATTTCCTTTGAATGAAGAGCTTTACAACTGTTTTTGCATAGATAAATATCGAAAACATTTATTCATTTTGTTCTTTCACAAAATTTCGAATGTAACGTTGCATTTGACAGTTTGCATTTCAAAAATAAGGTCTGCCACAAAGTATTTCCTGCGGCTGTTAGACATGTACATTATTTGCAAAAGCATTTCAAAGCAATTTGGTATATCATCAAGAAATGCGAAAATAAAAATGAACAAAAAATGTGAGCAAGCTATAAATTCAGTTGGTGAGGCAGATGATCAATATCTTCCCAAACTTGGGGGGGAAAAAGAAGTCGGGAACCAGATAAGTCAGTAACGTGGAACCTAACGTCTTGGAATATTATAGTACTGTTACAAGTTGCAATTTAACAATAACTGACAGCTTTACATGGCGATCTCTCAGCTTCTCAGCATGGTGGTCTTTGGGTGACACATGGTGGTCTCTCAGCCTGTCATTGCGCCTGCGTGGACCTCCAATCTCGAGGTGATAAAAGAACGATCTCCCAATTATGTGAACTCTGGGGTGAAGCCCAGTGCGGCATGGAATCAAAGACTAGTATGGATGGAAGATTAGGGGCCGCCATGGACTGAGTTGGAAAAGAATTGTCCTGAACCTTTTCTTTCCTTCCCGTTATAATTTATTTCTAAAATCTGTAATGGTGGAGTTTTTTTCTTTCAATTTTCTTTTTCCAAGATCTGTAACTGGAAAATCTGCATCTAGGGACATTTCTACCCAAGGTGGTTCTTCATGTACACTTTCCATTGTGGTCATTTGAGTGTAGGTGACATTAAGTTAATTATGATTTGAAAGTCATAGTGCAACCAAAAGGAGAAGACAACTGGCAGATTCGAAGTTTTCTGCAACTTCGAGATAGTATAGATTTGCAGATAGAAAATCATTTGTAAATTTCGTAATATGAAAATGAAGACGATTTTTTTTTTAAAAAAAAGAACCAACACATGTCGGCAAGCACAAGGTTGGTAGTGAAGCATCACAGAAATGGACATTCAGTGTTATATTTAAATCTTCAAATTTATGAAGCGTACATGTTTGTTGCCCACTCATCTGTTTTTGGAATGCATACTCCGAATTCACACCGCACCAGATTATATTCCAATAGGGTTATTTGAAGTGAGTTAACTTCATCTGATGAAGGAGCAGCAACTCGAAAACTTGTGATTTTAACTGATCTCTTGGAATACAAACTTTTGTCTACCTCAGTCCACTAGCGGTGCCTCCATATGGAACTCATCAATAAACATAAATTGGAATGTAGTAGGATTCCAGTATCCAATGACATGGCCATTGTGTTAAGCAATTTCTTGCAGCAGTCGTGCTTTGAAAGATTTTTTTTTCTAACATGTATCAGAGGTGACAATCCAATTTTCCAGAATCCAGCATGCTGTCTTTAAAAGAGAACGACTGAAACACATTTTGAAACAGAAAACTACACTAAAGAAATTTCTGTTGTGGTGAACAAAAGCTTTCGAATGAGATGGAAAGGTGGTTTTGAGACAAAATGGTGTTTTCTCATTACGTGAAAATTTTGATTTATTTTAAGAAGTACCAATTATCAGCACATTTAAAAGAGAGATAGACAGCAACTGAACAGCAAAATCTGAAGTGTATATTGAGTAACAGAATTGGTAGAAGATGAAGCAATAATCGCAGATACATGCATTCACATAAGAAGGGTAGATTGATGTGTACAAAATATCATTATTGCGATAAAACAGATATCTTATAAGAAGATAATTTCAGAGCAAAAGTTAAATCAGCGTTTTTAAAGATTATCTGCCTATTTGTACATCCACAAAATGGAGGCATGATAGACACTGTTGATCTGATGTTTTCATTTTCCTGTCCAAAGCGTGAGTGATCTCCCTGCAGTTGCTTTGAACTAAACAGAGTTGAAGGATTCTGGAATAGATTGTGGTGGGTTCAGATGAACCTAATACTTGATGCTATATTTCAGGGTTATGCTATATTGAATAATTCGAGTCAGATATTCATCTATGAACGTTAAAATCTACAGTAATTTTCTACCAACTTCCCTCGTCTAACAGGAAGAATGGAGAAAATGATAAAAGTAGATTCTGGAGATCAGCATCTAAAAGTGTGGTGATTGAAAAGGACAGCAATTAAGGCAGTATCCGAAGAGTAGCAGAATCGCCATTTCAGGCATAAGCTCATCATCGTGAATATGGGGGCGCGGGGGTGGTAAAGGGAGGTAAGAGATAAATAGAAGTGTAGTGGTGGGGTGGGGGTAATGTAGCTATGAATGCGATAGGCAGATGCAGGTGAAGTGTGATGATGATAGCTTGGAGGAGAGAGTGGAGCAGCAAAGTCGGAAGGAAGATGGGCAGGCAGAACAGTTCCAAGTCTGCATTTGATGGTAGGAACTGAGATGAGGTTAAGGGAGGGGTGTAAAGGAAACTGGTGGAGTCGACGTTAATGCCATGTGGATGGAAGCTCCATAGGTGTTTTTCCTCACGCATTTCAGGAAGCACCTCTGAGACACACGCACCAAACAAGCCCACTAACCTGTGCCCAATGACTTCAACTCTCCCTCCAACTTTGCCAAGTGCTGGACCTCCTTCACTGCCAAATTCAAGCCACCCAACACCTGGCACAAGGACGCCTCATCTTCCAACTTGGGACTGGCAACCATACAGCATCAACATCGACTTCGCCAGTTTGCCCATTTCCTCTCTCCTCACCTCACTCCAGATCCAACATTCCAACTCAGCAACACGCTCTTGAACTTGCCTATCTGTCCATCTTCCTTCCTACATATTTGCTCCACTCTTCCCTCCGACCTATCGCCATCATCCCCAACTGGATTTGTGAATCGCCTACCCAGCTACCTTCCCGTCAACCCCAAACTCCTTTTTACCTTTTAGCCCCCTTCTCCACTCCACTCCACATTCCTTATGAAGGGTTTATGCCCAAAACGTCGCCTCTTTTGTTGCTCGTATGCTGCCTGGTCTGCTGTGCTTGTCCAGCGTCATAGTTTTCGACCTTAACAGGAAGAATGCAACATTTAAAAAGAGGAGAAGTCATTTTGAATGTGTTAGTGTCTGCAGGGTGGCATAAGGAATAACAAATATCAATACTTTTCTGTTGATATTTCAGAGTTAAACGATTGTCAAGAACAACTAAAACAGCTAGGTAAATGAAAATAATTATTCTGTTGATTACATAGAGAATATTCAGACGTTCAAGGCTTTAGCAAATCTCTGCGAGAAGAGAAAACTGCGTACTTTCATTAGCATGTAGGTGGGAAATCGTATCGTGAGCATCATGCATCAAGGCCCATCTGTCAAATGGGAACAGCATTCATCATTCTTTGTCTCAGGCAAATATCTGAACTGTGATTTAATGGGCTGATCTTAGACCCAATACTATTTTTTCCAGTATCTCTGCTAGGCATTTCAACATCTTATATCATGGAAGTTAATATTGGAAAGGAAACTAAACGAATGTAGAGAAATAACAAATCGCTAGCATCTGTTGATAACAAGAAATGTGCATAATCATTAAAAAGAAATTAGGAGCAGCAGAATTAGAATCTGTCATTTGCTAGTAATGAACTTCTATGTAAACTCACCCTCCCACAAAGGATAGTACCATATAACGACTTACAAATAAACCTGGAAATGTATTTCATGCACATGTGCGTATATTCTATAGTGGGCAGTTTGAATAACAAATAATAGTATAGAAAAAGAAGACCCAGCATTTATTTGGTTCTACTAACAAGAATCATTGCTGTCAGCCAAAGATAAATGTTGGTTGAATACGCGGTTCTCAATGAAATAGGTTCCATTGTTTATGATGTATTCTGCATCTGTACCTCAACTAGAGTATCCATATCTGTCCGCATTTGATCATACACAAATTCTTCTCCTCTCAGCTGTAAGACTTCTCCTTTGAACATGCAACTTTTCGTTACTCATTAATCTTTTTGTTGTGGTGCACAGATAAAATTAAAAAAGGTAAGGAACAGCAGCCACGATCTCAAACACTAAATTGTAAAGTCAAAAGTTGAGATCATACAGTATTTCATTTGTAATCATCCTCATGACACAGTGCATTGAAGTTTAAACGAATTATATGAATATCAATTTTCTCTGTAGATACTTCTGTTTTTGTCTTCTGTAAACTCTCTTATACTTCCTCACTTTCAGTCAATCCTCCAAGTTCGTTGCCTGCATGGTGTCATGGGTCACGGCTATGAAACCATTAATATAAACATGTTCATAAACTTTCTAACTTGCATCATTGTTCTTACAGTGCCCAGTGTTGCTAACGTGGAAACAGGGACAAAAAAATGATATCACATCCATGCTCATCCCTTCAAAATGTGTCCTTCTAAAATCAAGGAAAGTTTATTATTTGCTCCATGTTTGCCAATCTGCTTTGTTAATGTAATCAATTTTTGAAAATGTACCTGAACGACACTCAGAACATTAAAAATCCCTAAATGCTTTCCAGTTCTGTAATGTTGACTCTTGGATATTCTTGCAAAATGGAATATCTTACAACATTCTTAACTAACTTGCAGCATTATATAAACCTGAGGTCTACATAATGATCTTTACTGCCCTTAGTGGACTTCGTTTTGTATTTTAAAAATGTTAAAAATATACCCTGCATAATCACTTCTTCATGATAAATATTGGGAAAATACTATAAACGTGCTTTCAAAAGCTCAACACATGATGGGGTAAACGAAGCATATCTAAAAAATCTTGACAATTCTGTATCTACTGTCCGCCTTTCAGAACTGACGGGATGTCAAACATTTGTAAAGGAATTAGGTGAGCATCAGTCAGTTGTATTCTTTTTCAGCACATTGAAAGAAAGCTGAAAAAGCTCTCAATAATACATAAAATGATGTCATCTTCACCTATTAAAAATAGACGGTGTGCCAATTGCACATTTTATTCTATCCATCAAAGTTAATTCAGTAATAATTTTTGATTCGTATTTCAGCACAAAACAAGAAATGATTTTTTTTTAAAAACAACAATGAAACTACACACTGTACAGGAGTCATGAATCAATCCATGCAATTTTCGCTATTTGACCCGAAACAGAAGAAAAACTCAACTCGAAAGAAAAAGGTATTTCTTTTAGTTATTTAAGTTACAAAATAGTTACAAAAGAACAGCTTATGATTAACGAGTGTTTACTTCAGAGTTTCTTGTTTGGTTTAAAACGTGTTTACCAAAAGATAAATAAACTATACGTTACAGATAAAAACATCCAATTTACTGAATTTATGGTTGGAGTGGAAGGTGATTGCGCCTTCAGTTGTGTAACGGTGCTGCTCCTTTGACATTCTGTACTTCTTTTTAACGCGACCGTGAAGACAGATGTTCTAATATGCCTGGAATTATCCGCTTGAAAAGGAATTTACGTCTTTCTTTTAAAATGTTCGTACAATGGAAGCAAATGTCCGGTTCTCCCATTTAGGGTTTGGTTTGGTTTGGTTTTAGCAAACAGTTTGTTTGAAGCTGGTGGTCAAGTTTTAACTGAAGAAATTTTCTCTCTCTGTCTCTCTCTGTCTCTCTCCTCTCTCTCTCTGTCTGTCTCTCTCTGACATCTCTCCTGTAAAAACGTGTGTTTGCGTTTACTTTTTTTTTGCCAAGGGAATGTTTATAGGGATGGTGCAAGTAATTGGAATGCCATCCTTAAGTTGTGAAAGAGGCAATTGCTTTTCAGAAAGGTCAATTTCTTCTAAATTCAGTTCTTTTTTGTTCGTGTTTCATTCAGTAATCTTTAATTAACTTCTGGTTTATTTAATATTAAGTGGTTGACCAGCTGTATCACTGCTGGAATGTCCGCTGTACACCAGTTTACAACAAAGAAAAACGTTACGTCCTGGATTACCATCTTCAGATATTTTGAGGGGATGTGACCTGGTCCTTAACAGTTGGAAATCAACAACAAAGGTTCGAGGAAGCACTTTTAATATAAGTTTTTTTTTAAATTGTTTCAGGAATTTCGTGTGCATTTTGCCTCAGCGGTTTACACTGGTGCCTCACAATGCCAGGGACCTGGTTTCGACTCCAGCCTCGGGCGAATGTCTGTGTAAAGTTTGTACATTCTCCCAGTATCTATGTTGCTTTCTTACGGGTGCTACGGTTTCCTCCTACAGTCTGAACATGTGCAGTTTAGGTGAATTGGCCATGCTAAGTTACCTATCGTGTTCTAGGATGTGATGGTTAGTTGCATTAAATCAGGTGTAAAAGGATAGGGAAATTGGGCTGCCTGGGATACACTTTGGGGTATCGGTATGGATGTGTTGGGCCAAATGGCCTACTTTCACACTGCAGGGATTCTATGATTCCATGGTTCTGTGAATACATGAATTGTGATGTTTTACTCTTACTTTTTCGAAGGTATTTGCAAATAAATTTTAAGGTTTTAACTTTGACAGCTTTGCAGATATGCTGGTACATGAATTTTAATTTATTCATACCACTTTAAGGAAGTTAACTTCAATTATTTGCATGAGTTTGCAATAATAAAAGATGTGTATATGTCCATGCACTTAAGTAAAGTTTGTGAAGCCCATTTTGTTTCTTATTATTGCTGGAAACCCTACAGTCTGCAATTTGTCTTCTTAGTGCTATGGTAGAAATATGGCAAATAATGATTAATCGCATTTTTTTTCTTCTTGAACGAATGGGAAGCAATATGCATTTGAGCTAGGCCAACGATAATCAGAAACTTTAAGAAATAACTTTTGTACTCCTTGTCTTGTAGTGTTATGTTCTCACTGAAGTGATGAAATGTCTCCTTCAGCCAGCCAGTTGGAGAAAAAGTTTGAGTTATCCCTAGCTGCATCATTTTGAATCTATGCCAGCATAATCATGAGTGAGCTTTGTCAGTCTCAACACAGACCGACCCAAAAGGATGTTGATTTTGCTTTCAGTTGGTACTTGCTTTAGGAGGTTGGAGATGAAGGGTTGGGGTCTCTGCTGCTAGAGTGAAGTTTTAGACAAAGAGACTTCCTCTGAAAATACGTCTCTTTTTTTTTTCCTTTTCTTTCAACTGGAATGGAGAGAAACAGTACAGGAGAATAATGAATGTGTTTGACTACCTTTGCCAAATGTTTGTGTTTGTGATGTTGTTTATTTTGGAATACTTGATAAATGGTTACTAATTAACACCTAACTTTGTTTAGTATCACAATGGAGTAAAGTTACGACAAATCTCTTTTTTTGGTGTATTTTAACTGTGTTGTAAGAATAATGTTTGGTTGGTAAAATTTTCGTGATAGACTAATAGAATCATATCTGAAATATTTGAGCTAATACACTTAGGCGGGCCTAGTCTATTCTGGTCCATAACAACTCTCTGATATGATCTAATAACGAGTTAATTAATCATTTGAGAAGAAATAAAGCAGAAAATGGCAGGATAGTATGAAAATGGTAAGTTCGAAAGTGGAATATACAATCACATTTGAAGTGATCTGATCTAGGTGTCGGTTTCTATAAAATAAGAGAGATACTGGGCGTGTTTGAAGCGGATGGAGTTGTTTGGGACAGGAATTCGCGTTGTGCTGAATGGGAAATAATAACTGACATTTCAAATTCTGCTATTACAGATCTTGTAACTTGCAAAGAAACTGTCAAGAATTTAGGTGGGGAATGATTCCATTCGCCTTATATCACTGCTGCTTAATATCACTGTTAAACTTGAATCTTTCTAAAAATAAGACAGGTGAAAAATATTCACATCACAACTGTAGTTTTGTCCAGATCACAGAATCGTTCACAACAAGGTGCATTTTTATAACTGGTGTTCATTGTTTCCTTCTTCTATGAAATTACCATATCTCCTGAATGTTTCCCTCACAAGCGTGTATACCAACGTTCCCAGTTATGTGGTTTGTTGCTCCAAACCAATTTTGTTTTCATAATTAGCTTAAATAAGCAAACATCTGAAGATTAACTTTTTAAACCGTGGCATCAGTTGAATATGCCAGACTTTCTTTCAGCATCACCGACGGTAATAATTTCGAGGTCTTGTCTATTTTAACTAGAGGGTGTTCAAATTTGAGTATATAATAATTGCATTCGGAATCCGTACAGTATATATCCTTTGAAACCTAAACGTGTTTCAAAGATTTTGCCAAGGCGCCTTCTTGTATATGGATACTTACATCGCTGAATACATATTAAAATTATTTTGATCAAATGTCCATTGATATCTGTATGTTGAGAAAGAAAGATTCAGCAATAGTCACCATCAATAGTAAATCAAGAATAATATGGAGTTGACTCTCAAACGATTCACTATGGCTGTGAAAATTGGTGAAAATTATCCACGGTGCCTTGCCCTCAGCCTCTGAAGTAGAAGAGGTTTCACTCAAGTCCTACTTCTGAAACTGGTTTTTGATGCTCTTGTTCAGATAAAATTGTCAAAAATTGCAATTTGCAATTCCAAACAAACAATCACATGTAACAGTAGGATTCATTGGCATTCAACTATATGGTATAAAAAAACGGATTACCTGAGTGCAGCTCGTTTCAGTGCCATGTTGTCACTGTCGCGAGTTAGCTAAACTGGGGCCTAATTCCTTTAAACATGAATCGTTATGTCCTGACACATTTGTTTCTGTCTTCCATGTCGAAAATAGGGAAGATCATTATTTATAATGTACATGATCACGTTAAGAATTTGCAGAGAAACGTCCTTGAAAATATAAGTTTAATACTACCAAGTTATAATGCTAAACTAACGCAATATCAGTTTGGGTTCTGTAAAGATAATGCTGACAAAATTACAATTGCATTCAAAAGTAAATTATCTACAATTTATCGTGCCTTGTCAACAGAGCAAAGGCTTGCAGACAAAGATAAAGGTAGGCATTTTTTTAAAGAAAAAGAGGCCTTTAAATTTACACTTGTTTTAAAATGTATTTCGAAGTAGGTGCAACGAAATTGAACAGAAAATGAAGTGGGAAACTTTTTTCAATTATATCAAAATTGTAAAAAATATAGAAGACATGCAAAGATAATGCAAGATAAGTCGTAACACTCTTCATGATGAGATATATCATGAATGGTCAAGTAATGGCCCAGTGGTGTCATCACTGGTCTGTTAATCCAGAGTCCCAGAAAATGCTTTGGGGAGCTAGGTTCGCAGATGGTGAAATTCAGTTTCAAAAATGGAATTTTACGTCTAAATATGAGAAGGAAACGCTTGTAAGTAACAAAAAAATAAATAAATCTGCCATCCTTACCTGGTCTGGCCTCCATGTGACTCCAGAGCCTCAACAAAGTGATTAAATCGTCACTGCCCCCGGGAAAACATGGATGGATTTTTAAAAATCCTGGCCTAGTCGGCAATGCCCACATTCCCTGAATGAATTAAATGTAATGAATCCAACTTCGAAATGAATGTTTCAATCGAACGAAAAATGAATGATGAGAATGTGGAACTTGTCGCTGAATGATCTGAAGGGGAATTATAGGGAAACAAACTCGGAACTAAATGAGGGGGAAATTGTTCACCCATACTTTCAGATTAATTAGGATATGTAGGAATCATTTATGTTCTATAAAGACGCAGGGAGCAGATGTGATGTAACTTCGGCATTGCACAGTATGTGTTATTTGTTTTTCCTATGAACAGCAGAGCTACAATTTATAAGGGTTGGTTCAGAGTCATTCACGAAAGGAATGTCATTTTATTCACATCTAAAAGAAAAGCAGTTTTCACTGCCACAAACAGGATGCATACTTTCCTGCATTTTGCCTTATATTCCTCTACATTAAACGATGCAGCAAATATTATCAACTGTATTAGTAACATCGGTTCTTTTTTTCTGATGGAGAAGGATGTGTTTTCTAGGTCAGATACGTAGGCAGGATTGTGCTGATAATCCGCCACCATTACCATGACATTTCTGGATTGGAATTGCATTTGCCAAGTTAAGACTTTATATATTTGAGCAGCATTGCATGATAGAATCAACAAAATCTGAAGATATGACCAATCGAATGATAATGTTCCACTCCAAAAAGTATTTAGTGTGCACCTGAGAGGAGATGAAATGAAAAAGATGGGGAAACGGCGTCTCATTCATCCTGCGTTGTGAATTCACAATTATAAATTACCTATCCACACGTGTCCAAAAAAATTATTTCGTACGTAAATCGACTGTCGAAATGATAGTTGCATAATGTAAACCATATTTCGGGAATCAAATCAAGTCTATAAAAATATATGCTTTCCAAGTGCGATTTTTAACCTGATTGCCAAATCAATATCAATTCTGCAAGAAGATATAAAGCGATTCTGAACACCTCCTCGGCAAGATCACTGCCAAAATGTAATTGTCATTTGAACTAAAAGTCAAAACACTTGAAATGAACAATCTTCTTTTTTTTTTAGAAATTGTTGAATTTCAGAAGACATGCAGTAAGTAATTGATAGTCTAACAAGAAAACAAGTGTGTAAAACATCTTGTAAAAGCATGTAGAATGCACATTGGCTTTGACAAAGCCGTTTATTTCACGTATAAAAATAAGCAGAATAAAACCCTAGAAAATACTTGCTGTTTTATGTTGTCAATTATAATCTCTGAGACACAATATTATCTGAAATTTGAAAGTTTCGGCAAAATTGTCATCTGCATCCCATTCAACACATCAGCTGCGTGACTTCAAATTTACAGAAATATGGAAGCAAATTATGGCATTAAACTGAAATGAATGCTGCAGTTCTGTAAATTTGCGGAATGGTTTTGAAAGATATAATAGTTTCTGGAGCAGAACAAAAGAGTTTAAGAAAGGAATAAGACAAAGAGAAATATCGACTCTAGCAGAACGCTCATCCCATAATATAAAATAAATGTTTCTACAAGTTTGCTCAGAGAAACACAGTAACAATAACTAATTTCTGGAAATGGATCAAACAATAAGACGATGGCTAACGACTTTTATTTTGCTTTCATCGTGACTTTGTGGTGATGGGAGAGATGTGAGAGGGAAACTACGTTAGAAAAAGTAGGAGAGCAAGCATGATATTCCATAAGTCAATTGCTGCGATTGATGATGAACGTGCCAAATAGAATTGCTCAGAGTACTTGTGATTTTATGTGATGCTATCATCACTAAGACAAAGATAATATTACAAACAAAAGATCTGAAAGACGTGTGAAGAAATCCATTTTTTAATTTGAAATTTTTGGAAATAATATGTAACTTGCTACGTATGAGTTTTGAGAAGTAGGGAATATTGAATAACTTAAAAATGTATGTTGAATAGGCATACACCTGGAACAAGCCTGCAAGTTTGCTGTCGTTGCAATTAGGTTCGATTTGATTATTCTATGGAATGCCAGCTTTGACATTATCGACAAAAATGTATTCTTCCGAGTCAAAGTGATATTTAGGCATGATGGGACCATGACAAAAATAAGGTTCCCCAAATTGCTTTATGTGGTAGTTTAATGCAAGTAAATTATTAATTGTTTTCGCTGGAGAGCAACAATTACTCCCCCTTTGAACAAAACTTCCACTGTCACGAACGACCTTAGAATTTGTTTTTGCTGTAAAGGAAGCACTTTTTTTTTCATTTTGGGTGTTGTTATCACTTTTATTTCAATGACGTTTTATTCCAGGTGCAGGACTGTAGGCAGTGATGGGATTCATATAAAGAACGCCACAATAAATAGAAATGACTTTTCTTTTCCCTTAATGAAATTTAGAAATATCTGCTAAGCTGCCTAAGGAGTTTTTGTAATTTCTCAAATTCCATTTGCACTTTTCCCTTCAAAGTTTGGGAGAAGATTTATAGCTCGGGTGCTTGTTGTTGTGGTTCTGTTCGACGAGCTGAGAATTTGTATTGCAAACGTTTCGTCCCCTGTCTAGGTGACATCCTCAGTGCTTGGGAGCCTCCTGCGAAGCGTTTCTGTGATGTTTCCTCTGGCATTTATAGTGATTTGTACCTGCCGCTTCCGGTTGTCAGTTCCAAGATACCGGCCACTGCAGTGGACAGGGGACGAAACGTCTGCAACACAAATTCCCAGCTCGGCGAACAAAACAACAACGCCTTTTTCCCACGATATATTAACAAGCCAGCTACGAAATAATTTCACTTATGCCAAATTAACCAGTATTTCCCAACCTTAAATTGTCTCATTTTCAGACAGTTTAGAGGAATAATTTCTAGCTACAAGACAACATACGACTGAGAGATCTGCATTTGATAGTAAATGTATAGGAAAAATCATATTTTGTCAGTTATTGACAAAAGAGAAGGATCTAAAATTATTTTGAAGTAGTGAAGTAGATAATACCATAAGACCTCGGAGCACAAATTAGGCCATTCAGCCTATCGATTCTACTACAAAATTATTCATGGTGAATAGGTTTTTCAAACGCATTTTCCCGCTTTCTCGCAGTCACTTTTGATCCCCTTGGCAATCAAGAACTTATCTTTCTCTGTTTCAAATATATTGAGTGATCTTGCTTCAAAACCTTTCTGTTCTAATGAAATCCACAGATTCACCACTGTCTGGCTAAAGAGGTTTCTTTTTACCTCAGTTCTGAAACATCTTTACTTTACTCGATGATTGTGCTCCCAGGTCCTCATCTGCCTTGCTAATGGAAACATCTTCCCAACGCCCAGACTGCTCCGGTCATTCAGTATTCTGTAAGTTTCAATCAGGTTCCCCCTTATCCATCTAAAGTCTATCTCCTCAGAGTCCTCAAACGTTTCTTGTACGTTAAGTCTTTCATTCCTGGGATCACTCTCGTGAATACTGAAAGTGTCCTGCACATGGGTGACTCTACTGTCCTTAAAATAGTAATTTGTCATGTGATTGTTATTGACTTTTCGATAATATCGGGCACAAGTTGGTTCATTCCAAGTATCTTGAATTATATTAATGGCTACATTCAAAAGTACATATAGGCCGTGAAGTCCTTTGGTCCCTAATGTCATCTGTTCATCATCTAATTAGCATTATCTTTTTGCAGAAGTTGAGCTCGAGAAGAAAGAATCAGGTGAACTGCGTAATTTACATATATTGCTTTCGTAAAACATAGTTAACATCATACAGCACTCGAGTTCTGAGACTGAATCTTGTGATTTTTCAGACAGTCAGAAAACGTGACGACTCCCAAATCTCGGATGTTATGGACTGTTGCCAAACGTCAGACTAAAAGTTACTTTTTTTTACATTTCAGAAATAGATTTCGATAGCTAAACTGTGTCTCTCCAATCAGCCAAATACGTTTCAATGTTGTTTGTTGGACTTAGTCTCGTTAAATAACAACACTTAATAGAAACATTTTTTCAATGTACTTATTGCTTCAGCTGATACATTAGTAGATGCAATTCATGGAATATTTATTAGATGATGATACGAGGTATTAAGAGAAAGGTATAAAGGAGACATCAGAGGTAGTTTTTTCACACAGAGAGTTGTGAATGCATGTAATGGAAGCAGAGTCATTAGGGACATTTAAGCGACTGCTGGACATGCAGATCGATAGCAGTGAGTTGAGGGGAGCGTAGGTTGTTATTATATTTTACATTAAGAGTAAATCTTGGCATGACATCGTGGGCCAAAGGGTCTGTTCTGGGCTGTACCTTTCTATGTTCTATGTTCTATATCATCAGTTTCCCTGCATTCTGATTTCGTGCAAAATGTGAAAACTTATCTATCTTCATCTGTCAAAGTTTGAAGGCTATTAACAGCGAGGCATGTGCTGCTCGTGTGCCAGCATCAGTCATATTGTGTTAAATATATTTAAAACGTAGACGATGAAAAACAAGCTAAACAGACATGGCCATTTGATTTCACTTTGTAGAAATCGGAGACTTCAAGACTAAACTTCAAGAGTGCGGTGAGAAAATCACATATATTTTCCTCAATCATTTATGATTATGACAATACGTAAAAGTAAATATGGGGTTTCAGTACTGAACTCAATGCATGGATAATTAGCCTGTAACAACTACTAAAAAAATTCTAAAACCGTCATATTATCATAGTAGCTAATAATTTTCGGAAAATAACATCAGCCTAAATTTTTGAGATAGCTTTATATAAGTTCTGCTCACTTTCATAAAGTCAGTGTTTATGATAGGCTCCTGGGATTAAACTCTTTTCACAAATTCAGACATGCGTGACATCGGCCTTGAATGTGATATCGCTTGGTAAGTTTAGCTCCTGGAGATCTTTATTCCTGGTTCATTTTCCTAGTATTTGATTACATTTAGTGAACTGAACGTTCACGAGACAACTCAAATAAACTACAGGGCTATTTCGTCGTTAGACAAAGACGACTGGTGTTTCTTTAATCTTAAGGTCACCACTTCTCAGACGAAAACAAATGTTGGCAGGGATGGTGCGTAATAGAAATCTCAGCGAGTACTGGCATTGAACCCAATGCTGTTGGAATGTTTATTATTAAGAAATCAGTCGAACAGTCAAATGAAAACAAAAGCAGCACAGATTTTAAATGAAATGATTTCCAGTAAAATAATCTTTTGGTTATATCTGTTCTACATGATGAAATCTCTCGTGTCGACTTGCTTTTGGTCTGTTCAAAACAGACAAAACTGAGAATTGGTTGAGATTGATGCTGTTTATAATGAGGCCCATTTTATATTAAACATGAATTGTAATATAATCTGTTTCTCATTTGTGGTGTTGACTAAGATGGTGCACAAAGATAGTGACAAATGTGGAAACATTCGTTTCTGAGATCATCTATTAAAATTACAGACTATTTTTAGTCAGGCATGGACGAGTTCAACTGAATGTGAATTGGATGTGTTTTGCATGTTGATGTGGGAAGGGACAGGTGAAATAATCTTCAAAGCTAGATAATTCACTGAAATTCTAACCGATGAAATGCAGATACATGTCAGATTGTTAAAGTCCCATTATGCAATGGTCATTGGATAATAAATGATTGGAATCAATATTAATTTAAGCTGTAAATTGAGATAATAGCAAGTGAAGTACTGAGAGGAAAAAGGAATGGCCGTGATGTATAACATAACTACTCTTTGAAAGGACTTCCATCCAGAATGTCTGAGTGCCAGACAAATTGAAATCCATAATGCTTCCGTTCAGAAAAGTAAATGTGTTATTTAATGCATCTTTCGGTCAAGCTCAACTTTTAGATGTCAAGTATTTTGTTGCGTCCTCCAGAAATTGTTATATTTGGGTGGGTATTATGTCGATATTTCTTGATGACAGATACAGGTCCCATCAATTGTATTTGTATATGAGTGGTCATTTGAGTGTGAGTCCGGCTGAGGTTAGGAACTATATGCAAATGTCTGAACAACCTCAGCAGTGTGGCAGACGTTGGAGAACGAAACAGAGTGAAGAGTTCAGGTTTGAATAAAAATGGTTTGGACATAATGCTATCATTTGAAGGAAAAGGGGAGAGAGTAAAGAGCATTCATAATCTATTATTATAACTTGGCTCTTCATAATCTCTTCAAATGCGTTTCCTTTTGTTTCTGGACCCCCTGATGTTGTATATGAGTACAATTTTCATTCCTGCATTCAGGTAGTGCACATGGAGAAACAAAAACCCTCTCCATGTCCATCCTTCTCCAAACAACTTTAAATCATGGTTTATCTTTTACTTCTTGGCAGATGAGAAATTAAAGGAGAAAACAAAAGGTGATGTTTCTACCTGTTTGTCAGACTTAATACATGTTATGATGATAATGCAAAACATTATGTACTGTTTTTTTTTAAATAAATTCGTTTCTCCTTTCACTACAATATTCCTAAAGGGAGGTTCTGAGAAATTACTGCAACAACCAACATTTCTGTTAGTTTTTTGGGGGGAGTTGACAGTATAGATACTCAGTAGAAGTTTGAATTTCCAACAGAAGCTGCAAACCTATGCTATTGCAAATGTGCACTGTAAAATCAGATGCAAGTGCTTTCTTGACTGCAAGCATTAAGTTTTCATACAGCAAGTGTCAAACTTAATATTTCCCTTGTGTACTTATTTATATTATAAGAATGTGCAGGTTAAAAAAGAAGTACATAAGTGTAGGATGAATCAGATGACAGTCCTTGTGTGAAGTAAAATAAGATGGAGCAGATGGAGGAGAAAGTGAGGACTGCAGATGCTGGAGATCAGTCTTGAGTGTGTGGTGATGGAAAAGCACAGCAGGTCAGGCAGTATCCAAGAAGCAGGAGAATCATTGTTGTTCTAAATGTCGCATTGGACAATATTCAAAACAATGGCGCAAAACAGAAGTTTGAAATTGTACCGTCATTTATTTTCAGGCCTTGTTAAATTTGTAGCTTCGTTAAATTTGAAAATGTCCTTGCAAATACTGCGCAAGTTTGTGGTTTTATCTGTTTCTGAATGATCAGTCACTGCATTTCAATAACTACTCTACGTCACCTCGTGCCAATGTACAAGAAGTTTACGCTGTAAGCAGTGTAATTTGCTGCAGTGACTGTCATTTTGTTTAATTTTGAAACTTAAATTTGAATGCTGAAGAAATGACAATCTGGGTTGGCAACAGTTCAAGATATCAATGGCAGAGCATCTAGTTCGACCTTTTTCCAACTTTAGTATGAAGGTTTATTAACGCACATTTAAATTTGAGTCTGCTTGTGTGAATTTCGGCATTTATCCAATTGCTAGCGTGCATTGATCTAATTATATTTACTTGTTGTCTCTGTAGAAAAAGATATATCTGTCATTGCAAATTACCTACGACAATGAATAAATGGACATAATAACTATGAGAAAGGTCTGAATATTTTCTGACAAGGAGGAAGTAACATATTTCATAAAGGTGGATACATGATACAACAGTGTTCTTTATTTTAAGCTTTGGACGAAGAGTGCTGTGGTTGATTTAAACGTCCAACTCTGGGCCTGCCATTAACTGAAAAATGGCAAATCCAATACAGACAGTCGACAGACGTATGTTGTAGACATGCTACTGATGAATAACATATAGTCATGAAAAATATGATGCAATCTTTGCTTTCTTTTTTCAACTTCTGTTGTTCCAGATGAAATCTGCGAATGGAAAGTTTTGATATTCTTTATTAATGTTTCGACGTAGATATGGGAAATGTCATATTGCTGACACAGGGAGATATGCCAAGACTCTACGATCTCTAATAAACATTTACAGAAAGACGTTGTGCAACCTGCAGCTGAAGTGTCAGTGTTCCAGGAGCAACAGGTCAATGAAGCCTTTGGGGAAAATGAGCTAAGGTGTCCTAATCCATCCTAATTTTGGAACAACCGGAGTAAGTCAGTGAATTAGACACGGCATTGGTCCAACTTGGCAAGACGGAGCAGTGAGCAATCAAAAACATAGAAATGCTCATTGTGAGCAAGCACTCTGCACTAACAAATACTTTCAACAAATACTTGGCTAGAAAGTTGGTCAAAATCTACAGCCTCTCTCTCGACTATATCACTAACAATCAGTTTAAATGCTGTTGTTAAAATATCTGACTGTTCTGTAGTGTTCTTAAAATTGAAGAGGTTTCACTAAACGTATCTGCTTAAGTGACATCTTGTATTATTTGCAGAACTAAGCACCAACTGGTGGATGGCTGTGCAGTTGTGAAATGAATCATCACAGCCTCGTCAAGGAAGGGAACTGCTGTAAACATTTATAGTGCGGGAGCAAGGTTGAACAGGGTAGAGTTTTCTGCTTCACTTTGAGGAGCAGGATGTAACTATTTGCACAACCTAACCTCAGGAGATGAAATGGCTGAGTCAGATCCATGATTTGCACACAGACCTGGAAGGGATTCAGCTTGGTAACTTGCCTACCAGCTTTGTCATGGTGACGCCTTAAATATATATGACATTCCTGCCATATACAAACTGCCATTTGTATCTTTAATGTGCAGGGGTTTTTTATGAGCTTAAAAAATAATAAAGAACTGGGTGGGTTGTGCTTCGGCGGGTCAGTGTGGACTTGTTGGGCGGAAGGGTTTGTTTCCACACTGTAAGTAATCTAAGTCTAATTCTAAAAAATGAATTGCGATTCTACATAATTATTAGTAACGAATCTGACAGAACGTTTGACTTTTTTTTACCTGTTCAGCGCTTAGAATATTAAGTATCTTGCAATTGGAAGCTTCGGAGCTTTGGAAAATTAAAATGGTATCTGATAGAAAAAGATACAGTTTATGGTGGTAGCGATCATGTGTGAATTCATCAACAATATAGCTACTTCTTTTTAATCAAATTTCATACTTCTTAGAAAATTGTGGAACTCGAACAATTTGCTGAATAAGATGGGAAGTGTGTACCTGTTTTATTGCAATTCGAAAATGTTTGTCTGCAATAAATATAGCTTTTTGTTTTATCCCGAATGAACAAGAAGATAATTTAGTTTATTATGCAACGTTTGCAAAAATGCATTGATGATGAGATAATGGCAGACTAATAAAATCCAGTTTTGCGTATAATATCAGCAAATGAACATGCACAAGGCTGTGCTAAGTAAATATCCGTATTTGAATCACGTCTAACCTCTGCACGGCTACTCAATCACTTAATAAATTATCGCAGACAATTAACTACACAACTATAGTGGATTTCTACATGGATATTAATCCTCAATGATGGAAGAAATTGTGTGTTTACTGGAAGACGTACCAAATAGAGATGCCACCTGTTAGTCCCAGGCCAGGATTGGAAAGTAGAACTGTTTTGCCCAGGTAATGAGGCTGCTGTCCTAAATTATTCAGAGAATGAAATTGCCACAACGTGACAAACTGCCACTGTAGTGGCTGTGGTTGCAGGATACTACAATTTGCAGCTATACGTCATTGAAAAAGGAATGGTTCTCGCTGGAGCGTTTGACACAAATATTTTAAAATGTTTTATCAATTTGCTTCTATGTATTGAAAGAGCAGACGGGAATTTACTCAATGCTAATGCTTCTGTTCCTGGTCCAATGCAAACATTCTCTGATAAGGAACAGGTTTTGCTCACAACTTGAAAGATGTGACGGTTCTGAACCATTAAAAGATGTATTTTATGCGGATTCTCTTGCAGAGGGATGTTATCACAAAAGTGCAAAAATATTTCCTTCAGATAGGCAATTGGTGAATGTTTTGGAGATTTCCCCGGGAGTTTTTTTTTCAAAGGGAAGACAAAAAAGTCTTGAATGGGCAGGGTCATGCTTTAGTAGGCGCATAAGACTTTTTTTTTCTTTTAATTAGTTGAACAGGTTTATTTTTCTGGCTGCTGGAACTGAAATTTTGAGTTCTCTGCTATCCTAGTGAAGTGTTAAAAGAGAGGCTTCCTCTTAAAAATCAAAAGGGACTGCTTGTTTCTTTTTGATGTTTAAAGTCACAGGACCATAGAAAAACATTAGATACAGAAAATATTGTGCCGCTGAATTGTCTTTTGCCAAGTGTATGCTTATGAATGCTGCAAAAATTTGAACAATTAATAAATTATTGTTTGAATTGATTGTTCAGTAATTCAATAATGTAATTTTGTTCCATTTCTTGGTTTTTTGTCATTTTGACTTCGTTATAAGAATTAAGTTAGTTTTGATTAAAGCGTACTACTGGGCAAATACACTCATATCTGAAACACAAGTCTCACACTTGCTTTTTAACAAAAATGCATTTTGTGCCTTGGCTATCTATATTATACACTCTGGCGCGTCCGGTAGGTACCATAACAAAGTCTGGGATGTTTGACTCTTGCTCCAATTTATCACAACTTTTTCATTTACAGTTTCCACTGAACCATTCCAATACTCATAATTCAGAAGACATCACTGTGATTCGAATAGCTCTAATTGGATGGATGAATATCGAATGCCCTTTTCTTGTCAGCGGTTCTCATTGTTGGAGTATAGTGAAAACGTTTTTGCAATGTCCGTGTTCTTATGTCGGCATTTTCAGTACAAATAACTCGGTAATATTCATGGTCACATCCAAGGAATAGCAGTAGTTGCATTACTTACAGGGTTGTAAAGTAAGTTAAAATGGGACATCATCAAAGAGTTGACATTGCAATAAATTAGGAAATTTCAAGTAGACATTATAAATCGGCTGCTCAGTGAAGTCTCTCACACATGGTCTGACCATCCATGAAGACCCCCAGTATAACTGCTGTCCTCTCTTTCCGTAACAGCAGTCAACTGCTGCAAGGAAAGTGCCAGGAATGTCTCCCCTTCGTGAGTCTCTGCTCTGGATTTACTGCCTGTGCTCTCCTGCAGGCTGCTTCCTTGGGCTGTTTTCCCATTCTGCTCTGTTACACTCAGCCCATGCGCTGTGCCAGGACTTGCTGCTCAATCTGTTCTGAGGCTCGTAGGCAACATGCTGTATCGAGGTCACTACTCATGCTGTTCTGGGGCTTGCAAGACACGTCCTATACCAGAACTCGCTGTTCAGGGATTTGCAGCTCACAAACTGCATCAGAGCTCACTGTTGGACATGCTGCAGCTCAAGTATTCATCTCTGTTGCTAAGTGGAGAGAAGAAGGAAAAAAGTGAGAAAAAAGTTATTAAAAGAAAAAGGACTGGTGGTGTCATTTTGGAACGTTGTACTTTCTTTGTGAGTCTACGTAGCTGACATTCTAAGCAAAAATTAAGTAAGCCAGATCTTCATTGAAACTCCCATTTCAGATTTCAGTTCGGCATAACACTCAAGCATGCCTTCAAACCAACTGTGCTACACCATTGGTCAAACATGTTTTAATGTAGTTTTCCAAATCGAAACCTTCATTATGTCAGAGTGAAATGATAAGCATAGTGAGTTAAACAATGTGCAAGTTCGTCACTGAATTATATCCCTCGACTTCGATGTAGCTGGTATCTGAAAATACACAAATGGCAATAAGGGGCTTTTATCTCTTTTGTTTGCAGCTTCATTCAACATTCTATGTAAGACTTCTTGTATATGGAACTATGCTGTCCTTTTCACATAAAAGTGTTGTAGGTTACAGAAATAAATTAAAAATTATTTTTTCATTAATTTTTTTAAAACGTTCATTTTGGCTCAGCAGGCAAATTTCTGCCCATTTGGACTTGAAACCATCTGCAATTTATTCAACAGAAATAAACACACTGAAAAGTGAACTTGAAGACTGTGGTAAGTAATAAAAAAGAAATGGCCTTCTCCAACCAGGATGTCAACGCATTTATTTTTATTAACCTTATTATTAAAGTTGTAAAATTTAAAAAAAAAACTATAAAACCTAAATGCTTAGCTGAAGTAAGTGACGCCAGAATTTCAGTTCTCTAACTGAACTCACCTAACTGTTTCAATTCTGGTGTGAATGGGAATCTGTACTAAACCCTCGGATTATTGGAAAAATGCGTTGTAATGAGGTGGCTGGCATTGATTGGAGAGTTTCTCAGTTCCAGGCCAAGCCTGCTTAATCCGTCTAAGTAAGAGAATGGGCCAAATCATTTGAAAATGATTGTTCGATCTTTAGAAGAACGAGAGACTCTGCAGAAGTGAAATCAGTCCCTATGCAAATGCACCACATTGACTAAAATATGCATTTTTTGACTAAAATTAATCCAGTGACAAGAGTCAGGCAATAACCATGTCCACCAAGGAAGAAACTTAATATTGTCTTCGGGCATTGATAGAATCTCCATGTTGGAAGTCCCACGGATAAAAAAAAAATCGGATTTTGCCATTGATCAGACATTTGACTAGATGGACGACAGAATGAATATGATTACTATACCAGATAAATGAATAAGTGTCCTGCAGCAAGTAACACACCCCACAATGCACAAAATGTCGGACAACGAAATTGAAAGCACAATTCAGATCCATTTATCTTCATGAAACCTAACATTGTCAAGGGTAACACTGCTCAGTTCAGAGAAATCACATTAAAAAAAATGTTTAATCTCTCCAAAACCCACGTTCTGTAACAACAATGTTAACCTTATAATAGACATACTGTCAAAATTCATCGAGCCTCGTTAGGCAGCAATTTCAATCTAAATCTACCAGAATCAGATGAACAGTGGAAACAAATATACAGGAACAGAGATACCTATTATGCCTCCTTCGAGATTTTCAGCATCCCTATTCAGAAATATCTCTGTAAATTCTGTAAATCCTACTCCAACAGATTATTGAGACTACATAAGCCAAATTGGCCATAGCAGTTCAAAACAATTCCCATCCATCCTTTCCAAATACAATTAGAAAATGTACAATAAGTGTTACCTTAACAACCAACACCCTCTTCGAATAAATGTTCATAATAAAGTACCATCAATCAAGCCTGACACGATCATTCTCCCCTGATTTCTCATTGTTAATTTTCTTAAATACATGCATCTCATTGTATTAAACTACTCCTTACCAGTAATATGAATCACATTTGCAGCACATATGACGTAGTTATGTATGTCTTTATATCCGTTGTGTATGTAAATGAACTATGCAAGTACAAAATTAGTTTTCAGTCCCTAAAATCAGTGGATTGTTATTTCGAAAAATACTCTTGCTTTAATGACTTCCAGTGAATCATATTCCCTTCGCTGAAAAAAAAATAAACAAAATAAAATTTCTAACTATCTGCTCTGTAAATCGTACATCACATAATTGTTTACATTGAACCACACAGGGCCAGAAATAGTGGAGGAAATTCTAGTTACACCTTATGCGTACACACCATGTATATTTATCTTCCAGTGAGTGATTTTTCGCATGAATGTGAAATTTATCAAGTTCTTTTGGCTCTGAAATCCCTTCACGAACAAATATACGTTTTGGAAGAGCTCAACTGAATTGTTATGTCTTTTCGAAGAACTTTCTACGTTCATCCCGCCATACATTTCTTGTTGTTATATTTGTTTCCTTCTCTCCATGATGACTGAAACGCTCAAATGTCCTCCATTTTTAAAAGTAATTCCATACTTTTCTTTCAGAGCTTAAGTTTGCAAACAAAGAAAAGGGTAAAGTATCTCTTGTTATTTTGTCTTCACATCATTACCTTTCTGCAAAGTAAGTCAAAAGTGCCCGTCACATTATTAGCGGTTTATTTATGTCTGCTTATGAATCATATAACGTATCAGTTGTGATGTTACTTTATGTGTTGTTTTCCTCAATTTTCATTCAATTCACAATGGTAGAATGCACTTTTCCATCGCAAAAATGAAGCAAAATCGTAGATTATGAATTGAAATGTATTTATGTGGTGCACATTTTCTCTAACTGATGGAAGTATGCAGCCTAATACAAACTAAAAAGTAGAATACATTGGTAATGTTGATTTACTATGTTCTATCTT
The DNA here is from genome assembly GCF_037043375.1 of Chiloscyllium plagiosum. Taxonomy (NCBI): domain Eukaryota; kingdom Metazoa; phylum Chordata; class Chondrichthyes; order Orectolobiformes; family Hemiscylliidae; genus Chiloscyllium; species Chiloscyllium plagiosum. The sequence continues at coordinate 16,619,709 of NW_028270176.1, forward strand.
ACCAGTATGTTATTTGCAGTCTTGAGAACACATATTAGTGAATCCAATAAGATCCTGAACAGACTGTTCGCAGTCGATGTGAAACTGATCTCTACGTGGGGATTTTAAAAGCAGGAGACTTTTCATAAAGTGGAACTATTGCATCGCTACAGTGATGTGGAGAAGATGCTCGCACTCTCTTGTGTTTAGAGTTGCGAATTACCCTTCACAAAATGTAACAGAGATGGATGTTTCAATTGATTTTGCACTGAATTTGAGACTCGTCTAATCAACAGGGCATTCAAGAGTTACAGATGCACGTAACAGAAGCAGACTCATCCATGCCTACGAGATATCCTAAATTAATCTTACCCCATTTGCCAGCATTTGACCCTTATCATTCTGAACCCATCCTATTTGTATGCGTTTTAAATGCAATCATTCTACCAGCGTTCACTACTTCGTTTGGCAGTTCGTTGCATGCAGGCACCACCATTTTTTGTACAAAATTTCCCTTCAGTCCCTTATAAATCTTTGCCCTCTCACTTTAAGCCTATAGCCTCTAATTCTTGAATCACCAACCTGTTCATTCTATCTATGTCTGCCATGAACATATCAACTTCTATAAGGCCACCCTCAACCTCTGATGCTCTTGGGAAAATAACTCTAACCTATGCAGCCTCTCCCTAAAACTCGCGCACGGCAACACTAGAAACATCCTTGCAAAGCTTTTTCTGAAACTCTTCAAGTCTCACAATGCCTTTCCTGCAGCAGGGAGACCAAAGTCCAACGCAGTATTCTAAAAATAGCCAAACCAATTGCCCTTACCATAACCTCCCAAATCCTAGATACAGTGCACTGACAATTAAAGGCAAGCATACAGAACGCCTTCTTCACTATCCTGTCTACCTATGAATCAATTTTAAAGAATAATTAATCTCCACTTCAAAGTCTTATTTCTGTAACACTCCCCAGGACACTTACCATCAAGCATATAATTCCAACTCTGATTTGCCTGAAGTAAATCGAGTCCTTCACATTTATCTAAATTAAACTTCCTCTGCCATTCAACAGCCCATTGGACCATCTTGTCAAGGCCGCTTTTAGACTCTCAGGTAACCTTCTTCACTGTCTACGACACCACCAGTTTTGGTGTCATCCTCAAACTTAGGAAGCATACCACCGATATTCATATCCAAATCCTGGATAATACTGAAAAAGATCGTGGATGCAACACAGATCCTTTTGCACACTGGTGGTGACAGGGCTCCTGTCCAAAATGGAACCCTTCTTCGTTGACTTCCTTATCGTACTTTAGATACAGTTATGAACTCAAATGGCTAGTCCTCCCTGTACTCCATGTGATCTAACCTTGTAAACTGTGGAACCTTTCTGAACACCTGCCTGAAATACAATCAGTCCACATCCAAAGCTCTGCCTTCATCAAAATTCTTCATCACTTAGTCTTATGGAGTCCGAGATGCACAGCACTGAAACAGACCCTTCGGTCCAACCCATCAATGCCGACCAGATATCCCAACCCAATCTCGTCCTACCTGCCAGCAACTGGCCCATATCCCTCCAAACCTTTCCTATTCATATACCCATCCAAATATCTTTTAAATGTTGCAATTGTACGAGACTCCAATTGTACGCATTCCATACATGTACCACCCATTGCATGAAAAATATTGCCCCTTAGGTCTCGTTTATATCTTTCCCTTCTGACCCTAAACCTATGCCCTCTAGTTAGATAATCCCCCACCCCAGGAAAAGACTGTGTCTACCTATTCTATCCATGCCCGATGATTATGTATACCTATATAAGGTCACCCCTCAGCCTCTGACGATCCACGGAAAACAGCTCCAGCCTGTTCAGCCTCTACGTATCGCTCAAATCCTCCACTCTGAAACATCCTTGTAAATGGTTTCTGAACACTTTCCAGTTTCACAACATCTTTCTTGTAGGAAGGAGACCAGAACCGTATGCAATATTCCAACAGTGTACAGCTGCAACATGTCCTACCAACTCCTGTTCTCAATACTCTGACCAATAAATGAAAGCGTGCCAAAGGTCTTCTTCACTATCCTATCTAACTGCGACTCCACTTTCAAGGCGTTATGAACCTACACTCCAAGGTCTCTTTGTACAAAAACACTCCCTAGGAGCTTACCATTAAGTGTATAAGTTATGCTAAGATTTGCTTTCCCAAAATGCAGCACCACGCATTTATCTGAATTACACTCCATCTGCCACTTGTCCTCAATCAAGTTTGTAAAACACGATTTCCTACGCACAAAGTCCTATGGACTGCAAACAGGAAGCTGAAGTTGAGGCCACAAAAAGATGAGCCATTTCCGGATGAAATGTTGCAACAAACCTGAAAGGCTAATTTCTTTACTTATTTTTCAACGTTTCTGCTCCTGCTGAGGATCATATTTCATGACAGTGAAGAAAGGCAACATTGGAAACAATAATCAGTAAATGATCTGCTTTGAAGAAAATGAAAAATGTTTTTGTGCATTTTGGGGAAAGATAGGGGGGCACAGTTGAGTAACTCATTTGTCAGTATGTGATCTGAATATATTTAAGTTATGACAGTGGATTTCATGACGTAAATTCAGAATCTATTCCAACAACAATAAATCTGTCCACTGGGGAAAACGCAATGCAACATTTTCAATGCAATCGATTACCAAAGTATTAGGTTTAAGAACAAAGGTAAACGAAAATATTAAGTAGTCTTAAAACACAGAGAATCACATATATTAAAGTGATGCTTTCCAAGTTGTTGGATCGTTGTGAAGTATCTCTGCCTAGTATCCCTTCTGGACTAATGGATACAATGGCTATCAGATGGTAAATGCATGTTCAAATACATTTCCATCAAAACAAAACTTAAATTTCCGTGGTAACAGTTACCTGACCGGCCTTAAATATCACTTACAGCCTATTTCTGCAAACTGACATATATTTGAAAAGCTGCATTCGTCGATTTTATTTCTGTTGGGCCGTCATTGACCACATCCTTTCAATAATCTGCATAACGCTGTGTTATTTTGAGCTGTTGATTTACCAAGCACTCATACAGACACGATGTCACACTCCCAATGCCACTATCTGGAACTGAGCAGACATTATCAGAAATTCCTGCAAAAATGCAACATGCCTGTTAAAATTTGTGGAGAAAAAGAAGAAATAAAGGGTCTGCTCCAGTGACTCTTCTTCAGAATTTAATGTGGTTATATGAGTTGAAGTTGGTGTGGGAAGGAGGTGGAATAAAGGACTTGGAGATATCTGAGATTTGGTCACATTTGAAGTCGTCGTTTTTTTTCTGCACCTTTCAATTTACAATGTCTTGGATGCTCTGCTATATTCAGGAAACATTCCATGTGTAAATGTATGTTTATTTTACAGGTATCAATAAGCTGAAGGAAAGTCTTAACAGTATTGGTAAGTGCAACATTTATTTTATGGTCTGCCTAGCAGGCTAATGCAAGAAAACGCTATGCAAAACGGATAAAATGACCTCAATGCAAGATGAAGCACATAAGTTATGAATAACGTTTTAAAAATATACTATTCTTACTCGCTGCTTTATCCACAAGAATAATGTGTTGCAAATGAGAAATACGAGTTTCATACATCTATAACGAACTTTTTTTTTATTTTCATGTGGACGTCATTGCCCTGTATTATATTTAGTGCAATGAGGCATTCCTGGTCTGATGGGTTCAAAACTACAATCTCGCCACTCAAATTGAATCTCATGGATTACACACATTTGCCAACTTGATTATGCGATCGAGACCATCAAGTGTTCCTCCAGTATGTCAATAATGCTGCACAATTTTTCTCCCTACATCTACTCTGACCTCAGTGGTAGAAATATGTCAGTATACAGCGCTAACTCAGATTGGAGAAGGCCGTCATTCTCCGTGACTGGATGCAAATCACATTCCTGTTCATTACAATGTGACAAAATTATAGCGTTCATGATCCAAAGACAGGTTTATTCCTTATTAGATTAGAGGTATGTGATTGCATCGCCTTCAATGGAGATTTTCGCTGCCCATCGAGAAGTGTTCAATAGAATACATTCTTTCTCAACACATCACCATTTGTTAACGTTCAATACTTTTGAAATATCACCCATATGTGGAGTAATGCGTGGACCTTATGTTATGAAGTCTACCACTAAGAGAGACTGAATGTTGTTCTGAACTGAGAGACTATAATCACCAGTGATGACAAGATAGCAGACCCAGCATGTAATGGAAAAAACATATATGTAACGTTTGCCTGTGAGATGGATGGCTGAATTGTTTGCTGTTTTCACAACACTTCGAATTTAAACAGTCAGTTTAAATTATGCCCAGAGATTCTAAATCCCAATCAAATTTGAATTAATTGTTTGCCAACATCGAATCAATGGGACGACCCGATTCTGGGGATATGAAATGTAGGCATTTTGAAAATCAGACAGAGCAATTGCTATTAACACAATCCAAGAAAGGAGAAATTCTGTCTATCAAAGGAAAGTGTTCATTCGAAACATATTCGCAGTTAAAAGGAAGAAGACAACTTCGGGAGACTTTCAGCTGGAAGGAGACAAACACCAAAGACGACGGACACTGTGTCGTTTTGAAATTAAGTTGATGCCATCTTAATTGATGTTTTATTGGAACAATATATGTTGTGGAGTTGAAGATAGAAAATAAAATTTAAGAGAAAGGGGGCGGTGAATAGTTAATGTTTAATGTCAATGCTCACAGTTTAAAAAGAAACTAATGTTATTTTCATTAAATAGTGAAATTTGGGGAGTTCACGGCCACTCAGGTTTTATGGATTACGAGGCGAGTTGAGCTTTTCTGAATGTTTGGTTTAATTAACAGAAGGGTCCACTGCCGTGGAACAACAGTAGCCAAATGGATGGGGTAGTGGGAGGAATGAGAACTGGACTTTAAGCACAGTGTCTTATTTGACAATTGCTTCAAAATGCGATTTGCGAGCAGTGAAATTGTGTCCTTGATGAAGTCGCAGTCAAATTTATTTTCAGGATGTGTGCTAGTCCTGCATGCATAGAAATCTCATTATGATGAAGAACAAATGATCATTTCTGCTCGATTTTCTGTGAGTCGAAATAACGTAAAAACAAAGACTTTCTTTTCCTCACATTGGACAGATGGATATTATATTGTACTGCTACACGAGTATGTGGGTGGGACTGTTGCTTTTCTGGAGGTGACTCACAGGATACGAAAGGTTGATTCAGCATCCTCTCCAAAGATGCTACCCGACGTGCTGAGTTTTGTTTTTTTTTCAGCAATTGCTGATTATTGTTTGTTTAGAACTGATGCTACTGTTTTCAATTCAGCGAATTACACTTTTGAATTCTGGCTCTGTTGAAACGCATGCCTTCAGATATCTTTATCTTCTTGTCGTGTTCTTTTCTCGTAAAAGAATATCCCACTTCAAGTACATTGGGCCACTGTGCATTCACAAAGTGTCAGAGAGTCATACAGCAAGAGACAGACTCTTCAGTCCAACTCGTCCATGCAGACCAGGTACACTAAACTAACTAATCCTATTTCCCTGCGTTCAACCCATAAAACTTTGAACTTTTCCTATTCGTGTACATATCTGCATGTCTACATGTCTTTTTACAGTTGTAATTCTACCCAACAGTGGAATTACAGTTGGGTAGATTTACAGTCGTTGGGCAGTGCATTCCATACAGGAACCACATACTATGTGAAAATATATGCCTCAGGTGTCATTAAAATGTTTCCCCACTCGCGTTAAAATAATGCTCACAAGTTTTGGACCCTTGGAAAACTATCTTGTTTGTTCACGTTATCAGTGGAACTCTTGATTTTATCAATCTCCTAAATCTCAGGTAAAAGCTTCCCAGGCTATCAAACCTCACCTTGTACCTCAGAATTACTAGTTATGACCACAACATGTTTTACTCTATCCTTTGTTTTTTAACATTCTTCCTATAGCAGAGCGAACAGAGTCAGATGTCGTTTTCCAAAGGTGGCCTTACCAATGTCTTGTATAGCCAAAATATGATGTCCCAACATCTAGAGTTAATGTTCTCATCAATGGTAACAAGCTAGCCAAGTGTTTTATTCAAAAAACTGTCATCCTACAATAACACTTTCAGGGAACCACGTGGCATGCTCCCCTCAGTCCCTCTCTTTAATAATACACCCCAAGGCCTGGCCATTAACTGTGCAATTTCTGTCCGATTTGCCTAATGTTTGAAGATTGCAAGGAAAGTTAGAATAACCGAATCCCTACAGTGCATAAGAGGCTATTTGGAGCAAGGATCTGCTCCAAACGCCGAAAAGCATCCACCTAGGCATAGACCACACCTTATCCATGTAACCCCGCATTTATCTTGGCTGTCTCAAAGAGTCAACACATTGATACAAGATAGGGAAATGTACGCATTTCTGTTGCTTTGTGGTTGTCTATTGCCATTTAAAATGAAGAGTAATGTTGTGTGAACACGTTGGTGTATCCAATTAATCTTTCAAAAAAAAACTCTGCTGCATTGTATCTTTCAATCCTTAGTTATGCAGTCAGGCATGTGGACATTATAGATTGGCTTTGGAAGGAACCAGATCAGTAGTCATAATAAATTATCACGGCTCCAGTTGTATTGATCTCGCCTGATCAAGTTCTTGAAGGAAGGTAAAGCGTGTAAATGCCATTGTCGTTCATCTTATTGCTGTTAACATCTGATTGCCCCGCTGTTGGATGACAATACTTTTCATAGCAAGATCATTTCTTTAGGAGTGAACCTTTACCATTGGTACAAGTGTATAATATTCATGAAAGGGTTCACTTTCTTCATGACTCTGAATTAAAAGCAGCATGGACGTTCAGTATGTCCACTGCAGTGAAGCAAAACACTGTTCGAGGCTTGTGCTAAATCGTGGTTTTCTTGTCTTTCGTCTTTTGTTGCATCAAGTTAAGGAGCATAATCACTGCTGATGTACAATCTCGACGTTTTAGTATGTATCTTCAAATCATCAACTTAGTAGGACCAGAAATAATTCGGGAATGTGAATTTTCTCTTGTAAAAACTATTCTGTTCATAAATTGAAAGTCTTCTGAAATCCAACGTTGAAAATCCAGTGAAGGCATTATTTGCTATGGATCGTGACAACTTTTCAAGAATAAAATGTGATTAGTACTAGTGACAGTAAAAATACGAGGCTATGGCAGACGAACGCTTGGCTCAGGAACTGATGTAAGAGTTCCCTTGCAGCTTTTTTGATCATTGAAATGTCTTCTGGACAGTGGTGACCTGTTCAAGAGGAATGGGCAACACTTGAAATGAAAGGGGACGTATGCCCTCTCAGCGCACTCAGGAGGGTTTGAACTAGTGTGGCAGGGAGATTAAACCGAAGGGAGGTGGAAAATAAAACAAGTTTGAGAGCTCGTTCAGAAGTTAAACAAAGCAAGATAAGTAGACAGGGTAGGGAAGAACACGGCGGGGAACAAGGGAAAACGGATGAATTAAGCTGCATTTAGTTTAATGCAAGAAGCATGGTATGCCAGATCGATCAACTCAAGGCATGAATTGACAATTAAGAATGGGATATCATAGCTATTACAGAAATGCGGCTTGGGGACGAAAGGAATGGAAGGTCAATGTTGTAGGCGATAGATGCTGCAAGAATAATACAAGTTGAGATGAGGTGGAGTTGCGTTTTGATTAGGAGAAATAGCATGGCAGAACTTAGAGAAGATATTGCTGAGAGATTGTCTGTTGACGCTACATGGGTGAAGCTGACAAAAAAAGGAAGAATGGTTATTTTGATGGGATTGTACTTCAGGCCTCCAAATAGTCTGCTCGAAATTGAATGGCAAATACACGGAGAAATTGCAAATAGATGTAGGGAAAATACAGTTATAGCAGGAAGGGGTTTTCACTTTCCAAACATCGACTTGGAACTGCCATAACTTTAGTGGCTCAGATGCGAGGAATTTGTAAAGAGATTTGAGGAAAGAAGTCTTGATCAATATGTAATTGGATCTATGAGAAAAGGGGCAAAACTCGGTTTCCTCTTGCAAAAGAAGGCATGGAACCTGACTGAGGTATTAGTTGGGGAGCACGTGGAGACTAGTGAAACTCATTCTATTATGTATCATATAGTTAAGGAAAAAATTAGCTCTGGGACATAGGTTGAAGTTCTAAAATTGTGGCAAGGTAAATTTTGTTATTGCTCGACAGGAACTTTCAAACGTTGGTTGGGGAAGCTATTCACATGCAAAGGGACGTTAAGATATTGGGAAGCTATAAAAGTGAGATGAAGAGACTTCCGTCCTGCATGTTAATATTAGTCTGAAAGCCAACGCTGGTAGGATTTTGGAACACTCAATGACCAAAGAAATTTAGACACTCGTCACGAGCACAAAGGTATCATGTATCAGATATTGGCATCTGGGGTAAACTAATGTGATGAATATAGTGCTCCAGAAGTACACTTAATATCTACATCAGACGTTCGAAAAGTGTGTATGAAACAGTTCTATCGGCCAAGGTAAAGAAGAATTCAAACACGTTCTATATTAACTGAAAAGAAAACCTAGGTAGAGAGTAGGCCACATGAAAGAGCAACAAAGTCGCACATATGTGGACGGAGAGATGGAAAGCAAATATGTCTCGCCAAAATTAACCATGAGGAAAGATATGGAAGCGAGATAATCACGACAATAAGTGGTGGTTATGAAAAGAGTCCACATTATATTAGATGACGCTCTACATTTCTTAAAGTATACAAAGATGGCCAAATCCACAAGACATGATCAAGTGAATATCAGGATATTAGGTGAAGCAAACAAATAAATTACAGCATCATTGACAGTCTGGGTGAGGTGCTTGACGACTGAAGAGTGGCTAAATTCGCATAATTTAAGAACGGCTTCAAGGATAAAAAGAAGGGAACTACAGACATGTGAGCCGAACGTCACTGGTGTGTAAGTTGTTGGAGGGGCTTCTTCGAGACAGGATTTGCATGTGTTTCGAACAGAAAGGACTGATGACGGATAATCAGCATAGCTTTGAGCATGTGAAATTGGTTCCCACAAATTTGATGCAGATTTTGGAAGAGGCGATCAAAAGGATGGATGGGGGATTGCAGTAGATGTGTCTGCAGGGACCTTAGCAAGGCCTTTGACATGATGCCGAAACATAAACTGGCTATTAGTTTTTGGAAGTACATGTTATTCATGAGATTTAGCCAAATGGATGCAGACTTTGCATGACTGCACGAGACAGAATGGTAGTAGATGATTGTTTTTTTTTTCAGACTGAAGACAATTTTAATAATGGTTTGCAGCATGATGGATGCTGAGTCAAGTTCTGTTTGTGTTTTATTAGAAACCATTGTCTGTAAGTAAAATTGGCACGGTCAGTAAATTTGATGATTACTGCATTATTGCTGATATATTGGGAAGTGAAGAAGGTTCCTTAAGTGTACAGTTAGATCTTGATCTGCAGGATGAGTGGGCTGAGGAATCACGGAAAGACTGTAATTCTGATAAATCATGGCTATTGCATTTTGGTAAGATAAAACAGGACAAGACTTAGACAGTTAGTGTTAGAGACATGAGGAGAAGTGTTGAACAGAGAAACATAGGAGCACAAGTATATTGTTCTTGAAAGCGGCGTCATCTGTAGATATGGTGGCAAAGCGATTGTTTGTCATGCTTGTCATCATCGGTTAGAACACTGAGTACAGGAATCGGGACATTATGATACAACTGCACAAGTAATTGACAACGCCATATTTGAAGTACTGTGTGCAACTGCTGTAGAAAATATGTCATTGAAAGTGAAAGGACGCAAAAAAATTTGCAACCATGTTCCCAAGGTTGGTGGATTTGAGTTTAAAACAAAAGCTGCATAGTCTGGGGTTTTCTTTATCACCTGGAGTTTAAGACGTTGATTGGTGATTATGTAAAGATTACAAACATCACAAGGGGCATTGATAAAGTGATGGATGATGCATTTTCTTTTGAAACACGATATCAAAACTAGTTTACAGATGTAAGGTGACAAGAAAAATATTCAAATAACAGCTGAGGTCACTTTTAATGCGTGAAGTGTGGTGTTTGGATGGAATGAGCTGCCAGAGGAAGTTGTAGAGCCAAGCACAATTACAATGTTTAAAAGGTATTTGCACAGGAATATAGTTAGGAAGTGCCTCAAGGGATATGCAAGAAAATGGAACTAGTTCAGTTAACGACACTCAGAGAATGCAAATGACTTGTGCCAAATGTGCTGCTTCTATTTTATATACTTCTACAATTCTGTGACTGTATTGCGTGCCATCGACAACTGTCCATGTTAATTTATCCCATGCTGTCTGATCATGGAAGTAAAAGCAAACAGAAATATTTTTCTCATATTTTTTGTTGACTGAATCTTTTTAAAAAACGCACTTATATTTAACAAAATCCAACAAATCAATCTTTCCAGGGCAACACAATGTTACATATCCCATGTGTGTCTATATGTGACTATGCCACATTTATGCATCACGACTTTTGTATTTTTGCAAGTTTTCACGTTTTTCACAGAAATTGGTGATTTTGCTGCTTAATGAAAAGTCTGGTTGATTGAATCTATTGTCCAGCAATAAAGCAAATCAAAATTGTAAAAATAACAAGCAGGCATTTGACTCAGTCAGATGATATGACCCATGCTGTCAGAGGGGGAAAAAAAAACAAATTTTGTGTAATGCTCTAAATTCAGCTGTATATCGTGTTAAATTTGTGGTCAGACAAGCGGTTTAAATGGAAATCGCATATATAAAATTGGAATGGGTGCTATCACAATCGAAGCAACGAAAATAAATCTCATCTTTTTTTGTACAATGTTCTAAAACTTTAAAATTCGAAATAACTTTCAAAGTTAACTAAGACCTTTCATATGTCAAATATCTTTTCTCCCCAGTAATTTGCAACAATGAACTAAGAGTCAGTTAAGAGCAAAGTTATACGTAAAACTCTGTCTACAGAAAGTGGGCACAATTGAAGATGTAGCATGTCATTTTGCAATGAAGCAGGAACGGAACAAGTAAAATAACTCAATTGAATACTGTGGAATTCCACACAATATAACAAGTTTTAACAAGGATTTGAAAAGAAGTGCTTCATTTTGAACTTGAAAATTGTACTTCAACTGATAATTTAAGGTAGCGCATCATGTAGATAGCATATTTCAGAAGGCATGTGGAATGCGTGCCATTATTAAACGAGACAACGTTTGAGTGCATGAGAGTAATGCTGGAGATATGTAAAATGTTAGTGTGCTTACAGCTCGGGTGTCACATGCAAATCTAGAATCTACATTACAAGAGTGATGTGATTGTACAGGAGACAGTGCAGAGATTTATTAGGGTGCTACCTGCGCTAATTTCTAAAACTTCAAAATGCGAAATAACTTTCAAGTTTGCTAAGACTTTTCACATGTCAAAGATCTTTTCTCCCCAGTAATTTGCAACAATGAACCAAGAGTCGGTTAAGAGCAAAGTTATACGTTAAATCAAAAGTCTGTTTTCAGAAAGTAGGCAAAATTGAAGATGTGGCTTGTCATTTTGCATTGATGCAGGAGCGGAGTAAGTAATATAATTCAATTGAATAACGTGGAATTACCTACAATACGACAAGTTTTAACAAGGAATGGAAAAAAAGGTTATTCGTTTTGATCTTGAAAATCTGTACTTCAAATGATAAGATAAGGTAGCGGGACAGGTAGGTAGCATATTTAAGAGGGCATGTGGAATGTGTACCATTAATAAAGGAGGCATAAAGCTTGAGGGTGCGAGAGTAATACTGGAAATATATAAAATGTTAGTTAGCTTAACGCTCGAATTTTGCATGTTAATCTGGAATCTACATTGTAGGACTGATGTCATTGCACAGGAGACGGTGCAAAGGTTTACTCGGGTGCTGCCTGTGCTAATTTCTTTAACTATAAAGAGAGATTCGATAGACTTGTGTCGTCTTCTTTGGATTGGAGGAGAATGAAGGTGTAAATGATTGAAATGCATAAAACTATGAAGTGCATAGTTTGCAGGGATCAATAACGGGGCATAACTGCAAGATAAGTGACAGGGACCGGGCCGGACATGTGAAGGGAAAGACAAACAATGCAAACGATGTTGGGAATGCGTTAAAGGTGGCGGAGGCAGGAAAGCTCGGACTGTTTAATAAGTAATTATATATGCATTTACAGTTTCAAGATACACGTGACTTCAGACAAAACGCTCGAAAATGGTATGAGAATCAATAGGTATCTTTTTTGAACCAGTTCAGACTCAATGGGCTGAAGCCCATTTTTCCCTTCCGTGACTCACTTACTGGATGACAATAAAATTATTAAGCATTCACACCAAAAAATCAGAAAACAATGTCATATGAGATGGACACATGAGGACCAGTAACTTGAAATTGGCAGCAATGTTCTGCGATTTGCTCCATAGACCACAAACAAATGTTGATGGAGAGTTCCTTGTCTGAAAGTCTATGCATTCCCAGTTCAAATGTGGGGCACTCTCATCCAGGATGTTGGAAACTCTATGGCAATAATCAGAGAACATATTATTCCCGCTGGAGAAGAATGTTGTCTACACATAATGAAGATGTTATGGCTAAATATTAAGGACAAACACATTTCTCACATTGAGGTCTACACTGACTGCTGCAAAAACTGAAATAATAACTCATCCTTTGAACAATGCAGATTACGTGACTTGACACAATACGCAGGAGCACGAAAATAAACAATCTAGTCTGTTTGACTGAGGAACATATGACAGGAGAGAAGGCATCTCAATCACTGATTTTAATAAATTGTATCTACCAAAATTCTGTATCTACATGCATCTGTCGTGGACTTATTTTGTCGAGCAGCAATTATGAGTGTTAATCAAAGGTTGTCTGTCAATGTAGGTGATCAACGTTTGTAGAACATACTTTGTTTTGGACTGAAGGTAGGTAAAGCGTAGCATAAAGTGAAATAAAAGTCAAGAATTGTCCAATACTATACGGGATGGCAATTATGTCAGTGATTCAAACTTCAAACCCCATTGTGTCAAAAGCACAGTACCCGTGAATAGTCTATTGAAGACAAATACATTGGTAGTAATATGCCATGAATTTTTGATTGAATTTTAATTACACAAGCATATGTTGCACAAGCTGGAGAGTCTGACGTTAAAGTGATTACATTGTTCAATCGTTTCTTACATGAAGGTACCTTTGGAATTTGAATAATGAAAAAAGAATATTTAGCAACATTTTATTGATCCAGTAAAGCATCAGAATGTAATCCATCTGAAGTTAAATCAGAACAAGTTTCTAAATGTTATTGCATTAAAGGAGGCCTTCCTCATAGATTTGGGAAGAAGATTGCAGAGCATTTCATGAGGTAATATTCCGCCCTCAATAATGGCTTCAGTTGGTTGATTTGTGAAGGAAACAACAATGTTATAGTAAAAAACTGCTGGTCTTATTTCTTTCATGGGTAGGCCTCCGCATAGCACAGTGTTGCAAAACAAAAAATGTGACAGAGTGTGAGAAAGCTTTATGGTCAAATGAATTCATTAACTCTCATGTTTTGTGGAATCATTGGATAGAACATCAGAAAAATAGTCTAAGAACATTATCATTACAAAAAAATAACAGAAGCAGATCTGAAAATTACCTTAATATTTCCAGCATGGTTACTCAGTTTTCCGAGGGCATTCTCTGAAAAATGCATTATGTTCTTGGGCCAGAAGATAGCACGATTCTTCATTTCAGATATGTTACAGAGAGATATTGGTCACATTCAAGTTGCAATTTTTTTACCTGATATCCTCCAGGACACCGTGAATCGTTTAAAAATTATGCCCTTTAGGTCATCAGCTTGCCAGACAAAATAGAGGTTGCTTTAATATGGTACCTTTAAAACCACAATAAATGATCAGCCTTGCATGCATGTAATTATATCGCTCTGGTTGGGATAATGAGAATGTTATTCTTTTACTTATTGCCAATTGTTTAACTGAATGAGGGGACTAGTTTCCAACCATTTTGTCTAATTTTATACATAACGGATAAGATATAACATCTTCTAAACAAGAGGAAAGACCAGTTTCATGTTAGATTACAAATTTTATTCCGCTAGTAGCTCATGCAGGGCTGCTATATCATTCAGTCAACAACGACCATGAATAAATTGAATATAAACATGCAAACATCTGAAGTTTGCATTTCCAGATGTATGAAGTATGAACAGAGTTTTATGTGCATTGTCAGTTGCGAATGAACATTTTTCTCCAGGCAATGACAGAGAATGGCTAAGGATAATTTATTTTGTGTAGGTCTCAGTGACATATAGACATGTTAAGACAACGAACAAACATTTGTTTTTGTTATTACTACAGTCAACTGCATCTGCATAGTCTCAATTAGACTAATTTTTAATTCTATACCTTAGCTAATTTTGAATTCACGTCAGATTTGGCACGATGTCACCAAGTCTTTTGCTTGGGCCTATGTCCCCCAAGTGACTACCAAGCCATATCACGCACCATGAGGTCAACAAGTGCAAAATAATGTGTTTTTTTAGGATTGAAAAACAAAAATCCATTAATATGCGATGGGAAAATACACTTCGAATTTAACTGATCACACAAACTAACCGAATTGAATCAGCAAATGAATCAACTGTTTTATATTTAGATTTTGAGGAAACATGATTACGAGAGAGCCCTCTTGCTGCATCGTGGTAGTGTTGTAACCCCTGAAGTGGGATGCCTGCATTCAAGTTCCACCTTCTTAAAATGTGCACAATAAAATCTCTCAAGTTGTCCATTCGCAAAATAGGTCAAATAAGAAAAAAGAATGAGAAGTAATCATGAGGACGAGAATTCACAAACATTGTTGGCTCTGCTTGTAAGGAAGGTGTGGAATAGAATTAATGAAGATGAGGCAGAGGTAGACTTGGTATACAAGAATTGATTTTGTTTTTACCATTCAATTAGGAAAGTTGAGCTATTAACTGTTTAAGACATGTTTTTTGTGTAAAGAGACTGTACAAACAAAATGCATCTGTTGCATTAAAGAAGGATCATTACAGTTGAGCGAATTGATGTTAAAAAAGTGCATAATCCTTAATAGAAAATTATTTTGAGACATCACCTGCTGTAGAAGAGTTTTGTTACAGGGAAGCATAGTTCTGTTACATTTTGCAGAACTACTGACTAAACTGATTCAAACTAACTGATGTCCCCAGTTGCATTAGTTCTAAGCTTGAAATTTAAACTATATTCTGCAAAGACGTTACAAAATTCAGAGCAGAACGAATATTAGTCTCCAATTCTTCGTTTAGATGATTACATTGTCAAACGTATTTGGACCACATTTCGTTCGGAACCAGATCTGTTAAAGGAACTCTCGCAGGATCTTGACGTACACTAACTTAAAGTTGTAAAAGTCACTGCCTCAAATAAGTGGATCGATGTAAATTTCAAAAGACCAATAATTGAAATAAAAATCAGCTGTCCCCAAAGTTTATTTTCTGTTGATGATATGTTGAAATAGAGTGCAATATAGAAGGACAGTGTTTGGAAAGTAAAAGTTCTGTCAGAAAATGGCAGTAACTTGATGTCATGATAAGCTTTGCCAAATTTAACCTTGCAAAGACAGTTGTGACTACCTTGTCCGTTCGACTAGGCCATACCATACGCTGTCAAGAGGGAAAAATGCATTCATTTGTGCATTTTCACATTATGAACACTAAGTGGGCAACAATAGGTTTATTTATCGATGAGTTATTTCGAGAAAAAAGGTGTAAAATCACTAATACAAATGACCAATGAACAGGTGCATTCTAAACAACATCTAGGTAATATGTTATGTGTGCATAAAGAACTTTTCAGGAGTAAAATGCCAGTTTGTTGATAAACCAATGTTGACTGCTTGGAATTTGTTAATGCGTTCAAGGTGGAGACCTATGAAAGTGACCTGGAATAAATGCTTGCTATAAAGGGATAATTTGAACAAAGAGAGAAGCACCTTCACACCAATTGAGAAAACTTATGTCAACTCTCGTGCACATACAATCAAGTGAAATAAAGAAACCCAAAGCATTTGTTTTTCATTCTTGCAGGTAACATTGAGTGTGATATATTCAGGAGTCTCAAAAACGAATATTCCAAGATATGTTAGGCAGATGACGTTTATGAAGTGCAATCTCAACTGGAGAGAATAAATTTCAAAAACTGGTACATTTTGTTAGATAGTCTTGAAGCAGGTTCAGCAGGAAGTATAAAACAAACGAGTTGAGATAGTAAAATACTTCCCTAACATTTGGGAAGCTTTACAGTCAAGTAATAATATCTTCCGAACTCTGTAATCTCTATCTTTGAAGAATGAATAACGCAACAACAAATTGATTGGATTTAACATCCTGAAGTTATGGATTTTACCAGAATCTTGAAACAACTGCAGGGCTTCGAAATCGACTATTGTAGGATATCAAAAGAAAGACAAATCAAATAATTGAACACTTACGGATGTTTTCCAACAGAGGGAAACATACTGCAGTAAGCGTTTTGACCCAATGAATCTTGGGTGACTGACAAAACAAGGAGGTGAATACATGCTGCTGAAGATTTTGAACATGTTGGAAATCTTCAATGGAAAGTTTCAGAGATATTATGAAAGAATGACTTGAAAAACAAAAGCTTCAAAATAAAACAAAACAAAGTATTACCTCTTCAAAACAAAAGTTCACAGCTTGGCAAAGTAAAAGATCCTGCAGAGGACTTCTAGTCTCCTCAGCCTCCATTGATTTGGAGTAAACAACTCGTGTTAAATCGCAAAAAAAAAGCAAAGTGAAAGGAAATATGCACTTGGACTTTGCAACTTCAACGTCATGTGCAATATTACTAAAGTTAAATGAGAGCAAAAAAAACAATTTTCTTGGAACATTTTGAAATAGTCCATGTCACTTCGGAAATTGTTAACTTTTTGATCTTGGTTTCATTCTCTTCTTTTCGCAGAAATAAAACTTTTATTGTTTTGCTTGGTTTCCTTTTTTAATTTGATATTTCATTGATTTCATTTATGTTCTTCTATACACTCTAACTTAAATGTCAGCTTTCATCAAAACATTGGTGAAACCATATTTGAAGTTAAAGGCTTTTGATTCTTTGCTTGAGTATTTTATTAGTTGTGATGAAGATAATATCACTTAGTTTTACATATTCTCCAAACAGAGCTAAAACTACGTGAAAAAAACAAGGGTAAGTAACCGAATGGATTTGATAAATAAATTAAAATTTGGGGAATTAATATCAAATCAAATCAAAGTACTTACTCTTCACCTGGAACTTTGATTATATTATTTGTGTCACTTACTTAAAAGCATTATGACGCAGAAAAGAAAGGATTTTAAAAAAATATTTTAATTTGAACAGTCACTACAGAAAATCATAATCAGGAATACAGCAGTTTATGTATTTGACCTTCAGTCGAATCTTAAACAGATTCTCTTTCAGGTCGGCAATGTCCAAACGCCAGGTGTTCATTGATAGTCATTGATTTTTTTTGTTCAATGATCACTTCAATTTTTATTCGTGAAAATGGACACTAAGTTTTCCATTTTCAGAAAATTGGGAACATCACTAACAATGCCAAATTGCTTAATTGACTGAATTCAAATTCCTTCACTTATCTTCCAGCTTATGAAAATTTAATGACAGGGACTAAATTTGTTCAAATTTTCATTCGGTTGAAGACATATTCAGCTGTATTTTACTTCAAAGAATATCATTAGGTGACATGTTATGAGGAATTTACTTGGACGTGAGAGATTATTATCTTTCATACTCTTTGTGCACAATCATTTGTTGGGAAATATTTCTGAAATTTTCACGCTCCTAAAAGCATCTAAGGGGATAATCATTTGTGATCTTCAAAGCAAACTCTCTTCTCCATGATTTTCAAAATATGCGCAAACATTTTCCAATAAGTCAATATAGGACCAAAAGAGAAGCGTTAAGCCATTCAGAATCCTTTCATCTCCATGGCTTTCTCACCATAATTGTTCAGTTTCATCCGTCACATTGTGAATAGCTATTTCCACAGCACTTGCCGTCATTTGTAGCCCGAATTGAATTATTGTCAAACAAATATATACTTGCATATCCTTTAGTTAGGTGTTCCATCCAGTAGGACAAATTTCCCTTCCTTATTACTTTCTGATCTCCTAAGCTTCCTCACTGCTGAATTCATTCACAAAAATCGTTATCTTCATTTAGAAATCTGTTCTCTCTTTGTGGTTACACAGGCAGGAGAATATAATTTCTGGATATGTTCTATATTTTACTGTTATAGAGTCATAGAGTGTTACATTATGGAAACGGACCATTTGAAGTAATAAGCCATGCCAAACATGGGACATTTGATTAAGTACCTACCTGCCCCTTGCCCATGTCCGTCCAACCCTTTCTCATGCACCTATTTATCCAAATGTTTATTTTACAACATTGGAAATGCGCCCACACAAAACACTTCCTTAGTAAGTTTATTTCACATGTCAACCACCCTCTTTGTAAAAGAAATGTCTCGCTCACCTTTTTTTTTCCAAACTCTACTCTCAACATAAAAAAGCACCCATGAGTCTTGAAATCCCCTCTCCTACTATTAAGCCTATCTGAACCCCGCTTCTATAAAATTGTATGAGGTTACCTCTCAACCTCCTACACTTCAATATAAAAATAATCTCCCATTTTATCCAGCATTTCTTTGTAACTCGATCTTCCATATCCGGCGACATGCTGATAAATATGTTCTGAACGCTCTCCTGCTTGATAATAGCTTTCTTAGAAATGGGGGCCAGAACTAGACACTGCACACCAGGAGAGGCCTCACTAATGTACTGCCCGATCTCAACATGACTTCCCAACTCCTGTACTCAAAAGAATGAGCAATGATGACATGTGTGCTAAAAAGTCTTTCTAACAACTCTGTCTATATGTGATGCAAATGTAAATAATTAGATACCTGAAACTATAGGATCTTCTCTCTCCAACTTTGAAACTGCAAGAATCCACATTCATTATTTTCAATCTCTCATCATAGAACAATCATTTCATCACAGCAATCAGTCAATCTAGTCTATGCTGCACTACTTCTAAAAAAAAATGCCTTCTGGCGACAAGGTAATCATAGCCTGAATAAATGCACTAGAGCCGTCTCAGTCGTCCTCAGCACAATTAAAATGTAAATTATTTGTGCATTCAGTTCAGTCCTGACATGCTAGCAATCAGGCCTTCCAGATTGAATATTGCAATCGATTGTTATGCTTTCATTGAACTATGGACAAAAATACTGTGATCATCGTTGAGATTCATACTTTCCAATACAACAACATTTGTCTGTCTACACGTGTCTGTCTTACACATTTAAAATCCACTAAATCCGTTTTGGTCGTTCACTTCTACTTCCATTCAGGGTATCTTTCATGCCTTCGCATGACACATGTTCCCGCATTTTTATTTAAACAATTACATTGTGATGAACGCAATTGTTAAACAGTTATATATCATGAATATAATTTATCAAAACCTGGAGGTGAAGCACTATACTTTAAAATAATTAATTGTTCAACTTTCCTACTTCTTTCAAGAATTTCTATCCATATCAAAGAAATATTCCTAGTCTCATAGTTTTAAACTTCTTTGCAATATATACATGTGAAAGATTGTTAACGTCTTCTGAAAATCAAAGCACAAAACATACACTGATTCTCTCTTAACAATTCTGCCGGTAACTCTAACAACTCTATATTTGATGCAAACAAGAATTCCCAATTATAGATCAATGTTCACGCTGAGTAATCAGTTATTTTGTCCTTCTTTACAAAAAAAGTAATTAATTTCTTTAAAATAGAGTCACGAATTACTTAACTTTAATCTCAGATTAATTTGCTTAAAGCTCTAATTTCTTCTATCCTTCCTTTCCAAACCTGCGTAGTTCTGTTTGCAATATGCTGATGTACAGGAATCATCGCAGAATTAATACCATATTTCCTAAATAGAACGAAAAATTATCACAAAAATCATTGATTATGTTCACAGCCATTTTATTCCTTTTCCAAAACTATCCGATAAATTTCATCATACCAAGGGTCATTGACAAATCTACCTCGCATTTATTTCGTTGCAAGTTTTTATTTCGTCTTAGCCATTCGTTTTTTTTTCACAGTTAAGGAATCAATTTAACCTCATCAATCTCAATCTTTTTTATGGTGTAATCTTGAAAATTTCTATGTCAACACATACATTTAATAGTTACTCGGCTTCGTCAATTTATTGGTTTGCATGAAAAATAATTGCTCCTAAATATTCATTTTGCATGTCCAAATTTAACAATCCATTTTATATTTCTTTCCAACTTGAATTCGATCATTTATCCCTGCTCTTTTCTGAATTTCTTTTCTTCTTTCTTCCTGAATTCTACGATTACCTCAAAAGACAATAGACAATCGGTGCAGGTGTAGTCCATTCTGCCCTTCGATCCAACATCACCATTCATTATGATCATGGCTGATCATCCTCAATTAGTATCCTGTTCCTGCCTTATCCCCATAACCCTTGATTCCACTATCCTGAAGAGCTCTATCCAACTCTTTCTTGAAAGTATCCAGAGACTTGGCCTCGACAGCTTTCTGGGTCAGAGCATTCCATACACCCACCACTCTCTGGGTGAAGAGGTTTCTCCTCAACTTAGTGACGAACTTTTCCAAACTTGTAAGTTTACTGCTTTTGAATCAATTCTGTCTGTATCTTTTCCTGCTAAACATTGGTTCCTAGATATCCTGTCGGGTATTTCCCCTTTACAAATTGTACATTTCATTTTTATAAAGAATCAAACAGTCATTCTTTATTTGAGAGACATTGACAATCTGCAGTAAGCAGTTTGTAAGTCACATAGCTTTCCACTGCGGACATTTTAAGACATTTATTCATCAATATCCATGGGCAAATTTATTCATATGATCTTGTATGCAAGAATTTTTTTTCATACCGAAGGAAAATATGAGTCATGGTCTTCTTCACATTTTGATAAAATACCCTTTTTCATGTAGATTATTAAGCAGCCATTTTTCTTGCAATGAGATCAAACGAAAATTACATTTTTTTTCTAGTTTAGGCATCAACATATTGATCCACGAAACCGTGTGCAAAAATAATTGATTTTTTGTTTCTTTAATTCAATTAGTGTTCATTTTACTGTTTCAGTCTACATGCAGATTGACATCTTTGATTGTTGCATTGCACAGCACATTTAATTGCCTGAGTCATAAAATTATTTTCGATATATACAACGATTTACTGTTTTAAAGTGATACATTATAAATTAGAGCATTTTTTATCACGACACTATTTGACAAAATAGGAGTCTGAATGTCAAGTGGTAATGTCTCCATTTTTGGATGACTCCAAGTCTGTGTGTGGTAAGCTTGTGATACAGTGAAGTAATGCCATCAAAAGAGAGAGCCATGTAAAAATTGCAAAGTTTACCAATGGTTCAGAAGTCCATCAAAAAGAAGGGAAGCATCTTTTTGACAGCGAGAAAACGCATCAAAACCATTCGTGTCATATTATTTTACTTTAGAGGTGACAGATCTCTCATTTTACATCCTCCCATCCCGGTGTTTTTATAATTTTATTTCATTCACGTGTGCATTAAATTTGTCATTGAATGCATTGATCATCACTGCCTTAATCACATCAGATTACAGCTAAATACAATGAATGTTAATCTGTTAAAAAGAAACACCAGAAACACAAAACAGCATTCTTGCATCACAACTGTAGTTATTGCTTGAACGTTTTGATATCTTTTCATGACTAATGTCCAAAGACGTAATGGGAGTGGGTTCCTGTCGTCCTCAAGTTTTATTATCTCGTACTAATCTAAGAAGACTTCATTTAGGATTGTTTCCCGAAAGTTAGGAATCTTCATCGACATTCTACGCTAACTTAAAAAGAAGAAAAAATGTCTAAGAAACTCCAGGGCAATTGGTAGTCTATGCTGATTTCGCCCACTAATTCAAAACGTAACAAACCTCTATTATTTAACACATCTCATGACTATTTCCAGCACGTTATCAAGCAAACACTCAACGTGCCGGTTAGGTGATGCGTTTTGATATGAAACCAAAATCACCTATTACTTGAAATGAGCCTGTTCAGGTACAGAAGTAAACAATGTGGATTTGCAAATGTACGAATTTTGAAAGGTTGCTCTATTTTATCAACTCTATTACGATGGAAACAAGAAACCCGAAATTCAAAAGTGAAGGTGAGTTAGAACAACATTCATCAAATATTAGATTGAAAATTGATGAGTGCAGTTCTGATCATTGCAACGGACTTTGATGTAAGTGAAATAGTGTA
This sequence comes from Chiloscyllium plagiosum, assembly GCF_037043375.1. Lineage (NCBI taxonomy): Eukaryota > Metazoa > Chordata > Chondrichthyes > Orectolobiformes > Hemiscylliidae > Chiloscyllium > Chiloscyllium plagiosum. Next base: position 16,642,173 of record NW_028270176.1, read on the forward strand.
GTGTTGGTTTACAATGATGGAAGCAGAAACGCCCAGTTTATACTTATCATGAAATGATGAACACTTTTGAATAAAAATGGAAAGCAACATCACTACAACTGTAACCTGTGCTTGTCGAGTTGAAAAAGACATAATTCTCTACCTACTCCCATGAGTTGTAAGATAAACACTAGCTATCGAGAAATAAATTGATTGGAACACCTTCTTCACCCAAACCATAATTAGATTTTTTATTATTATTACTGATTTTAGTAGAGCGTCCAACACCTTCAACCGTCAGAATTATGAGTTACTATGCATGACGATTTCATTGCTCATGTTCAAGTGTCAAAAACTGTCATGACTGGAACAAATGACATAGGTTAGCTAATTATTTCTAAATACCTTCATTTCAATTCCGTAGGTGTTGATAAGAATGCACTGACATTTGTGCGAAGGGAATTGACACAGAATGAAACTGTATTTTTCCTCCTAAGGGACCCATTTGAATGTATGAAAAAAACCCTACTCTTTCCATGTTGAGTGCAATTAGGAATCAATATGCACTTTTAAACATGCATTGGTATCTTTGTCATAATATGTGTCCTTTCACTACGTTTTCTATTATCATAAACTTCCCAATTATTACCAGTTTGCAGTGGTCAACAACTCATTTGATTCATAAAGCACAACGTATATTTATGTCGTGTCTCCCCAGAATATGAACAGTTGAAGGACAATTTTGAAGCTAAAGGTAATTCATTCACATTTTATATCTTGGAGAATGTGAGAACTCCAGGTGCTGGAGATCAGAGTATAGTGCTGTAAAAGCACAGCAGGCCAGGCAACATGCGAGGAACAGGAGAACTGACAATTTGGGCAAAACCTTCCATTAGGAATGGGGCTTGAGAGATCTCATATCTAGCTTCAATATTTTCTTAAATCCAAGTTCGGGCTTTCATATAATTAATCAGTGTATTTTAGGTAATGATGTTAACAATGCGCTGGATTATATATTATAAGGGATGACATTCAGTTTTAAATTTACACAACGTGAAACGTGAAGTCCGTTTGACTCTGAAGAAGCACAAATGTTTTCACTTAAATGGAATGGAGCTTAAAAATTAATAAATACAAGTCTATTGCGATTGATTAAGATGAGCAATCTAAAAATCAGTACATGTTTAGTTACTTCAACACGAAAGACTTTGCAATGTAAAGTTTTATGTGCATCTGTTTGATTAGTATGGATATGTAGTACAGTAGTATTACTGCTTCTTTAAGAATTAAACTTCCCTTCACGACAAACTAAAAGAAAGAAAGAGGTATCCAGGGCATGTTACACACTTTTGAGTAACATTAAACAGACAAAAAAAAAACCTCAGATGTGGATCTCCCCAGTAAGAAAAAAAGAGATTCAAGCATTTTAAGCAGATATTTAAGAACTTTTTTAGGCGAAGATGCCATAATAAAACTGCAATTTTAGCCATTGATCAGTAATTTAACTTACCAAAATTGAAAATTTTACAGCTTTAACAGTAGCTCAGAGGCTGGAAATATCCCACAAATTAACACTCTCTGATTTCTGGAATAAAGTCCATTATCAATAATTCAGAATGGTAAGCTATTCTGAAATTGTGTAATATTATACATCTTCCTGGATTATTACATTGTCAATAATAAACAAGATGCTGAAAATATCTTGGGATAAATCTACTCAGACGTGCTATTGTACTTCTTGCAGCAGGACATCCTTGAAGTGTTGCCTTTTGTTTAAGAGAGAGAAACATTGCCGCTGCGCAAAACAACAGAAACAGAAATGTAAACTGCAATGGCATTACTGGATGAACTTCTACCCACGTACAAACAAGACCTGAGTTCACCGAAGTTCCCAATATGCTTAGATCGAACTGTATCTAAACAAAATGGCCATGGCTGAAGCAAGGCACTTAATTTTATCCTAGCATTTGTGGGCCACATCTTGAGCAGCTAAATGAAAGCTGTGATTTGTAGTTCTCTCTAACAGAGGCTCAATGGAAACAATACCTGACGCTCGGCAAGTCAAAGAAGCATTCATTTAAAGGACATTTGCAAATACGAAAACGCACAATGGCATGATCACCCAAGTATCTTTTTCTTCCAATGCACATCTCGCAGCAGTACGATCTGTATTTTTTTCACAACACTCCCAATGTCAAATTTCCCTGCCTGCCTCAACACCTTGTTTGGATCTCAGTCTCGTCAACTTCCGAAGTTGAAGAAGGCAGTGTTCATCATCTCAAGAAAAATTAGATAAATACTATCAATGTGTATTCATCAAAAATGGGGAGAACGAATACTAGTTAGAATACAGCAATACAGTTCTCATTTCTGATATGCATGGCTCATTGAGAATAAGGAATACCTGTACAACGTAATAAGGTTGGCTAGGATTATTAAAAGCACATAGAGAAAATGTGACTTAGATTTAGAATAAATGTTTTTAACCAGACTGGTGCGAATCAAATAGTCTTGTATTTTCCGAAGTATTCAGGAGCCCAGTTATCAACCTGAAAACTACAGATAATTAATTTAAATAGAATGATACAAGATATGAATACATTCGTTCGTTTACAGGAATCACGGCACAGGAAGAAACGTTTAAATAATAAAAACATGCAAAGAAAATCAACCTGGCAAACTTAAGAATGTCCATGACATTGTTTCTATGAAGCTATTGTTATCTATGAATAATTAACATGATAAATATCACAAATCTCTATTAGACCAAGCATTAACAAAGAAAGATAAAGGTAATATACTTAATATGATTCAGTTAGTCGTTAACAAAATATATTTTATTCAATATATGCTTTCAAAAAACATTTATGACATTGATCAAAATGTAAGTGAAATGTCCAGCATTTGCTGCCCCTTTCGAAATGCTCTTCAATTAACTGTCTCTAAGTATGGATTAAATGTAGGCTACCGATTGGTCTGTTTAAAGGAATGTATGATGCAATTACTATTTACAAGAAATGTTTGTTAAGGTTACAGTCATGATTACTGAGACAAGTTTTAGACTTCCACCAGCGTCCATGCTGAGATTTTACATTCGTCCAGAAGAATGTCATGCAGCCCTCTTGCCTGCTGGACCAGTAGCATTACCAATAAACCATAGAACAGTGTGGAAAAAATCCATTCGCCCCATTTCTCCCACAGCATCGCTCTGAAGAGCGTGCTAACTAGTGTTATGGACTAGGCCAAACCACTCAAAGTGTTCTTAAGCAGGCAGCCCGGACCATAACTTTGCAATTTGTTTCGGTAAGTGCACAGTGAAAATTACCTAAACGAATTTAGATAAGTTGGTTACCAAATTTTAAAATAGGCAATCATGTATTCACAAATATACACAATTACACACAAAGAACAGATTTTTTAAAACCCTACAGAACTGAATCTTCCCAAACGAGACATATTTATGCTGTTCTGAATATATGCAACAGTCCTAATGACCAAACCCTCTAACAAATAGTACAAATGAAACAAAGGCTTACAGGTCGAGGTTAGAAGAGCAGAAGGAGAGAGAGTCTGGCAGCCTGTTTCCATACAACTCACTGCTAAACTGGCTCTAACATATTTTAAGCTTTCAGAACTGACCACTGCCCTTTCATTATAGAGGTCACTTCTAAAACATGACCACTTTGGACCGAAGTCTCATCTGTTTATGTAGAAACAAAGGGCGTCTCAAAATCCTCTTTCATCTCTGTACCAAACTAGCCCCTCAGAGCCGGGAGCTGGTTTATGACACCGCTGAAAAAAACACTAACATCACAGTATCCTTGAGAAAAGGAACAGCTTTTAAAAATAAAGATCAGCTTTGTGACCCTAGAACGACCCTGTCTGTGCCATCCTACAATTCCCGTGGCCAATCTACATTGCTGTAACATTCCTAGACACTCATAGCAATATAGCATTGCCAATGCACAGCTTTCGATTGTGTCAGGAAACTGGAGCACTGGTAGAAAACCGAGGCACACACATAGACAACGTGCAAACTCCACAAAGACAGTCGCCCGAGGCTAGAAACGAGCAAGGGCTCCTAATACTGTAAAGTAACAGTGCCTACCACTGAGACACTGTGTCACCCAGATTGGTCCAAATTATTTCATTTGTTATACAAGACAATGGACTACTTGAGCTCTCTATTCAATGAAACGAATTATCTCCTGACTTGAAGTGGAGATTTTAGAGTTTCGTAACACATCACACAGATTTTGAATGTGCAGAAGAAACGTGATTACAATATGCTTGCAGTAGTCGGCAGCATCATGGAGATAGGAACGTAATATCTGATGCTGCTGGATGTTTGGTCTTAACTTCAAACTTGAGTGATGGACATGCATAAAAATTCGTTTACTACTTATCTAAGAATATGAGACTATGACGTTTAATGTTATGCAACTCTGATTAGAAAATACGTATTTATGGTACAAGTATTGGAGCGAACATTCGGGAGCATACCCGTTGATTATAGTTATGGAAGCATTTATAAGATTTTAGAATAACAATTTGATTACAATATCATATTCGAGTTTTCTCAGGAGATAGTTTTCCAACAACGCCCTAATGCACATTGTCTCTTACGTACGAAGGCCTACCTGTCATTAGATATTGACTTATATATAACTAAATTATTTCGATGTCATTGCTTTATAATTCTGCTTTGATTCATGTATGAGACCTCCTTTTCTTCCAACACATTAACTTAAGAGAAATATAGTCTATCGTGTGTATTCACATATATATTGTAGAAATGATTTTTAAAAACTTCGAAAATTTCCTATTGAATGCGCTAAAACATTATAATTTCCAAACCTATGAATAGAATTGGACTTGTCTCAAGTTCGTTTCTATATTTTTTTTATTAGGTGGTTAACAAAATTGCATTGAATTCGGGAATATATATCTGGGACATTCCCATCACTTGACAAAAATTGTTTTACTTATACTTTTCCTTTTGGTGTTTGCTTTGTATTCACAAAATGTCTGTGATATAATCATTACTGTACTGATATTCTCTTTTAGTACAGTAACCAACAAATTGGGAAGTTAATCTACAAATTCTTTATTTTAAATTGCTGGTCCAGAATTAGAGAAAATGCGAAAAAGTCAAATTAAATGTGGTAAGTGTCAGAATACTATGTTCTTCAAATAACATGCACTGTCTCATATATTCGTCGAACATGAAAAGATTGCCAATTTAAGACAACTTTTCTAAGATGGTGCAGGACTCGACACAATACTATCAATTGTAATAATGGTGAGACCAAGGAATTTGCTCATTGATTACCAATATAGAATGCAATTATCATTCGTAAATTGTGTTTCTGCACTTACATCGTTTGATTTGACCGTCATGATGTTTATAAAATATCAAATTACACGTTTTAATATATTGCAGAGGAAAATTTGACAGCAGGCAGAAACGGTAGGTAAATCTATGCTTTCAAGAATGCATATGTACATTTCATTTTGTAACTGAAACTTGTCCCAGTTCAGCTAACATACAGAGCCACAGAACACAGAGGGAGAACATCCTGTGTCTCACGTACATATCGGATTTGAATTGAATTGAATTTATTTTGACGTGTACTGGTGCACAGTGAAAAGCTTTATCTTATGAGCAATACAGGCAGATCTCACAGTTAAATAGCATAGAAAAATAAGTAATAAATAAACAACGGCAAAAACAAAAACACAAGGAGAGGCGAATGTGAAGAGTTTATGAGTCCATTCAGTATTCAAGCAACAGTAGGATAGAAACCCTTTTAAAACCGGCTGGGACGTGTGTTCTGGCTTATGTAATTTCTGCCTGATGGCAAACGGTGTAGAAAAAAAAACATTGCCAGGTGTGATGGATCTTTGAGAAAGCTGGCAGCCTTTTCTTGACAGCCGGCACAGTAGATGAATTCTACAGATGGGAGGTTGGTCTTTGTGATTGTCGGGGCTGAATTCACCATCCTCTGTAAACGTCTCCGATCTTGAATGGAACAGTTGCCATACCATGTAATGAGGAGAAAATGAGGTCTGCAGATGCTGGAGATCAGAGCTGAAAATGTGTTGATGGAACAACGCAGCAGGTCAGGCAGCATCCAGGGAACAGGAGAATCGACGTTTCGGGCATAAGCCCTGAAGAAGGGCTTATGCCCGAAACGTCGATTCTCCTGTTCCCTGGATGCTGCCTGACCTGCTGCGTTGTTCCAGCAACACATTTTCAGCTCATACCATGTAATGATACAACCAGATATAATTCTCTCGATAGCTCGCCAATAAAAGTTGGCAAGCATAATTGTCATCATGCCAAATTTCCTCAGCTGCCTGAGGAAGAAGAGTCATGGTTGGGCCGTTGTAACTAGTGCATCCACATGAACCAGTGCAACTTATTTTTCTTGGGTCAATGATTTAACTCCATTTCCGTATCGCCCCACTAATACATTTTTGCCCACTTATAACTCACTTCCATTTCTGAGTTCTTTTGTCTGCAACTACATTACCTTGTAATAAGCAAGAACTATGTACCCCATAATTTGCCCCCTGTATGTGATTCTGTTTGCTATCCACTGACAAGTTCCCTCCCCTGGCTCTGCTCTTTCCGATGTGTTGAATTATCATCTAATGTGCACATTGTTTACTTCAAATTTACATGCATCCAGAAATTTTTGAGGCAGTTCTCTGCTTTAAAAATTACTGATGTCTTTTGCTTGAAAGTCAATCTGCGATATTGGGAAAAATAGTACTGGCCGTTTGAAATACCCTTGAGTGATTTTCCATTCCAAATCAAAAAAATGTCAGTTCTTTATTTAAATATGTTGTTAAGAAGGGAATGAATCATGATTTTCAGCGGAACTCTGATGTTAGAAGGTCTTGACGCAATATTCATAAAGCCAAGAATGACATTTAACCGACTAATTTTACAATTTAACAGACTGAAACGTCGATTCCAATGAACTCTTAAAACCAAAGGATGATAGAACATGGAACGTGCAACAATGCAGCACAGTATGGCTTCTTCGGCCCACGATGTTGTGCCGACCTTTCATCTGACTCTAAGATTAAACCTGGGTATTCTTCATTTTACAGTCATCCATTTGTCTATATAAGCGTCGCTGAAATGTGACTGATGTATCTGACAAGACTATCACTTGTGGCAGTGCATTACACGCTCGCACCATTAGATCATAGAACCTACAACAGTACAGCACAGAACAGGCCCCTCAGTCCACGATGTTGTGCCGACCATTGATCCTCATGTGAGGTAAGCGTCGCTGAAATGTGGCTGATGTATCTGACAAGACTATCACTTGTGGCAGTGCATTACACGCTCGCACCATTAGATCATAGAACCTAGAACATTACAGCACAGAACAGTCCTTTCAGTCCACGATGTCGTGCCGACCATTGATCCTCATGTGAGGTAAACTTAATGTACAAACTCTCAAATTTCCGTGACTATATGCATTTCCAGCAGTTTCTTAAGTATCCCCAATGACCTCGCTTCCACAAATGCTGCTGGCAAATAATTCCATGCTCTCACAACTCTCTGCGTAAAGAACCCGCCTCTGAAATCCCCTCTATACTTTCCACCAAACAGCTTAAAACTATGACCCCTCGTGTTCAAAATTTCTGCCCGGGAAGAGGTTTTTGGCTATCAACTCTATCTATGCCTCTCATTATCTTGTACACCTCAATTAGGTCCCCTCTCTTCCTTCTTTTTTCCAATGAAAGATGTCCGAGCTCAGTCAACCTCTCTTCGTAAGATAAGCCCTCCATTCCAAGCAGCATCCTGGTAAATCTCCTCTCAACCCTCTCCAAAGCATCCAAATCTTTCCTATAATAGGGCGATCAGAACTGTACACAACATTCCAAGTGCGGTCTAACCAAAGTTTTATAGAGTTTCAACAAGATTTCATGGCTCTTCAACTCAATCCCCCTGTTAATGAAAGCCAAAACACCATATGCTTTCGTAACAACTCTGTCCACTTGGGTGACAATTTTAAGAGATCTATGTACCTGCACACCAAGATCCTGCTGTTCCTCCACACTGCCTTTAATCCTGTACTCAACTTTCAAGTTCGACGTTCCAAAATGCATCACCTCGCATTTATCCAGGTTGAACTCCATCTGCCACCTCTCAGCCCATCTCTGCATCCTGTCAATGTCATGCTGAAGCCTACAACAGTCCTCTATACTGTCAACGACACCTCCAACCTTTGTATCGTCTGCAAACGTGCTAATCCATCCTTCACTCTCCTCATCCAAGTCATTAATAAAAAAATACAAAGAGTAGAGGCCCAAGAAAAGAGTCCTGTGGAACACCACTCACCACTGACCTCCAGGCAGAATATTTTCCTCCACTACCACTCGCTGTCTTCTGTCGACCAGCCAATTCTGTATCCAGACAGCTGAATTTCCTGTATCCCATTCTCAGTTTAAAGAACCAAATTCTGACATCTCTCCTAAACCTTTCTCCAATCACCTTAAATTCATGCCTCCTCATGAAAGCTATTTCCACTCTGGGGAAAATAATTTCTAGCTATCCTCTCTATCTCTGCCTCTCAGCATCTTGTACAATTCAATCAAGTCACCGCTCATCCTTCTTCGCTCCCATGAGAAAAGCCTGGCTCCCTCAACCTTTCTTCACAAGACATGCCCTCCATTCCAGACATTATCTTGGTAAATCTCCTCTGCAACCTCTCCAAACCTTCTAATAATGAGGTGAATAGAACTGGACACAATTTTACATGTATGGTGTAACCAGAGGTGAAGCATAATCTCGCGATCTTAAAAAGAACCTCCTGCTAAAGAAAGCCAATATTGCAGCTTCTTAGCATCCCTATCAACTTGGGGGACAACTTTGAGGGATCTGTTGACTTGGGCCCCAAGATCCCTCTGTTCGTCCACACTGCCAAGATTCCTGCCTTTAATCCTGTAATCTGCATCCAAAATGAATCACTTCACACTTTTCTAGGTTGATGTCCATATGCCGCACTGCATTCTGTCAATGTGCCGTTTCAACATACAGCAGCACACCACGTTATCCTTACTTCGAACAAACATTGTGTCATCGTCAAACGTACGAAACGTCCCTTCCACTTCCTCTTACAAGTCATTTATAAAAAACTCAAAAGGAGCAGTGGTTCCAGAACATAACCCTCTGGAACACCACTCACCAATGAGATTTAGGCTGGGAGGTTTTCAACTATTAACAAACTCTGTCTTCTATGGGCCTGACAAATTTCCCTTTATTCATGCCTCCTTACTTTCTGAATGAGCCTACCATGGGGAACTTTATCAAACTCCTTGGTAATATCCATATACACCGCACCCACTGCTCCACCTTATTTAATATCTTTAGTCACATATGAAATGATTCAGTGTGGCTTGTGAGGCATGATCTGCCCTTCACAAAGCAATACTGACTTTCTCTAATAAGGCTACGCTTTTCCAAATCAACTCTCTCAGAATACTCTTGCAATTTTCCCTCCACCAATATAAGACCTCCTCATCAGTAATTCCCAGGATGATCCATATTCCCTTTATTTAACCAGCGAATAGCCGCTTCTTATCTGGTACTACTCCAGTGGTCAGTGAGGATGCAAAGATCTTTTCCAAAGGCGTAGCAATCTCTTCCCTCACTTCCTGTAGAAACCTTGGGTATATCCCGTCTGGGGTAGGGTTCATATCTATCATCATGTTTTGTTCTTCAAAATTCCCAGCACATCGTTCTTCTTAATGTCAATCCGTTCGAACATTTCTGCCTGTTTCACGTTATCCTCACAAACGAGAAGGTCCCTCTCACTTGTCAATGCTGAAGCAAAGTATTCATTAAGGACCTCCCTTAATTCCTCCGACTCCCAGCACAGGTACACTGTACTATCCGTTATCTTCCACACCCTCAGACTGCACTTCCTCTTGTTCCTCACATATGTGTAGAAGAGCTTGGGAGCTTACAAAACCTTAGCCGCCAAAACTTTTCTCATGCACACTTCGAGCTCTCCTAGATCCATTCTTCAATTCATTTTTTGTCTACCTTGTAAGCCCATAGAGCCCTGCCTGATCTTTGCTTCCTTCAACTTAAGTAAGCTTCCTTCTTCATCTTGACGAGATGATCCAAATCTCTTGTCATCCAAGATTCCTTCACTCTTACTTACCTCAGTGGGCCAAACCTACCGAGCAGTCGCGGCAAGTGCTCACTACACAGCCTCCACATTTCTGTCGTTCTGTTACCTGAAAATATGTGCTCCCTAATTATGCCCCACTGTTCCCAGCTAAAAGCATTGCAATCCCCCCACCCCAATTAAATACTTACCTCTTTACTTTACTCCTTTTTCAAATCTGTGAGAATCACCACAGCTAAAACTATTTGTTCTCTGAAAAACTGTAAAATACATTCAACAAGATTCGTGGGCATTGCATTTCATTTATTTGCATGATCATGCAATCTTATGAAATAACAAGAGAGAAAAGGACCAAAGAGAGGCCCCTCAAGACTGCTCATCCTTTTTGTTGAGTCCTGGTTGACTGAACTCCTGCAGTCCACTTTCCTGCACGTTCCTCGTGACTCTAGAATCCTGTACAGATCAGATAATCTATCTATTTAATAAACGAATACAGAAAAGGGTTCTCCCCCCACAGTTCTCTGTGGTACATGGTTTCAAAGACTCACAATCCTCCGAGAGAACAAGCCCTTCCACATCATTTTCATTGAGAGTAACAAGTTAGCCAAAAAGATCTAAAGATAGGACTAATAAGAGTCAAGGAGGAGGCATGAGAAGTTGTTGACGGATATGATCAAAGAAAACCCGAAGGCCTTCTTTTTTTATATATTTTAACCCCCACACTACCACCTAAGTGCGGTAGTGCTTATTCTTTCCCCCAGCACCCATGGTGTGTGTGTGCGCAGAGGTGAGGCACAGTGAAAGACACAAAGTGCACGAATCTTTATTCAAATTCCACCACCAGGAAGATAGGAAAACACCCGGGTGGCCAGTGACAAACACTGCCCTTCACATCAAAGGACAGTGCTGTGTGATCAAAACAGTGAAGGGGTGGGTAGGGACTAAATCAAAATAGAGTTGGAGGGAGAAATGATGCACTCCCGAAGGCCTTCTATCGGTATATCAGGAATTAAAGAAAATGACTGGATTAATATTAGGGGTAATCAGAGAGAGTAGTGGAAAGTTGTGTGTGGAATCTGAGACCAAAAGAGAAGCGCTCAATGAATACTTTTCGTCAGTATTCACATTGGGACAGAGTAACGTTAGTGAGAATATGGAGATACAGGCTACATGATTAGATGGGATTGAAGTTGACAAAGAGGAGGTTTAAGCAATTTTGTAAGATCTGAATATAGGTAAGACCCGTGGGCCGGATGGGAGTTATCATCGGATTCTCTGGGAAGCCAATGAGGAGATTACAGAGCCTTTGGCTTCGATCTTTATTCAATCACTGTCGACAGAAGTAGTGCCAGAAAACTGAAGGATAGCAAACGTTGTTCTCTTGTTTAAGAAGGAGAGTCGCGACATCAATGGTATTTATAAGCCAGTGAGCCTTACTTTGGTTGTGGGTAAGGTTTTGGAAAAGAATTATAAGAGATAGGATTTATAATCATCTGGAAAAGAATAATTTGATAAAGGATAGTCAATACGATTTTGTGAAGAGTAGGTCGTGCCACACTAAGCTTATGGAGCTCTTCAAGAAGATGACAAAACAAGTGGATAAAGGTAAAACGGTTGATGTGGTGTATACGGACTTTAGTAAAATGTTTGATAAGGTTCCGCATAGTAGAATATTGCACAAAATGCGGAGTTTCAGGATTGAAGGCAATTTAACGGTTTGGATCAGAAATTGGCTAGCTAAAGAAGACAGAGGATGGTGGTTGATGGGTAATGTTCATTGTCGAGCTCAGTTACGAGTGCTGTGACACAAGGATCTGTTTTAGGGCCATTGCTGTTTGTCATTTTTATAAATGATCTGGAGGTGGGCGCAGAAGGATATATTAACAACTTTGGAGATGACACAAAGGTAGGCAGAATTATGGATTACGCTGAAAGATGTTGTTTGCAGCAGAAGAACATACATAAAATGTAGATTCGGGCTGAGAAGTGGCAAATAGAGTTTAATGCAGAAAAGTGTGAGACAGTTCACTTCCGAAGAAGTAACAGGAATGCAGAGTACTGAGTTAATGGTTCAATTCTTGACAGTGTAGATGAAAACAGAGATCTGTGTGTCCAAGTGTATAAATCCCTGAAAGTTGCCACTCAGTTTCATAGGGTTCTTACGATAGCATATGGTATGTTGGCGATTATTGATAGGGGGATTGAGTTTCAGAGCCATGAGGTCACGCTTCAGATGTACAATACACCGGTAAGGCCGCAGCCTGAGTCTTGCGTGCAGTTCTGCTCACCACATTATAGGAAGGATGTAGACGCTTTGGAAATGGTTCAGAGGAGAATCACTTGGATGTTGCCTGGTATGGAAGGAAGGTCTGACGAGGAAAAGCTGAGGAAAATGACGCTGTTTTCGTTGGAGAGAAGAAAACTGAAAGATGGCTTCATTGAGACGTATAAGATAACCAGGTTAGATAGGTTGGACAGTGAGAGCCTTCTTCTGTGGATGATGAATGCTAACACGAGGGGACATAGCTTTAAATTCAGGAGCGATAGATTGAGGACAGTTGTCATGGTAGTTTATTTACTCAGAGTAGTAGGGGCATAGTAGTAGGAACGTCCTGCCTGCAACAGTAATATACTCACCGATGTCAATGGCATTTAAATGGGCAATAGACATACATATGGATCATAATGGAATGATGTAGGTTAATTGGACATCAAATTAATTTCACGGGCAGGCGCAAAATTGAGGACAAAGAACCTGTACTGCGTTGCAACCTTCTATGTTCTATGTTCTATAATCTTAAATCTGCGCCACGTATTTGTGAACCCATCCAAGATTTCAATATGACATCAATACACTTTGAGCAATTTCCTCTGTTAATCCCGCTAAGCATCTGATATTGTCCAATCAATTAAACTGTCAGTTTTCTAAATTCCAATGTTTAGAGTCAAAAAGTGTTTAGTGCTTGCACACAACACAATCCTTTCTTACTGGTGATTAGCCTAGAAAATCTTCTGGTCACTGCCAACAATTATATTATGTCTGTAAACTGCTCACAGTACTCCAGATATTATGTTTGTGTGGTTATGCACTTTGGTAGCATCCATAAAGGCCGAGTCAATTTGTAAAATGAAGAAAGGTATCTAAAATCTGAAGAATAAAGCGACCGAGGAGTCTCATTTCACAATTGTCTTCAACTGCATACGAAGAATAAGTTGATATTTAGGTAGAGAAAACAAATTTAGCTTAGATTTCAAGAGGACTAAAGTAGCTGGATCTGTATTCGATGGAGTTTAGATCTCAAAGAATGCTGAGCGATTTTGAGGGAGTTGATGTAGAAAGGTGTTTCCATTACTAGGAGAGACAATGACATGAAGGCACAGACTCAGAGAGAAAAGACAAAACTTTAGAACTGAGATGAGAAGGAATTTCTTCAGCCCGTAGCTGGAAGCTCTGTTCAACATATTGCTGCAGAAGGTTATGGGGATAAAATAATTTTATTTTATTTAAAGCACAGGCATTTAGGTTCTTATTTGATAATGTCCTCGGGGCTGCAAAGAGAAGGCGAGAACGTTTATTTGAGAAACCCATCAGACACAATCGAATGGTGAAGCAGACACAATAGGACAAATGGCATAATTCTGGTTATATATCATTTGGTCTTCAATGTTTTGGTCAGTAAGATTTCCCGAATATTATATTCCAACAACATTGTCAAGAGGAACAACATTCATTAATCTTCATGATTACTATGTGACAGATTTCTGTGATTCTTCAACAAGTACGCCCATGTTCATTTGTGGTGCAGATTTCAACAACATTTTATCTTCATTTCACTAAAAATCTATTCTTGTGTTCGCCTTCCAAAATAAACGACCTCACAGTTTTTCACCTGATACTCCAATTGTGATTTTCCCACTGACTTGGTAAACCAGTATCTCTCTGTAAACTTTGCGATTCTCAATCTTCTATTCCATTTTTTTCTGTTAATGGAGATCTGGCAATTATCTAGACTTGAATACCTCTGGACGTCCTCCCCGTGCCCCCTGATGTGTGGTACATCATTGCAGTAGTGAATCTCGAGTCCCACTGATTGTGAGGGTTTCTGGGCTGTTTTGTGGACTGTTCGGACCTGCCAAGTTCATATTTCAATTTTATTGATTGGAATTGCTTGTGAATGTCTTCTGTATGTTCTTGTATGTTCCTACTCCCTTCTATGTTCTTTTCCATAATTTAGCGAATCGATTGGTCTTCGCTGAAATGCCTTTCTGTTCATTTCTTGTAACTGCAGTGCGAACTTGGATGTGGTAACCTACGTAGCAAAGATAACGAGTTCCTACATTGTCAACTCTCTAGCTTGCAGTCAACTCGTTGTAGTTTTCTGTCAAATTTCAATTGCCATATATTCAGCATTATCCAACTTGGTGAAATGATGATTTCTTATGGAATTCAGCTGTATTGATTAATTTTGGTAAGAAATGCATCTGTAACGATTTTCATGACATAATTGAGATGTTTCATTACAGTAATGCTGGTTGTATTCTGTACAAGCACGTCTGAAACGAATACTTTTATGAATTTTACAACAAATTTCTCAGCATAAATGTAGGTACTTCATTCAATCGTAACATCGTTCAGGATCTGCTTAATTTACAGCAGCGACCGGTCAAAAGCTTTCAAACTCAGTTGACGTTTGATGTGTATTTCAACAAACGTTCAAATTTAAAAAATTTAGTCTTTGATGGATTTGTCAAAAGGATGTACGATATAGTGCATAATTTGAATTTTTGTAATTAATTCGAGACTTGGAAATATTTGCTTCCACAGACAGTAGTGTTATAACAATCAAGTGGACATACAAAAAGTAATGGCATGAACTGGTAACCAACAGTTAATGTGTCAACTGTGAAAGTATACATTGAATTACTTTGCTTAGATGAAGGTGGGGATTTTTAAAAAGTATTTATTTCGATAGGCTGAAACGAAGCTCGACGATTTCTGTACATAATTTCACATAATTTAAAACACATCAGTGCAAGTTTAACATTGCGTTATTTCAACATTTAAGATATAAGTTTTACAAATAATGAAATGGAATACCAAACCCAGGAGGCTGTCTTAAGTTGGTAAATCTCAAAATGGATGCTAGAATATTGTGTAGGGCGAAAATGAGTGAATAATGCAATTCTAAAAATAAAGGAAATTTAGTGATGTAAACGGAATGAAACAGTGAATATTACCCTGAATACTGAGAAGATAAGTGATAAACTGATATGAAAATATAAAATCGTATGCGACATTGCAGATTTCACACAATCAAAGCCTACATTACTGAAGCATATTTTAGCAACACGTGCAGCTGACAAATGAGTCTTCAGGCTTTTTTTTATTTGGCATGTGGCTCATGCTTGGGATCGGCGAATCGTTGTTTGAGAGTCAAACATATTCATATTCATCCAGAACATTGAATAACAATTTAGACCAAAATTTTACGAAGGCAGTCATGAAGGATTGCCGGATAATGATCAATATCGCAATTCATCTCAAACTTACTGCAGATATGACAGGCAAAGTGTCTCAATCTGAAGTGTAAATATATTTCGTGATCGCTAGGTAGTTCCAAACACCTGTACATATGTGGACAGTACCATACATGAAAGACAGAATGCTAATTGCAAGTTAAAATAGAAACCACATTCTGCCCGGTTGCATCTACACCTGCCACACACCTCTCTGATGGATATATCCCACGGAACCCGATATTTTAGATCAGAGGTAATGCTGCCAATACTCACATGAGGTAATAAGCCTTGGTGTGCCTCGGTCAGAGCGTAAAATATCTGCCCCACTAGTTACTTGTGAACATAATTCAGGTCAATTCAATGAATTGTTTGCATTTCTCGTCTACAGAAATCCAGAAACTGAAAGAACACGTCAGTGATCAAGGTCGGCAGAAATGATGTTGGTGTACATTACGCATTCTCCAGATGTTCGACAAATACTGTGCTCATTGATCCACGTATTTACAACTGCCATGGATTTTCGTAATTCTTTAGTTTATTCTCTAATGATGTTATCTTCCATCCAATTTCTGATAAATGGTGAAATATTTTGAATACGGACTATGACTGATCAAAACAGGCAATTTACTAATGGGATTGTTTTTGTGGCACACACTGCACAATATTCAGACTCTGTAAAATCAACAGACTACTTTGTCCATCACATAAATTAACGACAGGAAACGTGACTGACATTGACACATGACTATTTATAAAATTCTAAAATCAATGGGTTTACATTTTGAAATCAGCATGCACTATTGTTAGAATTCGGCACAATATCGAACTATTACTAAGTGAAAATTACGGATTGCTCAATAAACCTAATAGAAATGATACGTGTGAAATTGCATATTCATGGCACAGAAACTGGTCATTCTTTTCAAATGAAATCAGGAATTTATTTATACATCTTTATCCATTTGTTTTACTTGCACGGACTTACTAACTCATTTTGTACTACTTATTATCAAAATATCCATTTGCTAATTCCTCTTTCATATGCTTCTGAGCTACAGAGTAAATGTTTATTTCTTCATGAAATCACAACACACTATATTTCAACTTTCATGCAAACACAGATCCATGGGTACAGAATAAATATTCATAATTCCTTATTAAATTGTTTGACAATTATTTTATATTTTCAATATCGAAATATGTTTTGTACTTTTGTACAGGCATCTTACTTATCTATTTTGTGACTACCGTTGCTTTTTTTAACCATTTCATCAAATCCCATCCTCAAGCTTTTTTTAGTGATACATAAAGCCTACAATTTTCAGCTAACTAAATTGCATATGATATTTTCACTATCGCAAATGACTTAGTAAACTTATGTTCTAAGCCAAGAGAGTTGAACGCTGCAAAATTTCTCAGATTTTAGTCATACTAAATGAGCTAAACATCAGAAATTAATAGGATAATTCAGTAATGGGTTAATTTGTCTTCCTCGTATAGTTATAAATCATATTTCTGGCATTCGCTGGTAGTTGGAAGTGAACTTCAATACCTACTTAAAATTCTGAATGTCTTATGAACAGATGACTCACATTTAATGAGTTCCTGAATTGTGCATCAACTGGTGATAATCCACATAAGTTGAAATCAACCCATTGTTGGAATGGAATGTCGCATAATAATTGCTAAACTAAATGAAAATGTCCCCCTCTTTCTTATTGATTAATCAATTGATACTCCTTTAGGGCAGCAGTTGGGAAAGAAGGACAGAGGTAACAGTATAATGTTGTGTCTCAAATCTTCTTTTGTGGCCAAGATCTTTCCTTCTTATCCTTATCACTATGACTAAACTTTGCGGATAAGTGTTCATATGATCTTCTAATATATAGTTTTACTTGTTGCCCTGCTTGTGTTGTCTTATTTTTTAAGCTTAGTGCGGTGGATGATTTGCCTAAGTTACATCTTTATGCTCGAAATGGCAACTGTCCGTCTGAAGTATGGAGATTATAATCACAATCGTAATATAAAACTACTATTAAATCTACATGAAACAAAATTTGCTTCCAAAGAGGGAAATCTCAATTCCTGGAGAACACGACAAGGAAACTTACCGTCATGAAGTAACAGCTACATGGAAATTAAGGAAAAGTTCTAAATATTATTTTTAAGGAGACAACGTTACTAAAGTTAATTTGACATGAATGGCTGATCTTCACATTGGTAAAAAAAAATTGAGGTCCACCTTATACCGAAAAATCAAATCTCAAAAGGTCTGTGGAAAGATTTTACAAACTCAGAATCTTCTTCTTCTCTGGAGCACAATTCTGAAATGTACATGAGTGTCGAATCAGATGAGAAATATTTCTGTCAGCTATTTCGTACATCGTGTACATCTGAGGAACAATTGCCTCTTTTTGTTTCCTTTCATTTTGACAGATTTCAGCCAACGATTTTTCACGTACAGGCAGATGATTTTACATTTTCTGTGATATTTCCCATACACCAGAACTGGAGAAACTAAGGAAGAAGAGTCAAGATTGTGGTGAGCAATGGAAAACAAATCCATGTCATTTGTGGTTTGAAATTATGAATAGCATTGCACATATTTGAGTTGATTAAGCACAAACCATTTTGACAAACTTCAAGTGTATGGTGCAAAGTAATGTTGGAATCAATTCAAAACTGTAATTATCCGCATGTGAAAATTTGTGCTCTCAAAAACAACATCTTATCTGGTGTCAAATGTGATTCTTCGTGTTAACCATTGAGACCAAGACGAATTTATTCACCGTAAATTCTGAAGGTGTCAATGTGAAATTATTTTAGCACTGACATTGATGCATCTGATATTGTACGTATAATTTCACGAAAAACGTATGTTCTCAGGAAGAAATGTCAAAGAACACATTTTCCTCTGAATTAGTAGTCCAGAACAATATCCAACATAAAATGTCAGCTTCTTGGCATATAACATTTTTTTCTATAATTATTGTTTTCTTTGTTATTCATTTAGCTTATCGTGGAAAATAGCTTTCCTCCTTCTCTGTCCGCCCCCACTTCATTCCTCACCACTCCCCACATCACTGCAAATTCCCATCAGGAAAGCGCAATTATAGTCAATCATACAGTAATAGAATCAGAGAGATGTACAGCATGGAAACAGACCCGTCTGTCCAACCCATCCATGCCGACCAGGTATCCCAACCAAGTCTAGTCATTTCGAAATAGGTTTTGGAAGTTAACTGACAAATAAGATATTAAGTAGCATGATACAAATAATGTTGGAAAAATAAAACATCGTCAAATTGATTAATTGGTCAACAGATCAGACTATATGTAAGCAAATGAAATGAAAATGTCTCAATGCAATAGATCTGCTTTCGTCATGCTTTGCGCCTTTCCTCAAAATATACCATGAGAATATTTTTTGGTTCCATTGATTATCTGGGATTAGCATTTAAACTCCAGTCTGTTGATTTACATCTTAACATCGTATTTACAATATTGTTTCAATCTCTCATGGCTGTATCTTATCTTGCACAAATATCCGTTCATCCACCACCCCTATGCTTCTCGATTGATATTTGCTGCAGATTACACATGATTAATCCGACATACTGCTAATCCACGTTTCAGGAAATTAAAACAGAAATCAAATGAAGTAATAAAGGGAATGATAATCATCATCATCATCATCATTACCATTACAACATTGGCCATACTTAATCCTCTGCAGAAGCATTGACACTATTTGTAGTAGAATTGTGTGTTCAAGCGTGCAGATCCTGAATGCCGTAATTCCTTTAAACAAATCTGGCTCCCTGTCGATATTTTAATAGATGAAGTTGTTTTGCATGTCGGTAGGTTTTTGATTCATCATTTAGATTCGTATATATAGTGTTTTGAATTATATTTAATAATCGCTCCGGTGTTTTCCAAAAAGAATATTGATAATATTATCTAAAATAAATATTACATTCCTCCTAGAACTAAAATTAAGTTCGGAAAGAAAAGGTAAATAGATACAAGAAGTAAATCTGACTTTTTTAACCTTGTGTTTTCCTCATCAGAATTGGCTTCTGGATCACATGTCAATGAAAACATTGAGATCTGTTTCGAAATCAAATTTTTGCTGTCTGACTATGTTTGACCATACATAGGTTGCATTCATTATTAATTTTCATTAAGTGCGAAATGTGAAGAACAATTGTCATTTTTGAGCATGTTGTGTGACAATATGTTCTTCAGGATAACAAGTGGAAGAGATACTGATTCCAGTTGACCCTTTAAAGATGGAATGGTCTGCTTCCTTTGCAAAATTGGCAAGTTATCCTCTCGTTCCACTAGAATGCACGAATTCCTCATCATAAAACATTGAAGGAATAACTAAAACTTGTGAATGCGCAAAATTGATATTTCACTGGTGGTAGCTGCGGGAATGGAGAGCTATGTGAGACACATTTTCTCATGGTGTTTTTCCCACAGATTTGAACAACGTCACAGGGAGGTGTTTGAGGCTGTTGACGCCAGCATTTCAGACAGATAGGTCAAATCCTTTGGATAATGGAGAGCAGATTTAAAACGAAGATGAACTCAAACGACTTCTTTCAAAGAATGATGAATCCTTGGACGCCATTACTCTACAGCTTCTGGGGTAGAGGCATATTGAGTACAATTAGAAGGAGATAGACAAATGTTTAATTATTAACAAGCTGAGGAGTAAAGAGGACGGGCAGGAAATTGGTTTTGAAACGATGCAATCTGCCATTAAAATATGTAATGGTGGAACAGGGTTAAGGGGCAGAATTGTCTACTTTTGCTTCGAGTTATTCTGTTCTCGTATTCCCAAATGTACAGCAGTAAGTAGTAAAGTGTTTCATGAAAAACTGCAATCATTTGTGTGGACGACACTCACAGTTAAGCTTTTGACCCATCGATTGAAAAAGAGAGACACGTCATTGCAGGTTGAGATGTTGTGCAGCGTTCACGAGAAATTTCTGTTGCCTTGGCTCCCACGCAGCTGCTGCCCTTGATATTTTCTGCAATATGAACTGCACCTTTGGCTTTCTGACAGCATATTGCTGCTACTTTCATCTGGGCAAGTCGAGGGTAAATCATAATATTTCTGATTTCTGCCGTGCAGATCGGGCAGGCATTGTGTAATCCAAACGCAAGACATGCCGTAGTCACCAGAAATTATGAACCAATTGCATTTCAATTATTGACCACTGATATTTTGCTAACGTATAAATGGTTTGGGTGGGAGTGCTCTCAACAGTGGAAGTGCCAATTAACGACAAAGAATGATACTATATTGAAACATGTTGAAGAGAGTCGTTGCCTGATATTTGCAGAACAATATTATGTTAACTTCAGTGCGAATCAAATATGTTGTCCAAATTCAGACAAATAAAAATTGTACAACCTCAGCTGGTATTGCATCATCTTTGGGAAGAAATAGAGATAGACTGAACAATAGTCATAGCAGATTTAAGACTTTCATTCGTCTTGACTCCATTCGGTCAACAGGGTCTGAAATTATTCTTTACCTCCTGCATACTTGAATGCAAAGGAAGTGACCACCATCAGCCTTTTGGAGTTTATCTGTCTTGTTCAAGTTTCAACCAGATTATTAACAGAGTTAAGAACTGAGTGTATCCACACGGGAATTATTTTTTTCTCTCACTTTTCTTTTGTTCTGCATTGTTCATTGTGGGAGAAATGGGAAAATACTTCAATAAAAAGGATTGCAGAAAAGTCCAAAACTAGGCCAACACGTATTTTGAAGTTTGTTCAAACAAAATAAATATTTATTTGCAGACTGGTACCAGGGAGACTGGATGAAATGTTAGTCGTCAGCCAAAAAGTAACTGGATAATCAGTGCAGTGATGATCTGTTTTCAATTTCAAAGCCTTTACCTGCTAACAAATATATGATTGGCACATAGAGAACTGAGCAGCCTGTGGGTGTTAAAAGACATGACAGAAGCATTCAGACGACGAAGCAAACAAGGGGTTTCTATTTCCTTCTGCAATATAAGTACAACTGAAGCCGAAATAGTGACCGCTTCTGGTACCGTCAACAGTTTCTGTAAAGTGTTCTTTACTTAAAAACAAATATGTCAGAGTCGTTATGAATTAAAAATTAGTTGTTCATCCAGTAAGTGACTGGCCATTAGAAAGAGAAAACATATCAGTAGACAAAAATTCCAAACAAACCAAAGGGATCATTTCTGTCAGTCCTACCGATAATGACTGTTGTACCACGTTTACTGATGTGTCACCAATGTGCTGTTTACTTTCTTTCTCTTTATGTGCATGTGTCTGGGCAACTTTATAATTCCATTTGAACTTACCTTTTAAAAATATTATGTGGCAATAATTCACAATAATTCTTTTCACGTAATTGCTTCGATCTTTCATTCAACCTGTATGTGAGAGTCATGGAGATTGATGAACGAACTTTGAATACTTTGGGGAATCTATTCTTTTGTTACAACTCCTGGTACAGAATAAGCTAGTTTGCACCAAACTACTCCATTGAGGCGAGAAGACTTCTATTTTTCTCCATAACTGATATGAAACTGAGGCAATCAGTATTTGTGTGTGTGATGATAGTAAATAATACAGTAGAAGCAAAAAAAACACCTTCATTTCTGCATTTAAACCACGACACTGAAGGCAAAAAAATATTTCTTGTAGCTGCCATTTGCTGTCTCTGTCCGTTCCAAGTAAACATCCAGAACTCACTTGATTATTGTGATGGCAAAGTTGGAGGGGTCGTTGCCTGACAGATTGAGAAAGTACAGATAAAAGACCTGCTGACACTGCATTTTGTTTCAAAGGCAATGCAAGTGAAGTAGTTATTAAAATGTAAAAACAGCTGCGACATGAGGCGAAAATGACGACACTGGAGGTGCAATTCTAACAGAACAAATCATGGCACATGATGTTGTCGCCTTTACAGAGGCTTGGTTGAGAGAAAGACAGGGCCCGCTCCTCAATGTTCTGGGGTTTCGTTCTTATAGGCGAGAGAGAGAGAGCAAAATAAAAAAGGTGGAGGAGTTAAATTACTAACCAGGGGGAGAACGTTACATCTGTAGTCAAAGAGGACACACTGGACGGCTCATCAACTGAGGCAATTTGATATAGCTCAAAAATTAGATGGATGCGATCACTCTAAGGATTATATTGCTGGCCACCCAACAGCCACTGAGACACTGAGGAACAACAATTCAGGCAGATTATGGAAAGTTGCACTCAAAACAGAGTGGGTGACTTTTACTTTCCCAATATTGATTTGGAATCACTTACAGTAAGAAGCTTAGTCCGTGCCGATTGTTTTTAGGTGCTTCCAAAAGTGTTTCTTGAAACATTATGTGGACAGTCACACTAAAGGAGGTTCCATACAGTAATTTGTATTGGCGAACGAGCCTGGCCAGATTACTGTTCTTTCAGTGGGAGAGTGTATTGGAAACATTGATAACAACTCGTTACGTTTGAAGATCGATATGAACAAGGATAAGTCGGGACCTTGCGCAAAGCACTGAATTGTAGGAAGATAAATTACGTCAATATTAGGCAAGACCACTGGAGTGTTAATTGGGAGGAGCTGTTATCAGGCAAGTCCACATTTGACATGTGGGAATTTTTGTAAGACCTTCTCACAACATTTCAAAATGGCATGGTCCAGTCAGGAGGGAGGACAAGGATGGGAAGGTAAGGGAACCTTGCATAACGAACGATTTTGTGAATTAAGTCAAAAGCAAATCAGAGCAATATCTAAGCTGCAGAAGCTAAAACCGGACTGGAGAGATATATGTATAGCAGAAAAATACTCAAGAATGGGGTTATGAGAGGTAGAAGGGGCCCTGAAGTGATTGTGGTAACTAGGCTTAAAGATAATCCCAAGGCAATCTATGGATACATTGAAAACAAAATGATAACTAAGGAAAACGTGGGACCTCTCCAGGACAAAGGAGGGAGCCTGTACTTGGAGAAACAGGATATGAGTGAGATCCAAAATGAGTAATTTGCATCGGTATTCATCGAGTAGGAGGATAAGCAGTATAGTGAGGTTGTGTGGAGCATGTTAAGATGCTGGGAAGTTCTGAGATCAAGAAAGAAATAGTTTTGGATCTCTTGAAGAACATTAAGGTGAATACGTCCTTAGGGCCTGATGGTATCTACCGCAAGTTAGATACAGAGACAAAAGAGGAGATTGCTAGGGCATTGAACAAGATCTTTGTCGCGTTGTAAATCACTGCATAAGTCACAGAGGACTGCCAAGTAGCTATTGTTCCTCCTCTATTCAAGAAAGTAAATAGGAATAATCCAAGGAACTGAATGAGTCTCATATTGGTGTTTGGGAAGCAATTGGTGAGAATTCTTAGGGTTAGGATTTGCACACATTTGCAAAAGCATGCCTTACAGATCAAATCTTATAAATTAATTGACGTTTTCGACCAGGTAACAAAGGTGATTACTGAAGGTAGAGCCATGGATGTTGTTACATGGATTTTAGTAAGGCTATCGACAATGTCCTTCATGGTTGGCTCATCCAGAAGCCTAAGATGCAAGGGATCCACAGTGACTTGGCTGGGTTCAGAATAAGCTGTGCCAAAGTAGACAGCAGTAGCAGTGGATGGGTGTTTCCAGGCTGCAGGTCTGTGACCAACGATGTACTGAAGGGGTCCGTACTGGGATCTCTGATATTTGTGATACAATAAATGATTGGTGAACATGTAGATGGTCGAGTCATTAAGTTTGTGGATGCTATAAAGATTGGTGGAATTGTATTTAGTATAGAAGGTTGTCAAAATATAGAACTGAATGCAGATCAGATGCAGATATTGGCAAAGAAATTGCAGTTGAACCATAATCCAGATAAATGTGAGGTGTGTTAATTTGGGAGATAAAAAAATTAAGGAAAAGGATACAGTTAATGGCAGAACTCTGAACAGCAATGATGCACAGAGAGATCTTGGGGTCCAGGTACATACCACCTTCAAAGTGATCACATAAGTAGATAGACTCATAAGGAAGGCATGTTGCATTCGGGGATTTGAGAACAACAGTCAGGAAACCATGTTGCTTTTCTTTATATGACATTGGTTAGGCTGCACTTTGAGTACCACTTTCTATTGTGGAACCCAATTATAGGAGGCTTTGTAAATAGTGCAGAAGAGGTTTACCAGGATTCTGTCTTGATTCGGCGTTATGAGACACAAGGAGAGGCTAGAAAAACTCAGGTCATTTTATCTGGAGCGGTGGAGACGGGAGGGGAGACGTGATAAACCCTTATAAAATTATAAGATAGATTTGAAGTTCTGAATTATTTACCCAGAGCTGAAATGTCACATACTAGGCTGCATGCATTTAAAGTGACAGGGTAAGTTCAAAGGAAACGTGCGGGACAAATTTTTGACACAGGGAGTTGTAGGTGTCTGAAATGTACTGTTGGGGAGTTGTTTGACGCAGATACAATAAAGGCCTGTCAAGGACTTTAGATAAGCATATGAATATGTAATGAATGGAGGTACATGGACTGAGGGCAGGCAGAAGGGATTACTTTCATTTGGCTGCATATTCAGCGACATTGTAGGCACAAAGGGCCTATTCATGTATTGTATTGTTTCATGTGCGATGTTCTCTGTTTTATGTTCTAACAATGATGACAGAAAGGGTATAATTATGAAAAAAAAAAACAGAATGGCAACAGAAAGCTAACAATGAGAAACCCAGCATTAGAAAAAGGCAGTGGCAGAGATACAGAGGCCGAGACCAAGGAAGTAGGAGCGAGCGATTGGAGCAAGAACGTACGTGATGACGACTGTCAGCTAATGATGATTAAAATAGAGAGCAGACGTTTGACACTTGTGCAGGTACTAGCGTGGTCTATAAGAAAGATAATTGAAATACAGTGATGAAATTATTAATTTTTTTCACGCCCTATATTTGAGGAAAGGGATACGGAGTCAGGTCAGAAGCAGTGTCACTAAACTCGAAACTTTAACTCAGGTGTCTTTCCAGATCCGCTGTCTTTCTCCAGTACTTTCTGGTTTCACCTTTTGTACTGAAGCCGGCTTTTTACATATATGGGCAGATTTGGACCAAATTCTTCCTAGCACTGGGAAGTGACTAATGACACATGAATTGAAGAAGAGCGTGATGAAGGTTATTTCTCGTGTCAGGAAAGGTATTCAGTGTCACTCAATGCTCCACCATCGTGAATCTACGAATTTACATTAACCAGGATCTGAGCCACATCAACCAAGTCAATAGAAAAGTAATTCAGAGGCTGTGAACATTGAGGGGAAAAATATCATCTTCAGTCTGTGAATGTTTGTACTTCTATGTAATTAAAGATTTACAAGTTTATTTGTAACTTCCATTTGTATAAATGAATGCGGTTTTTTTTTTTTGCTCCTTTAACAAGGTTACGTTGTCCTTGCTTATTTTTTCAAAAAGTATCATAAAGCACAGAGGCTCCGATTTCTCTGGGATGGGTCGCAGCAATTATGGTTAACAGATGCTGTCTAACGCAACACTCAAGGAAAAGACTGAAACATCCTGTTTAAAATATACTTGTACAATGAAAGGTTCGTGGCCAGTTCACCAAGATGTGGGATAATTCTCGTTAGGTTTAGCTTTTAGCTGGGGATTCAAAGAAACAACTACAATGAAAAGAGGTTCCATACTGACTCTCTCGCCGAGATTTCTCTTTTAAGAACTTGTATTTGAATTTACCTTGTTGCCAAGGGATGTGTTTATGGGGATGCTACAGGAAATTGGAACAGCGTCATTAAGTTATGATAGAGTCGATTGGGTTGTCAGATAGGTTAAGTTATCTTATATTCTGCTCTTTCTTTGTGTTCTTTTTTCGGCAGTCTGTAAACAAATTCTATTTTATTTTTAACTATGTGGTTTGACTAGTTGTGTGAGTCCTGGAATATGCACCTTGCAACTGCTTAAAATAGCTAGCAATGTTGGGTCTCGTCCACCTTTTTGAAATGTTGTGAGGGGGCCTGACCTAGTCGACAACAGTTTCAACAGCACTCACGAGTTTGACACCACCAGAGTTCAAGCTGCACAAATGAAGTTTTATGCATAAACCTCAGCATTCAATCTCTCCGCCCCCGCCAAATGTGTGCCATTCACATGATACATCAGAAAGATTTAGGTGGGTGTTGTATAATGAGACGAGATTGTTCTATATCCAGTGATTGCATCTGACACTGTCATAGATAGATGATGATGTGGCATGAGTGACAGTGGAGTGGAGCAGGAATCTATCAGGTGATGATCACTCAGAGGTGGTGATAGCAGAAAGAAGTACCAGATAGTTTTAGTAGTAGCATCCTGCATGTGATTGGAAAAAAAATCATCGTTTGATTCATTGAATGTGGAGTTGTGATATGTAAAACAACAACATTTGTAAATAATTCGTCCATTTGCGTGTTTGGAAGTGCTGAGCATAAATTTGCAAGAAAGTGGCGGGCACTGACATGCATGTTGTGACGGGAATATTTGCTGGATCAAATACTACGACATGCTGGCTCCTTCTGTTTGAAAGCAACCTGTTAGTTCGAAAAGAACTATGTATAAATAACTATATTGTAAAAAGTAATAATTAGTTCAAACAGGTGACAGAGGTGATTTATGTCAACAATTCAGGCCTCATTATGTGAAGAAAGAGTTGTGTCACACTGTCCCTGAACATGTTCAGGTGTGAATGAATAGGATGCGTATGGTGAATGGGAAGTTGCTGCGACAAAAAAAAAGAAATGGAAACTGTCAAACTGATGTGAAATATTGGAAAAATCACAAACTTAGTCTGGAATAGATTGGAGGGGAAATATATTAGAGTGAAGTTAAGAAGAATTATGTCCTCTGCGGCAGATACAAACAAAAAAAGGTCCACCAGCACAGTCCCCTCCGTGGATTTTGGAAAAAGGTACAGTTAGCATGTCTGTCAGGTTGGGAAGATGCAGAGGTAAGTAGAAAAATACATTATGAAAGCTGAAGATGCAAACAAATGAAATTGGCAGTAATATTCTCACAGTACTGTGGCTTATACTTGTTAATATCATGACTTTGTTAACTATTCCTTCTTTCAGAGCTAAAGAATGTCACTGAAGCCAATGGTAAGGAGGCACATTACTTTCTCGTTTTCAGAAACTGTGCACGCTAAGCATTGATCCTTTATTCAGTAAACTATTAACTCGAATTCGTAGTCGTCCTTTCACTTTTAAATTTGAATGTCTTTCAGTCGTGTTAATCTCAAAATAGTTGATTATAATATAAATCCGGCATTTCATGAGCCATGAGGGGACGAGAGCATCGAAGCAATTGAAGGCCCGGTGGATCACTGAGGTGCATTAAAAAGTAATTTACGTTTGATTATATTTTTAGTGTTAATTTACTGCATAGCTTTTTTTTAATTTAGTGCTAAAAAGTGAAAGCGACTGCGTTATGAAATAAGGATGATAGCAACATTTATTACACTTTGCTTTGATATTCAAGTTACTAATTGTAAGTGCTGTTCACTGTGTTTGTTGACAAGTGAAGGTGTACCAGAGCGAATCTGGGATCAGGGCAGAAAGAAAGGTTTGGGCTGCCTCTATCGGAAAAATATGCATGTTCCATCTTTTCCAGATGTCGATGTGGGATGATTTGAACCTGCCAAACATTACGTAAATGAGCCATAGATAGCTGATAAGCTTGTAGCTGCGAATGAAAGACGAGAAACAGCGGGAACCCCAAAATTAATTAATTGCCCAATTCTGTGTATTATAATACAACATCGATTGTTACATGATGTGGCTTTTAAACATGCCTTGGAGGGTTTACTGATGAGAACCAGTCACTTGATGTCTCCGACAAAGAGAAGAAATTTGAGGAACAGAAAGCCCTGTGAATCAACAAGATAGTCTCAGTGAAGTATATGGAGAGGGATCACTCAATCCCTCCACAGTCTCACCCCAACTCGCAATATCCATATTTTGCATTTATGTGTTGGTCTGAGTCTGATTGTATACAGTCTGTGTCAGTCTGCATGTCTGTTGGCGGGGAGGGATTTATTAGAAGGTAGTAGAAGGGCTTATGCCTGAAACGTCGATTCTCGTACTCATCGATTGTTGCCTGATCTGCTGTGCCTTTCCAAACCTCACTCTCGACACTGATCTCTTGCATCTGCAGTCCTCATTTTATCCCCAAGAAAATTACCTAGCCAAGTTATATAATTGTTGATTTAGAATTGATTTCTATCAAGTTCCTAGCAATTTGTATAATGGACAGGAATGAATCTGTGATTTTGTTTGTCAAACAGGGTCAAATGAGTTGTAAATAATGGAATATTGTTTTCTTGTATGTATTTAATTGTTTGGCGATCTCTGGAATAATGTGATTGCAGTTCCAGTACAGTATTCCATTGTGGCATGACGAAGTCTGGGGAATTTAAAGCGATTGATTTGGAGCAGAGACAATGAGGATGGGGAAGTGGGATCAGTACATGGTACAAATAAATAGAAATGCGATGTCTTCTACTACAGTCTAGGTACAACATTCAGAATAGCACAGGATTTGTTGCAGGTGGCAAAACTGTTTCTGACAGTCTCAAGAGAATCTCGAAAGACTAAGCTTCATTGCCGCATAAACTGAATGGAACATTGTCTGACAAAGCTAAGAAGGGATGTTCATTGATTTAAAAGAATCACAGTTGCTAAAATAGGTGATAAATATTGAATAGATAAACATTGGAGTCAGATGTGGTAATCAAATGATGTTCAGTTAAGGCGAAATTAGCTTGACAACAGAAATGGAATTAAAATGAACCTCGTTCTGCAGTATGCAGAGAATGATAAAGTACAAACACTTTGAGAATAGTGACAGTTAAGAATATGGAGGTCCAATTAAAAAGACAGGAAATGGAAGTAATGCTATGGAATGTGAAACTTAGTTTAAATGATTCCATTGAAATTAAATGCAATGTCCAGTTTAAGGCCTCATTTGAGGGACCTGTTGAAGAATGTAAAATTCCCGTATTGAATATGGTGCCACGGTGGGGACCAATGGTTTAGTAATGTGAAAAGAAAGAACTAATGTCTAATAGTCATGAGCTAATTCTAAAAGATGAAACTTTGTTTTTTTTTCTTTCTGTAACCTCAAAAACTCAAAGGAAATTAAACACTAATGGGGTAATAAAAGTAATCCAAGAATCCAGAAGAAAGAATGAATAGTTGAATAGACCTACAGTCTCCTGATTTTAGATTAGAAAATACTGAAATGAAAGATGAAACAGGAGACAGGGATAATTGAACAGAATAAATGTAGGACAAAGTTGCTTACAATGCTGAAAGTTGTCATGGAACTCCATCTGACATTTTGGAACTTGTGAAAAAATACATTCATAATGAGAAGGCGATGCAAAAGTTTGTATCTGCCTTTTTTATCTTCTACCTCTACGCCAGAGATAAACACTACTGCGCTAAGCTGCTTTCTTAGATCATTAGATCGGCCATTTTGATTCATTTATTTCTGTGTTATTCACATACATAAGCGATTCTGAAGTAATGAGGTTATACCGAATGACCATATCTTTACAGAATACTCGAAACAGAATCATACTTTTTAATTAGTATAAATATTATGAATGCAATATTCGAATAATTGTACCACTGAATATAAAAGATGTAGAAAGAGAAGTGTTCCTTTTTGTCTTTCTAATTTCTATTTTCTGGAAAAAGCATGCCAACGATGCTGATTCCTTCACATTTCCTGCACTGCAGCATAAGATATCTCATTTCTTTTCAAAGACGATGTCGGAGAATTGAGCCCAATGGATCGGAGACCACAAAGGAGCATTGCAGTGAGATTTACAAGCGGTTTATTCGCAAAGCGATATCAAGGAAGAGAAAGTCACTAGGCTGACACAGAACTGATTATCGGCAGAGTTGGCCAAATGCTCTTCTCTGAACAAAAGTGTAGGCATATATTTATTGGTGTACAACACAAAGGCGGTATTTGCGAGGCAGTTACAGTATAATGGTGAAAATTGTGAAGAGATTTAAAGAAGAATAAACAGAATGGAAATGAATGAAGCATCTGGCAGTAAAACTTCATTTATAATTGACATAGGAGATTCGAGCCATCTCCGTGAGTGGGTGAGAATGTCTTCTAGATGATTCTTCCCGTCCTCACAAATATGTGCAAATGTCCTTTCTCATGACATCCCTTGTGTTTCTCCTGTGAGGGATGTCTTCTGGAGTCTCTTAATCTAACTGTTTATGCGCTATTGGTTTCAATGGAAAATGAACCTGCTTTTAGTGTGTTGAGACTGCAGTGCTAATCGGGGTTGGAGCTGATTGTGAAAACCTATTTTCGGGTGATTTGGAGATGCTGGTGTTGGACTGAGGTGTACAAAGTTAAAAATCACACACCAGGTTATAATCCAACAGGTTTAATTAGAAGCACGCTAGTTTTCGGAGCGACTTTCCTTCATCAGGTGCTCGTGGAGGGCTCAATCCTAACACACATAAATTCTGTGTGTTCGGATTGAGCCTTCCACTACCACCTGATGAAGGAGCGTCGCTCCGAAAGCTAGTGTGCTTCCAATTAAACCTGTTGGACTAAAACCTGATGTTGTGTGATTTTTAACTTTATTTTCGGTTGAGTATTCTCTAGTGTAGGTAGGGTCTTGGCCATACTTGGTTTTATGTTATCCTGTGTGGTGATGACTGGAGCACTCTGGATAGTTTCTCTATATATTGGCAGGCTTGGTTTCAGTGTTTCGCAGTGCCAGATTATGTGTGTTTTTTTAATGTGGCCATGCTGTGGGTAAGCAGGTGGCAGATCTTTTTCCCACAGACGACTTTTAACTTCGATGCCAACTTATGTGACCTTGAATATTTTAAACCAACCACAGTATGACCTCTACACTTCATCTTTGGTTTGTACAAATGCATAATATTTTAGAAAGTACTTCCCAAAATATCTGACAGTTTCATTATCTTCAATAAAGCAGAATTTGCATTCCTGCAGTACTATCCATCCTGCTCCATCAACCTTTTTTTTTCCAGTCAAGCATACTATTCTGTGCTTTGTGACCAAGTTTTACAAAGAAGTCTTTGTAAACTCAACATATGCTTAAGTCGGACCATACAAAAATTTCACTTAAATGAAAAGTGCAGCTCGAAGTTGTTTACCTCATTTGGCTTTCAGCTGTTATTATTTCTTTTTTTCCCCCTGCATTATGTTCATGAAAACAAATGATAACATTGTGTACTTTTTTATTATTAAAAGGGTAAAGATGACAGCTCTGTAGTGGTTTGGATTGACTGAAGTACTGCTGTGGCAATTGCAATATTAATATCCCTACCAAAACATCTGCAAATCAAACAATTTAAAATAAAATGACGAAGACTGCATCTTTAATAGCCTTCTAAATAAAGCATCTTCATTTTCATTTCACGGATTCATGGATGATTTATCAATACAAACTATAGAATCATAGACATCTCAGTGCAACCGATTCGATTTACACCACCTGATGTCAACAAACGGCTGACGTTTCGCAATTCTACAATGCAAATGGAGTATGACAGCAATTACAGTAAAACTTCGACAACAACTTGGCTTACACTTTCAAATTTCAAAGTAAAAGTCAGATGACACAAATGCAAAGTACTGTCCATCTCCAACAAGAACTAACACAATCACCGCTACTAGATAAGACATTAAAGCCCATTCCATTTTCAAAATCCCCATTCCTAACGTCCAGGGGACTGCTATTGACCACCAAATGAACTCGAGGAGAAAGTGAGGTCTGCAGATGCTGGAGATCAAAGTTGAAACTTTATTGCTGGAACAGCATAGCAGGTCAGGCAGCATCCAAGGAACAGGAGATTCGACGTTTCGGGCACAGGCCCTTCTCGGACCTGTCATATAATTAGAATAGTTATGAGACGAGGTACGCATGGAGGAAAACTGAAGCGAATAACACATCCCAATACTCACTGAAGTATTTTAGCTGCGTAGAGACATAGACTACGAATAGTATAAAATATTCATCATGTTGATGTGTGATAACAAAATCTAACAATCCTCAATCACCTTCTACCACCCATGGTAAAGCAGATCTCTTGAAAAGCACATCGACAAACGTTCGTTCTGTCCACCCTCAAGGTCAATAGCAAACTTGATCAACATGTTCGCAAGAATCATTGCAGAAGACTAGCTACCTTATTTCGATAATCCTTTCTAACACCAAGGAATGTGATAAAGTCAGCAGAACACAACGAAGTTTAAGTTCTGCTGTGATTCGATTCCTGCACTGATTGAAAATTTATTCACATTTCTTTCAGTGCTGTTGAGCCAAAATCATGCAAGAAGACAGCTGTGGTAACCTTACAAAATGGGCAGTGGAAAAGCACGAATGCAGCTGACTGCACATTTTCAAGGATGACTAGTGATTGGGTAAAAATAATGACCAAGTCAATAACTCACAAATCGCAAAATTTGCCCTTAATATTGTTACTTCCAAAATAAAAATTCTGGGTAATTATTAACTTAGGTACTAATTGCATACTCTGTTACGTTATCTAACAGTCATGCATCATATATTTCTTGGATTTTTGTGCAATCTTTTTTCACTACCACTGTATAGTTTGACAACAATTTCATCACTCTATTGTATTTTACATTGTCTCCTTCTAATTTTTTCTCCTCCATGAGTACATTTATTCTTCCTTTAATAACGTATTGCTTTCATCATTCATTTTATTGCCATTTTGCCAGATACAAATATTGCTTAGGTTTATGCATTTTTTTCAAGGTTGCACATTCTACACCTTTACTTTCATTAAGTATTGTTGATTTCTTCTTCCCAGAGCCAGCACTAATTTCACACCATATAAATGTGTTCAACCGATTTTAATTGTGAATATCTCGTTTTTTCCTTGTTCTTTACCATAATGAAGTGAAACCTTTGTGACAGTGTGGAACTAACCACAAATCAATCTCAAAAGTATTATGAAATCAAAACTGTAATTTCGCAAGAATAACTATGTTGGATCAGAGTAACAAAACCATGGGGAATGAGTTAGGATTCATCAGAGATGATTTAGAAAAATGAAAACGCTATTATATTAATTGTCACTGCAGGTTCAGGGAAATCCAGAAAAGCAAAAAACAATAAAAAGGGCAGGATATCAACATAAATTGAAATCATATGGGATAATTTTATGAAATCTATCAAGACTATAAATAAATCTATAAATAAGACGCAAAGGCAAGAGGGAATTGACGATTTGTGTCATAAATTAAATCTAATTCTAACCTGACGAATTTCAAGAAATGAGGGAAAGTGAAGTATAGAAGTAGAATATTTTAGTCAGAATGTTGAGCTGACTTCAATGTTTAATAACATTTCAGCACCTCCAATCATTCCATACTCCAGTCGGCTTAGAACTCCGGTTGAAAACATTAAGCAGAGAAGATAAATACCAGCCAGTGAGGTTATTTTTTGGTAGCAAAATAATTCGACTCACCTTTATGATAACTGCAGATCATTTTTTACAGACAATTCGGATTCTATAATTTCCCACAAGGGGCAGCCTCCTTCTCACATCCTGTCAAGAATCCTATGCACATGTTATGGACAATTCAAGACCCTCCTAACAGCTCCAGAAATTCTCCCACTTCATAGCTTTTCCCAGATGTTGTAAGTAGGTGTGCAGTGGATATTCCAATAGTGATACAGTTGGCACAATCACTCACTTTTTAAGAATACAGAATTTATATATACACAAACAAAAGGGAACGGAATGCAGATTCGCATTGCATATCTGAAAACCCAATCAACCCTATCCCAACTTAACGAAACGTTTCCAAATGCTTGGAACAGCCCGATACACACTCTCTTGGTTAAAAAAAGCTAAAGTCAAACGCAGGTTCTTACAGGAGAGATGTGAGACAGAGACATTATCAGAATCTAGCTGTATACTTGGTTCAGCAGCATGCTGAGTCCCCGGCTAAGGCTTGACCAGGAGGTGCAAAACAGCCAGTCTGCGAAAAACAAAACAAAACAGAGTAAAGATGAGCTGGGAGAACTGGCCACTCCCCTTTCATTGTCCAAGTGTATTTTTTTTTAAATAAAAGCTTCTTTAAGTAGATAAACTCAGACATATCGGAAACTCTTTCTTTTCAACCCCTCTGGAAAAAAAATCAAGGACAACATAACCCACTTAAAGAAGCAGTACCGTCACATCTACCCCCTTACAAATGAACCACCAAAATCCAAACATCACCCAAGGCAGGCAAACGTGCAGTTCTTCATTCTGCTAAAATCTGTTTCCTCCCACTACCGAAAACCTCAAATTTTCATCCAAGGCCTGACAATGTGTCGGAAATCATGTCATGTCATTCTGCCAGATGTATAATTTTCAATTTGAACGACTTTAACAAAACGCTCCATCTAAACTCTCTGGAATTCTTGTCTTTGAATTTTCTACAAACTTCAATTGTTTCTATTAAGTGTATATGATTGTCTCAGATGCATTACTCGTATCATAAAATCTGAAATGTTGCCACGTCAACACCAAGCTTAAAGTCGTCTTCTCAACGAGTGAATATTTGTGCTGATGAATATTTAATTTCCTGGAAAAATACTCGATACGCCTTTACAAATTCTCATCATCTTCCTGTAAGAACACAGCGTTGTCTCGCACATTATCACATTGATAAACACCTCGAATGGCTTTGCATAATTATGTATGGCTAACTCTGGGGCAGCGCACATCACACCTTTCAGGCTGGCAATCGCCCGCTGACAGTCTGCTGTCCACTGAAACGTCTTGACCTCCTTTAGTGATTCATTGAATAAAGCAGCACCACTGTTAAATTTTGGAACAAATTTCCGATAAAACCCAATCAACCACAGGAATTATAGTACTTATATTTTTGTCGATGGTATGGGAAACTCCCCCAATTTACTTTTTTCTGCATTATGAGGGGACATACGCCCATGTCCAATAACATGGCCCAGAAAGGTTATGTGGGCTGTCGCAAATTCTCTCAGCCAGATTTATCACCAAGTCTACTTCCCGAAGTCGTTCAAACAATTCTCTTAAATGTTGCAAATGTTTCTTCCACGTGTGACTAAAAATCACCTGATCATCAAATGTACTATATAATTCAGTGATCCAGAAATGACCTTATATCTTAGTCTCTGAAATGTGGCTGGCCAATTTTTCTTACTTAATGTCATGACTGCAAATTCATACTGTCCTTTCAGCGTTACAGAAGCTGAAATTGTGTTCGTATTTAAGAAAAAATGCAACCATCAGCATCTTCTGAGCAAGTCCAAATTACAAATATAACACATTCTTCCAAACATGGAATCGTCTTTGTAACTGCATTGACTTTGTGATAGTCCACACATAATTGTTGGGTACCATGTAGTTTTGACACCATTACTATGGGTGAGTTCCAGTCACTGCAACTTACTTCGACATGTCATCTTGGAACATGCATTCAATCTGCCTTTTAAACTGTTCCAATTTTCGAGGGTAATGTCTGGAAGGATGGTGTCTAATCACAATCGCATTTCCGGTAACTACATCGTGCATAATTAGGATAGGTCTGGAAGGCAACTCAATAGTTTATCCAAATTTTTGACAACTTCCTCATTGTCCAATTTAATTTTAGGAATGTACAGTTCAGAACACTCTGCGCTTCGTTCTTCACTCTGAGTTGTGAGTCAGTCTCCTTTTGCTTTCCTTCCGTGTCAAAATACCTTTACAGCATATTCACGTGAAACAATCTGTGAGATTTCTTTCTGTGAGGAGTCCTTATCAAATAGTGCACCCCACTCCATTTCCTTTGGACTTAAGAAGGTCCACTAATTCAAGCATGTAAACCACCACCACTGGAGTTAACACGAACACAATATCTCCGATAGAAAAAATGTGAGTTATTGATTTCTTATATGCTGTGATATTTTAAATGCTGTCTACCCAACTCCCTCGCTCCTTTGAACTGTGCCCTCAAATCTCACACACTGTTCAAATGTGTGATCAATGAATTTTGAGTTACGAATTTTCCTTAATCAATTTTACTGGTCCTCTCATTTCCTGCACTGAAACTAATTCAAATGGACTGCAGTTTGTCGATTCATTTGCAGCATCGCTGATTTAAAAAGTTCAAACATATTTCCTTTATCGCAATCGTCTAAATAGTATTGACTATAATCCCTCACCTTGTCTTGGATGTCGGATGCCACCTTCCTACAGCTCACTGCGATCCTGGGGATGGATTGCAATCGATTGGAACTGTTTTATTCCAAAGCCGTGGGTAACTTCCTTGCATAGTTTTGTTAGAAAGGTTGACTGAAGATCAGATTGTATCTCTGTGGATAATCCACATCGAGTGAAAAATTGCTTATTCTTTTACAATCCTTTAAGCTATGATATTGCACAATGGAATACCCTCCGGAAATCTAGTGGACACATCTATTATTGTTAACAAATATTATTCCCAATTCATGTTTTAAGTCAGGGCCCTATGCAATCATTTAAGATTCTTGTAAAAGGTTCCCCAAATGCAGGAATAGATATGAAGAGTGTAGATTTTATTACTGTCTGTGGTTTTCCAATTACCTGGCAAAATTCAACTACATCCTTGTGCAGTTCAGGCCAGTAAAAGTATTTTTGTAGTTTAGCTTGAGTTTTTCTTACCGCTAAATGGCTTTCTGCTGATACTTCATATGCTCCACACAACACCTCCATTTATAAGCCACGAGCAAACGACCTCATGAACCTCTGCCCATTTTTCATCTGCCTGAATATATGATGCTGCCCATTTCCTCATTCATACTTCATTTTCAAGACAGTAGTACACAGGGATGCATTGATTCCTCTTTCAAGGATGATTTTTAGATCCAATTGCTTTAGTTTCTTTCTGCTGTAACTCAGTTAAGTTCTCTGAACGAAAGATTTCTACTTTGTCATCCATCTGGTCCTGTTTTCGCTCAAACATTTGATCAAACAGGATCTCTGCTAATTCCACGCAAACTCACTGATCTGTCCTCTTCGATCACACCTGTTTCAATTGGTGAGTTAGTAACCTCGTTACCACACCGTCACAAAACGTCCCAGGATAGATTTCCTGTGAAACTTCAGTTACCTTGAGTTTCCACTGGCGGTTCACCACAGTAGGCAGCACGCCTACTTATGAGACAGTGATATTGTTGCCAAGGACAAATTGCATTCCTGTCGCTGACAGCTTGTGCAGTACTCCTACCACGACTTCTCCACTTCATACTCGAACCTCACTGTACAATTAAAGTGAATTCCCGTTACTGGAAGTTTTTTTTTTCTGGCAATAGTCCTTCAGACATATATATCTGCTCATCTTTCAACATCAAAGATTGAGAGGATCCGGTATCTCTTAATATTGACACCGGTTAATCTGCTACTCCTGACCAATGTGAATAAACTATACCTTAGCAAGTATTTATTTTTAAATTAGATATAGCATTTCCTCCTTTACCAACTTCCTAACAGGTTGCAAATCCTCGTGCAGCATTTTAGCCTCCACTGTTTATTCTGTTCATACGACAACAAAATCGGCTAGCTTATGCTGTTTTGTGACATCTGCTGCCCCAGCCCCCCCAACTCCAGTACATTTTATGACTCACCAAACTGTGATTTCACGTGGCCTACTTTATTGCAATGAAAACACAGGTGGTTTTGTCTGCTCAATTCCTTTAAAGGGCGTTTTTAAAATGTAGTAAATTATCCTTATGATCTTCACTGAGATCTACCTTTCCTAAACACGATCAGGATTTCTCATTTACACAGTTTGTATTCCGCACAGATTGAAATTGATCTTGAAAGCCAAACTTGATTAATGAACCAACTCGTCGTAATCATCAATCATTTCAACTGTTAATATTGTCGTTTTAACGCTGTTCTTCAACATGAGTTGTCACTACCTCAGAAAGTGAATTTTTCAACACATCCAACATAATCTTCACTCTCAGAGTGTCATAGAATTGCTCTATTTTTAATGACCTTTTCTACTTCTCAGAGTTACTTTTTTTCTTTCTTTCAAGCTCGATGTCTGTTTGACCAAAGTCCGTCCTTAGTTTCCTGATTTTT
Organism: Chiloscyllium plagiosum; assembly: GCF_037043375.1. Taxonomy (NCBI): domain Eukaryota; kingdom Metazoa; phylum Chordata; class Chondrichthyes; order Orectolobiformes; family Hemiscylliidae; genus Chiloscyllium; species Chiloscyllium plagiosum. Next base: position 16,680,991 of record NW_028270176.1, read on the forward strand.
TTTTTCCGCTTCAGGTACAAGTTTAACTGCATATTAAAATGCCTTTCTTCACCTCCTCATATGCTCCAGGTACCTCCTCTGACAGTGATGTGAACACGTCATTTGCTCTACCTCCAAGTTTTGTTTGGATCAAAAACCCACGTGATCACTGGCCACTGCATTTCTTTAGCCATTTTCTCAAAGGGAATGAAAAAGGCTTCTCCATTCCACTCCTCAAATTTAGAAAATGCTTGAGCATTTTTATGATGTGCAAATTTATGCAGTTGAAACTCTCTGTCTTTCTTCCTTTATTCTTTCTCCTTTTCTCTTCTCTCTCTCTCTCTCTCTCTCTCTCTCTCTCTCTCTCTCTCTCTCTCTCTCTCACACACACTCTCTCTCTCTCTCTCTCTCTCTCTCTCTCTCTCTCTCTCACTCTCTCTCTCTCTCTTTCTGTTTGTTCTGCCAGGACATTTTCGTTCTTTTTTTTTTCTCTTTCCTTGTCTTTTAATCATAATTAAGTTTCATTTTGTTTCTCGTTTCTTTTTATCTGGCTGGTAATTGAAGCTGCTTCATTTCCAATTGAAGTTTTATCATCTCCAAAGATTGTGATTGTGTTTCCAGCAAGTTAAAATGCTAAGCTATTGCTGTATTTATCTGTCCTTTCCTCACGGATGGAGGCAGCTCCAACTTCAGTTCGACTGCCAATTCCAGCAGATTTTCCTTTTTCACCTTTTGCCAAGTCCCCAAAGTCACTTCTTCTACTCCCAGAAAACGCTTATTGACTGAAAGAGCCATTACTACGACTAGCACTGCTTAACCCAAGCGAATTCAATACAGAGAACATAAGACACTCGCACCTACCACTCGCTGCCTGAGTCCAATAAGCCTAATCCCAAATTGGAGATATAAAGCAAATCCCTTGCTCGCCAACAATCTGTTATGAACCAGGCCCGATCGCCTCTAGTCATTCAACAAAGTAACCCAGATCCTAACTTTTCTAGTTATTTTGAACAAGTGCAGAGTGGATATTCCAGTAGTTATGCAGCTGTCTCAATCAATGCGTTTTAAATGAAACAGACTTATTTATAAACGAACAAAAGAGTACAGAACATAGGAATACGTAGTCTCCCTGAAAACCCAATTGACTGTATCACAAATTAATGATGTTCTTCGAAATACTTGCACCAGCACCATAAATACCTCTTTGATTTAAAAAAAGAGTAAAATCAAGCACAGGTTCTAACAGGAAAGATGTCAGAGAGGGAGAGGGTCAAATTGAGTTGTGTTTGTGGCTCCAGCAGATCCTCTGGGTTCCCAGCTAAGACTTGACCAGCAGCTACAAAACTGCCAGAGTGCTAAATGCAAAACAAACCAGCGAGAACCTGACCTGGGAGAAATAGCTAATCCTCTTTAATTGCACAAGTTTTTTTTTTTGTGAACGTACAAGCTTCTTCAAGTATGTAAACCAATACATGTTGTAACTTCTGAATTTCTGACCCTTATGAAAAATAGTGAAGGACAATGTTGCCTTGTTAGAGGAGTAACATCGTCACAATCATACATGTGTCAGTCAGTTGTGTTTTCTTCTGCTAAACTATGATTGAATTTTGATCTGTAAATGCTTCACTAATGAGAACCACATTTATTGAACGACAGTCATCTTTGAAGTCTAAATTTCCTTAGATCAAATTTACATTTCGTAGCATATTCATTTTGCCTGGATTCAAGAGAACATTTTCAAAAAAGGGAACAGGTCCGACTATGAAAGCGAGAGGGGAATCTCCTGGCTGTTGACTGCTGGAAAAGTCGTTGCCAAGGTCATCCGCAAAAGTCTCCTCAGTATGGCTGAGGAACCTCTCTTGGATTTGCAGTCCGGCTTCTGGCAATGGAGGAGCACAACAAACATGATTTTCACACCACAAAAACCGCAGGAGAAATGCAGAGAAAAGAAACGACTGTATAAATGACATTCTTCGACCTTACAAAAGCCTCTGACACTGTCAACAGGGAAGAATTGTGGAGCAATATTCTCTGAAGTTTGGCTGCACCATGACATTTACCACCATCCTTCATCTGGTCCAAGGTGATACAGAACATAACCACTGAACATTTTCAATGCGGACCGCATTGAAACCAACGGCAAAATGACCCAATATCAGTGTCATCCAGCTGTAGTAGGCGGATAATACGTGTGTCTCGGAAAACACAGCGGGCAAACTCGAGATCTCTGGCAGAACTTTTATGGAGGCCTCTATGGAGACCTATGTAAGCATGATATTCGCCTTGAACTTTCGATCGTCAAGGTCCATGGGCAAGCCTTAGATAACGTTGACCACTTCCAGTAAGTCGGGAGTGTCCTGTCAACCAAAGCAGTTTTTTGATAAAATGATTCAACAACGCCTCCAGTGTGCTACTACTGCATTTCTCCATCCAAGGAAAAGAATGTTTAATGATGACAACATCAGATCCAACACCAACTCAGTGGCATTTAGACCTGTGATGTTTTCTGCCCTTCAATATGCCTCTGAGATGTAAACTGTCTACATCAGATACTTCAAAGCTGGAAGAGTACCGCAAACACTGTTGCACAAGATTCTGCAAATCAGCTGGGAAGACAGATACACTAACATCAGAGTCATCAATCAGGCCAACATCCCAAGTATCGCAGCACTGACCACCCTTTAATAACTGTGATGGACTGGGCATATCTTCCACATGGCCGACACAAGATTCCCGAAGAAGGAACTATACTCCAACTCAAAAATGGCAGCCGAGACCCAAGTCGACAGAGGAAACATTTCACAAATACCCTCAAGGCTTACTTGTGAAGGACGACATTCCCAGATGGTAATCAGTCCAAAATGGAGTAGGAGCATCCAGGAATTAGTCAACACCTCGAGATTTGCTGTCTGGAAATAGCTGAAGCCAGAGAAAAATAGCATATGGAGGGCGCTGCAATACTGAGATTCTATCGAGGCCACAACCAAGTACGTATTCGTCCTGAGGGTGAAAGAGAGACATCTTCGTCTGCCTTTGATAGACAATGATCATGATTGCCTGAATGTCTTGATAGGTCTGCTAAAATCTTGATTATTACAGATCCAATAAGTTTCTCTGATTGACGTTAACGCAACTGCACTGTTTTCTGCTTGCTTTAGTGTTATACATGTTCAGTTTCTTTGAACATTAACCAACCCCGGGCAACTTTGATAAGTTAACATAAATGCAATAACTTTCTCACTGCCAAATATTTTAAACACATAAATAAAATCAATTCTGTTACAAGGATTTGAGTTAAAATCTAGAAATGTTTCTCAGCACCATATATCATGTCTACTTGTTTTCAATTAGACACAGCTACTGTCATTTACTGATTAACATTCATTTCTAATGTACACACTTTTGCTGATTTAACATAAAATATTTTCTTTCATGCTATTTCAGAGAAACAGATTCATAACTTACAACGTGGTAAGACTCATAACATTGCTCTATTGAAAGATGAATTTTACTTCAGCAAGTTACTCAAATTCTTACTTACAAAGACTGTTCAAAATTATAAGGTATCAAAGACTGCTTGAAAATTTGAAACAAAAATGAACGGCATTGGACAAGTAGCTTTTTAAATTAAAGTATACCAATTCAGAAGTCACATTAAAAGCAAGACATGAAATTATTACAGAGGGATAGAAAAGCACTTAAATATGAACAGCTAAAGTCGCAAAGAAAAGAAAATGCTTTGAAATAGTTATATTGAACGAGATTAAGTAGTATAAAGATTGTTAGTGAAGAATAAGCTTGTGCAGAAGATTGATTAGCTACCAACATAAAACTACAAAGAACTAAGTTCTTATTTGAAAAAGACCTAAAATGTTCAGAAACTCCAAAGAAGGAAAAATGAAGAATACCTGGCAGCTTTCATTACGGAAAACAATCTAAGTTATGAAGGTATGTCAATGATAACTGTATGAAAACGTTTAATTGTGTGATATTAATTTCCTGAAGTGTTTCAGTGTATTGTGTGGTGACATGGAGGTGGGCATGAAATAATCACGCTGCTTTTAAAATAACGCTCAACCATTTTTTGTCAGTCCGAAAAGGGGGATTTCGATCAATAGGTGTTTATATGCAATAACTTGAAACCAGTTGGATTACTTCCTGTGTTGTTTAGGTGTTTGTAGACACGGTCAGCTGAAAAATAAACGACAAAACTTAAACATTTTACGTCTTCAACAAATGGTAATAAAAGCCTTTTTCAAGAGAGATTGTCATGACCAAACTCCTTGGTTGTTTTTTTTTTCATGAAGCAAAATAGTAAATTGAGATAAAGGATAGTATTTGTGTGAATTTCACGTAAAGAAATGCAAAGTTTTCAGTTTCAAAAAAGTTAATCAAACATCATTTGTGCAAGCATTGAAAATAACCTTTACTGCATGTAACATATCGAAGAGTGTGGTGCTTGCAAAGCACAGCTGGTCTCGCAGCACATGAGGAGTAGGAGAGTCGACTTTTTAGTCATAAACGCTTCATCACGATGCACGAAACGTCGTTTCTTCTGCTCCTGGGATGCTGTCTGACCGGATGTGCTCTCTAGCACGACACTGTATGAGTCTGATCTCCAGCATCTGCAGTCCTAAAGTAATATCTGTTCATTATAAGATCGAGTCAGAACTGATGGAAATTGGTGGACAATAAGTGACTGTCTACAAAACCAAAATAAAAGAACTATTTGAGAGACAGCATTCACGAAACGTCAATTCAACTTAGAAACAAATGCATAGTTAAGTTTTACTGCCTCCACTATAACAATTAAGTGGTAATATTATAGCAATCTGAAAATGTTCCCTATAAAATCAGTAAAGTTACTTCAACACCAGATGTCAAATTTTGAACCTGCACTAGACAGCAGCCACGTAGCAGCAACAGCAGTTAGAAATTCCCTAAAAAGCTACAAGGTTGACTTCGAATTGCATCCGGGATACTTCATTTGGCAGAACAAAAAAAGGAGGAGCTTTCTGCCAAATACCGTCTCGTCGTGTCAGTCTCAGCAACCATTTTACTCCGCCTTGAACAAAAGTAAACCAAAAATGCAGGTTCTTCCTTTTTTCTTTCTAAGGCAGAAATTAACAAACAGGAGACACCAGAATAACTAACCATGCACGATACAAATGAAAGCAAAATGAAATGATCCTCGCTAAATTGCAGCTGCATTGTTAATTGACAAGTTAAATAAAGTTTTAAATGAGAAAAAAAACTCTTATTTAGTGTTAGCGTGAATACCAGTTGTGAGAAATAGTATGCATCTGTTTAAGAGAAACTAAGAAAAGTGTTAATTCTTACATTTTTTCTTGTGAAGCTAGACTGTGATAATTTTCAATCGTCAGTCTATTCAACTTGCAAAATAACAAGCTATCACTGACAATAACGAGATACTGACCGTGTTTATTTGTTATTGCTGCATGGTCTTAATTGTGATTTTTATCTTGATTTAGAAACAGAAACTTTGAAAAAGAAATTGCAGACATCAGGTTAAAAAGAAGAGTTTACTTAATATTTAGGAATAAATAATGGTCTAGCAAAAAAAGAAGTCTTTCATCCCACCAAATCTGTGGCGACACATATTACATTCGAAATTTAAAAAAACAATTATCCCTATACTATATGCATCTCTGCATTCCCTGGTTATTCATATATCTGTCAAAACTTGCTATTATATTCACATCCATTAACTCGTCTGGCAATGCATTCCAGGCACTTACTGTCCTGTGTGTAAGTTATTTTGTTTGATTTATTATTGTCACGTGTACTGAGACACAATTAAATTTATGGAGACAGAGCGAAAAGATTTTGTTTGTGGGTTTTCCAAGCAAATCATATCTTTCACAAATACATCTGGGTAAAAGAATGTAATGCAAAGTGTGGTGCTTCAGCAGCAGAGAAAGCGCAAAGAATGGTAAACTTTAAAATATCAGCAAGCCATAAAAAGTCACAAACAGCGTGGAAGAAGCTGTTCATAAATCTTTTGGCTTTTAACTTTTTGTCCTCTCATATCTCCTTTTAACATTCCTCCATTTACTTACAAACGATAAAAGCTCAGCTCCACCAACCTTGCTGCTATCCGAAAGCATACTAGTCAAGTCACCTACCCGCCAATACCTTCCAATATATTACAAATAGCAGGGGTCCTAACACTGCTCTGTGTGGAATGCTCCTGGCCATAGATTTCCAATGTTAAAATAAGCACCCTTTCACAGCTAATCTCAATCAAGTATGACTAGGTCAGCGCCAGTTCCATCTTACCTGTGTGAACAAAGTGCATTTTTTCACGCATGGAAGATTTGCCAATCGACTTGAGACCAATCTACTTGCATCCAGAACACAACATCTCGCACATATATGTAAAATAAGAAACGTTAGGTGCTAGTGTATATTCTTATTATATTTTAAGGTGCTTTGGTCGTTCCGTAACAAATTAAGGGCTCTTGCCAGCGTAAGTATCTACAATACTAGATTGTACTTAAGATTATTGGATTGAAAGGCAGTGTGGTGAGTGTTGGTATTCTCTCTTGGGAAGTTAAATTTGTTTAATTTAAATAGGGTGTGCCTTAAGTAGAATGGCTCATGCTGTCGCTCAGAATTGCAAGGGGGTGGATGAATTCACTTCTAGAATTTTAGAGGAAGTGAGTAAGACAAAACTTTCGTGATTGGCAGACAAGGAGGTTATGGGATTTCTTTTTTTTCATGCAAAAACGTGAGGTAATAGCTGCACACGTACTATTGCCGAAAATGTTATCAGAATCACTAAAAATGGGTAACATTCAAACACACATGTAACACTGTGAACGTGAAAAGAAAATGAAATGGCTTGAATAACGATTACAAGTGAAGGGAAAAGAAAAGGATAGAATTTTCCAGAAGAAGCAAGGGACAAAAGAGAGAACTTGTGAAATTTGAAGTTTGAAACTGACAACACAAAGTCGAAGAAACATGTTGGAATTTCACGTAAAAGATGGGAGTAATGTTGAGGACAGTAATGTTGAGGACAGTAATCGGGAGCAATCCCAGGTAGCCAAAGCCTGGTGGAAATCTGTTCAAATGCCTAATTTCAACGAGTAGATGTGGAATTCCGATCATTTCGTATGAGAAAATGGATAACAAAGTGTACTGGGTAGTGGCCAAGTGGGTATGTTGGTAGGTAGAGCAAGTGAGGTATTTGAAGCACCATTAGAGGAAGTCAGGATAAGTTCCATATGAGCTGGTACCAGGAGCCTGCAGACAAACGTTTTAGGGAGATAAGAAGGGAACTTAGCCAAACGTTGAATTGGAAATTATCAAACAACGTCATTTTGAGAGATGAATAAGGGCATTGAAAATAGATCGAATACATGACGCTCTTAAACAGATAATTATTTCAGAGGAGTTCAAAAATTAATTTCCTGAAGACATGATAAATCACGTGGAAGTGCAGAGAGTTAGTTCTGCAAGATTAATGGTGGAATCGCCGATGATTATGGGTTGGTTCAGAAATCAATGTTGGACTTATTCATCAATTTAAATATTTGCGGGAGATAAATTGGGAAAATGAAGTTCTCAGCTGGTAAGGGAAAGGAAATATCGTTGAACGTAGAACAAATAGTTTATCACAGCGTAAAATGAAACCTATGAGGGGAAAGAAAAAGTAGAAAAGCTCAGGTCTTTCCACTCTAATAAGGGAGGACGTAAAATCGCAGCTTTGTTCATTTGAAAAAGTCATGGGAAGATGAACGTGGAAGAACAGAATGAGAAAGTAAGTTTTGCTGCAGAACTAAAAGAAAGCGAATAGGAAGCTTAAAAAGCTGCAAAAGTATGTACAGCCTAATCAGGAGTTTATTGTAGAGTAAATGTCAGATGCTTTTTAAACAATTTACTTATGTGAGTAAGGTTTACTCACATGTGCTGGGAAGATAAGGTAAATAACGTAATATTTTAAGAGTTATAGGCACAAGTCAATCTTTGATTGCGAGAGGTAAGAAGATACATAATTCACAATGTGCATTGCCAGTAAACGTGGTAATATGGGGAACTCATGATGAGAAGTGTTACACTTTAAAGCACAATTTTGGAGAGTGAAGCGAAAAGTGGTGAAGTTGTGGGAATCGTAATAGAAAAATCTACAGTTTCAATGATATATTTTTTGTCAGTATTTCGTTGGATCACTGGTGGGAGTGATGCTTGCTATGGTTGAAATGGTTGTTTTTTTTAAAAAAAAAGTGGAAGAGAAAAAAGAATTTCAGTGTATTTTGAATAGTACAATACTAAAACTGACGTCTTGGTGAAGGAATGCCAGTTATCACGAAATCAGATGGATTTAAATGTTCAGAAATTCATCAAATCGGATTGCTGGTGAGTTATGCTGCAGACAGCATAGTAATTACCAACAGAAGCGTATTCTGGAGTGAGGGAAGCTCAAGCCAAAACACAAAAACATTTTCGTTGGCTCAAACTGCATTGGAATGTAATTGGACTATACTTGACATGTCAAACATGTCAGATAATTCGAAGAGCTCAGGTTTTGGTAAAATCGGAAATATTGCTACCTATTCTCGCACTTGAGGGAACCTTTTCCAGAGACATATTTGATTCAGTAGAGGCTCGATCTGAAATTATAAAGTTGGAATCAGAACGTGTTAATTATAATGGGTGTCTATAAAAGTAACGAAGCTGTTCTATTATGCAGCTAAAAGGATTTTGAAAGAGTTACACTTTAACTTGCTGAGGACTATAGACAGTAGTAAAATCGGATTAAAGTCAAATTTTACATCAAAGTTATTGAAGCAGCTTAGACAGGTTTAGGAATAAAGCAAATGAAATCCATTGTATGTCATGCAGAAACGCATGGTCCATTAAAAGAGTGACGTTAAACTTTAAAGAACATGTTGAGGGTTTATCATCAAAATTACCCGGAGGATCAGGATAAAGGTTATTGTCAATGATCTACTCAAATTGTGACCATTATGATGACTGAAAAAAAACTGAAAACAATTCCCGAAAAGTACCAAAAGCCAGTCTTCCTCCAATTTGCCCACTTAGCAAACGTTGTTTTGCGAGCAGCAAAGGCATTAGACTATGTCTTTCTCGTCTAGGTCTCTTCCATTCTCCCAGTTCCTCGGACTCTATTGTATCTGTCCTGATGATGTGAACTTTGACAAGGGAGCATCGGAAATGCCGACATTCTTCCTCATTAAGGACTTATCACCATCATAATTGATAGGGTCCTCAGGCGGCTCTGAATCATCTCTCACACTTCAGCCCTCAAGCACCTTTTACCTCCCAAAACACCAAAAGTGCTACCCATGTCCTCATGTACCATCCAACCGACATCAACATTCAGAAAATCAGTAGCCAATATTTTCACTAGCTGCAGCCAGATGACACAAAAAATCATGCATTCACCTCCTCTCGCCAGTCAGACATCCACAAGGACCTTTCCTTCAGGTGCCGCCTGGTCCATCCCTCCTTCACTCACAACAATCCCTAGACATACAACTGTTGAAGATATTGTACCTGGCCATTTACTTACTCCCTCCACAATATCCAAGGGCCCAATCACATCTTCCAGGTGAAACATCACTTTATTTGCATATCATGGAATCAATATACTGCATGCACTGCTAACAATGTGGTCTCCTCTACATTGGAGAAATAAAACATACATTGAGTGACTACTTCACAGAACACCTGCTTTTAGTCCACAAAACAGATCCCAAGCTTCCACTGCCTGCCACTTCAACGCATTACTTTTGTTCTCTGGAGAAAATATCTGTCTCAAGCTCGCTGCAGTTGTCCAGCGAAGCTCAGCACAAGCTGGAAGAATAAGACATCATTCTCCATTTGGTAACACTACAGCTTTCCTGTTTCAATATCGAGCTTAACAATTTTAAGGCATAAGGTAACTTCTCCAATGCCTTTACCCCAATCCCCACACACCAGGCATTGCTATCACAAGGATTCTGGATTAGTGGTGCTGGAAGAGCACAGCAATTCAGGCAGCATCCGAGGACAGGCAAAATCGACGTTTCGGGCAAAAGCCCTTTTGCCCGAAACGTCGATTTTGCCTGTCCTCGGATGCTGCCTGAATTGCTGTGCTCTTCCAGCACCACTAATCCAGAATCTGGTTTCCAGCATCTGCAGTCATTGTTTTTACCCCATTGCTATCACAAGGTCAGCTAATTCACCCCAGTCATGATTATGCACTAATAGTCACCATTATCAGACATTCAGCCTCCTTTGCTAGCTATTATCCATCCGTTTGTCTGGCTTACTTTTCATCTCTTGCTTTGGGCTCCAACTCCACCTATCACAAAAATTCCCCTCACCCTGTTGCCTGCATAAAAAAAAACAACGTTTTCCTCTCTGCCATCATGTCTGCAGAGGGGGTCACTGGGCCTGAAATGTTAACTCTCATTTCTTTTCACATTTGCTGCTAGGCCTACTCCTTAACGTAGCCTATATTCTCAAAAGGGCAAACTATTGACCTTAACTTCCAGAATTTGATACAATCCCGTCCTTGCATCTGTGTGAAAATACAAATATTTGTTCATGGTGTAGAATTCAATTGATGCCAATATGCTGCAAAATCATTGTTGTTGTTGTTGCTGTTGATTTGTTGACAGAGACAGAACTAAAGGAAAAGTCAACGCGTAAGAGGAATTCTTGTTCACTTTTAACCATTTGAAACAATGTAACAACAACAAATCATGCCTAACCGTAACTGAAATATGTGGGATGTCAGAAGTTCACAGTCCTCGGTTTGCCTACATTTTCACAACCATGATAACACGCTTGCTAATTAATGCTGGGCAGGAATAAAAATCATGTTATCCATCAAATCCCTTACAAGTAACATGGTACCGAGGTTATCTTTCCGTTTTTCTTCCAACGGTGCATTGTACAACGACACAAAGCAATGCCATTTCACGGAGTGAAGGAGAAACAGAATAAATAGTGCAATACTGAGGCAAGGATACAGTTGTATTTTTCCCAATCTTTCAATCGACTGACAGCAATTCAGTAGACGGTATACCAACATCACAACATCAGAACTCCGGTATCTGGAGTCCACACTCTCTCCTCAGAACATGAAATGACGAGTTCTACTTTTGTATTCCTCACAGTTCTCCACTGTTCAGAAAGGTGGTATAGATTTATTCCCTCAACTCTAGCTCTCATGCTTCCAGCACATTTCCTTTCATCTTTGCCCAAATATATAATAATTCTTTGGATGACTGCTTAAAAATGGTCCCTGTGTACTATATGAAGATTCCCAAACAGGGATAAAATTATTTCGACACATTGCAGTCTACTATTCTATGATTTTAAACGAAGAATTATGTTTTCTCAGCATCTGGCATATGCAGTCATTTAAAACTTTTTACATTTCCTTAAGACCTATCATGAGGCTAAGATGGAGGGAACTTAATTGAAGTCAATACAATCTCATTTCATCGGCAGAAGCATTTCGAATGCTTTCATGAAATGGTCTTTTTGCATAATGTGACGTCGATTCCATTTGTTAATTAACAGAATACATCCGTGTCTCACCGTGCTTCTCATATCTAATTCTTCTCAAAGACCATAGGATTTCATAAACACTAATTAAATTAACTCTTTTCAACTAAACTATAGTGAACAAATAAAGAGCTTGCTGCAAGTTAAATTATAAGAACACTGTTCCATTCAATTTATTAGTTGAGTTAAGTTTACTCAAGCTGTTTTCCACAAAATATGCAAATCTGTCATGCAACAGGCCACATCTCCCAAAGTAGTTCAACAAAGTAGACTACGCATAAGTTTTTTTTCTTATTTGCAAGGCTGGTGTGAACTGGATATTCCGAGTGTGATGTAGCTGGCCAAAACAATCGCCTGTAAGCAAAACAGAATTCATTAAAACACGACAGTTGAAACACGAACAAAAGAAAATAGAATTAAGAATAACTTCATTGCTTGAAAACTCAGCCGACTCGATACAGCAACTTAACTAAGGAGCAATTCACTTTACATTCCATAGACACACTCCTTGGCAAAAGGTAAATTAAACATCTATTCGTACAGGCCGGAGAGTTCGCAGAAAGAATAGTCACTAATGAATCATCTGCTGAAGGTTGGAAGATTTCTCTGTACTGCAGCAGTTTCTCACTGCCTGCTAAAATTAAATCGAAGTACAAAAACCTGAACTGGGACAAGTGGCCACGCCCTTGCAATTGTTAAACTCTGTTCATTCCAAACATTTTGGAATTTCTGCCTTTGTGACTTCTCTTAAGAAAAACACCCAAGGACGAAATAACTTTGTTAAAGTAGCAGCATCACGCCACCTCCTCCTTTAAAAATATATACAGAGATGGCTTCATTACAAACTAACTTTGCCTTACTCCGTTTGTACACTGCAACACATTTAAATTCATTTGACTCTAATCTTACAAACATGCACTATTACATTCAATTTCAGTCCGTTTACTGCTGTAACCAAATGCCTCGGTTTTTTTCATCGAAGTCTGGACAATGTATCGTCATTTACCTTTTCTCTGCGGTATTTATAATGTACATATTGAATGGTTATGTGCTAAGTTTAATTGAAAATCTGCAAATTTACTCTGAAATTTCTCCAAAAACTTTAATGGATTATGACCTCTGCATATTATTGCCTCAGTCACATTACTGGCGACATAAATGTTGAAATGTTGTAACACCAACACTAACCTCACAGTCTCCTTCTCAATTATCGGATATTTCTGTTGATGAATGCTCAATTTCCCGGAGAAACATCCGATATGTCGATACAAGTTCTCCTCGTCATCTTGAAAGTGCGTCACCAACACCAGCAACACTCACATTGATAGACACCTTGAATGGCTTTGCATAATTAGGTGCGACATCAGCAGTGTTCGACACAGATTTGAGGCTGTTCAATATCTCCTGATAGTCTACCATCGACTGAAACTTCTTGCATTTCTTCAATAATTCAGTGATTGGAGCAGCCACTCTGATTAAATTTGGTAAGATTTCCGATAAAACCCAATAAATCCCAGGAATCATAATGCTGTTCTCTGCATCGATGGTATGGGAAACTCCCCAAAATGCCTTTGCTTTTCATTCGGTGGGGCCATCTGTTCCACTTCTGAAAACTTCGCCTTGGAACATGACTTGGGATGTGAAAAATTCACTCTTAACCAAGATTATCAACAAGCTCCTGATAAGTGATGCAAGTGATCCCTCCATGTGTGACTAAAAATAAACAGGATTTTGACGTGTACCAGATAATTGAGTAATCCAGAAATTACTTTATTGTGGCTGGCACAGTTTTCATACCAAATGGCACGACATTGTGCTAATGCAGTAGATTCAGTGTCACAAAAGCCGACATTTTCGTCGCTTTTTTGGATAAACTTTCTTGTCAGTATCCTCAGACTAACTCCAGCTGAAAAATACAAGTTTCTTATCTCACCGTTTAAATATAGGCTTCCTAATGTGGAATCGGATACGAATCAGCCTTTGTAACTGAAATCACATTGCGATAATCCACACAAAACTGTTGGATACCATGTGGCTTTGAAATCATCACTACGGGTGAGCTCCAGTCATGACAACCCACTTCGATTATAATATTTTAGATCATGCATTCACACTATTTTTTAAAACTGTGGCAGCATTCGAGATTTAAATCAAAAAATATGTCGCTTAATTGGATTTCGATTTCCTATTTCTACATCTACATCAATTAGGTCAGTACTTCCCAACTTATTTCCACATGTTTCCTCATGCGATAACAATAATTCTGAGTGGTCATTTCGATTTTCCTCTGGAAGATAATTTAAAAATGTATCCGAATTCTTGACAACTTCCTCATTTGAGAAATGTCTAATTCCGAATTCTCTGAATCAGGTTCTTCATTTTCTCCATCTACATTCAATCCAAATCAAAATATCCTTTGAACATATTTATATGACACATTCTGTGAGGTTTCTTTTTTTCTTGAGTACTGAACAAGTCGTTCGCATCACTCATACACTCATCGAGTCATAGAGAATTATAGCACAGAAAGACACCCTTTGATCCAACGCGTCCATGCTGACAAGATATCCTAAACTTAACTAGTCCCATTTGACAGCAATTTTCTCATATCCCTCTAAAGTCTTCCTATTCCTACACTCACCCAGGTATATCTTTAAATGCTGCAACTGCACCAGCCTCCACCACTTGTCCAGGCAGATGATTCCATGCACGCACCACCCTCTGCATGAAAGCGCTGCTCCTCAGGTCCCCTGTACATCTTTCCCCTCTCAAAGTAAACCTATGCCTTTTAGTTCTGGACTCCTCGACCCAAAGGAAAAGACATTGCCTGTTTATCCTATCCATGCCTTCATGATTTTATAAACATGTATAAGGTCACCTGTCAGCCTCCTATGCTCCAAGTAAAACAGCCCCAGCCTACTCAGCCTCTCCCTATAGCGCAAATCCTCAAACACAAGCAACATTTTTCTAAATCTTATCTGAACCCTTTCAAGTTTCACAATATCCTTCCATTCGATAGTAGACCAGAACTGCACACAACATTCCAAAAGTGACTGAAACAATGTCCTTTACAGCCACAACATGATCTCCTGACTCCAATAATCAATGCTCTGACCAATAAACGAAGGCATACCATAAGCCTTCTTCACTGTCCTATCTACCTGTGGAACTACTTTTAAGAAGATATGAACCTGCACTCGAAGGTCTCTTTGTTCAGCAACACTTACCAGGACCTTACCGTTAAAAGTGCTGCTGTGATATGCTTTCGAACATGCAGCACATCGCATTTGTTGAAATAAAATGCCATCAGCCACTCTTCAGTCCATTAGCCAATCTGATTAAGATAACATTGTATGCTGAAGTAACCTTCTTCACTGTCCACTACAACTCTAATTTTGGTGTCAAATAGAGTCATAGAGATGTCGGTCCAACCCATCGATGCCGACCAGATATCACAACCCAACCTAGTCCCACCTGCCAATACCCGGCCCATATCCCTCCAAACTCTTCCTATTCATTTAACCATCCAAATGACTTTTATGTTTTGCAATTGGACCAGCCTCCACCACATCCTCTGGCAGCTCATTCCATACACAAACCACCCTCTGTGTGAAAACATTGCCCCTTAGATCTCTTTTATATTTTTCCGCTCTCACCCTAAACCTATGCGCTCTCGTTCTGAACTCACCCATCCAACGGAAAAGACTTTGTCTATTTATTCTAACCATGCCCCTCATAATTCTGTAAACCTCTATAAGGTCACCCCTCATCCTCCGACGCTACACGGAAAACAGCGCCAGCCTGTTCAGCCTCTCCCTGTAGCTCAGATCATCCAACCCTGGCAACATCCTTGTAAATCTTTTCTGAACCTTTTCAAGTTTCACAACATCTTTCCGATAGAAAAGAGAACATAATTGCACGCAATAGTCCAACAGTGACCTAACCCATGTCCTTTCCAGCCGCAACATGACCTCCCAAGTCCTGTACTCAATACTCTGACCAATAAAGGAAAGGATACCAAACGTCTTCTTCACTATCCTATCTACCTGCGACTCCACTTTCAAGGATCTATGAACCTGCACACTAAGTTCTCTTTGTTCAGCAACACTCCCTCGGTCTTTATCATTAAGTGTATAAGTCCTGCTAAGATTTGCTTTCCCAAAATGTAGCACCTCGCATTTATCTGAATTAAATTCCATCTTCCACTTCTCAGCCCATTGGCCCATCTGCTCCAGATCCTGTAGTAATCTGAGGTAACCCTTTTGACTGTACACTACACCTCCAATGTTGGTGTCAACTTACTAACTATGTCTCCTGTTTTCATATCCAAATCATTTATATAAATGATGAAAAGTAGTGGACCCAGCATTGATCCTTGTGGCACTGCACTGCTCACAGGCCTCCAGTCTGAAAAGCGCTCCATCTCCTTTGACTTGATGAGGTCCGCTAAACCTTGCTTTTAAAAGTTCGAATATCACTGGAAGTAAACCGACATTTCATCTCCTTTCGTAAAATTGCAATGTTTTTATTTTCTGTTTTATATCATCTTTGATTGCACGCTTTGTTCCCTCCTGCTGTTTCAACCAATAACTTTGTGAACTTGTTACCAGACAGTCAGGAAAAAAATCTCAGGCCGCACCTCCTGTCATCCCTCAATTGCCTGGTCTTCAACTGGCTTTGCAATCACAGTAAGCACCACTCATACCTGTGACCCAGCTATGTCGTTAGCAAGAATACATTGTATTCCTGGAGCTTGGAGTTCTTCCAGAACTCCTCCCACCAATTCTTCACTTTCCATTGAACATTCTAATCTCATTTTACATAACTGAATACATCTTGTCCCAAATGAGGTTCCATTACTCATACTTATTCTGCCAGTATTTATTCTGAGTTATATATCTCCCCATCTCTCAACATCAAAGATTGGCATGTTCCTGTCTCTGTTAATACTGTAACTTCATTGCCTGCTGCTCCTGGCCTATGAGACGAAATCTTACTTTGACAAGTAAATTGTTTAAGAAGATGTGGTAGTTTCTTCTCAAACAAACTCCGACCAGCTTGTTCATTCTGGTGCATCTGTGTCGACTCCATTATGTATTTCTTTACCACTTCAATAAAATTCAATGGCTTCTGCGGTTTTCATAGTTCTGCCTTCCCAGTGGGTTTTCTAAACCACCAACACTGTGGTTTCATGTAGCCTACTTCATTATAGTGCAAACACTGTAGATTTTGAACTGCTCTTTCTCCTTTGTGGGTTTACTTTTGATCCTGTGGTACGCTATCTCTATTATGTTCACCGAGCTCTACTTTTCCTACTTTTGTTCTCTCCTGAGTTTCTATCCCTCATAGATTGATGTTGGAAGCCAAACTTTGATCTGTGAACCAACTCATAATCATTCGTTGTTTCAAGTGTTAATCTTCTCATTTTAAATCTCTGCTTTTCCACATGAGTACTCCTTATCACAGGAAGTGAATGTTTGAAATCCTTCAAAAGAATCACCTCTCTGAGAGTGCCACATTCATAGAATTCATAGAATGCCTACTTTACGGAACCAGAACATTTGGTCCAACATGTCTACACCGGCTCTCCAATGAGTTACCAACCGAGACCCGTTTCCCTACCCCTTTATGTTACATTTATCCATGACTAATGTACATACCTGAACACCATAGGGAATATAGCATGGCAATTCACAGAGCATGCAAGTCTTTAGACTGTGGGAGGAAGGTATATCACACAGATGAAATCGACGCAGATGCAGGAAGAATGCGAAAACTCACATAAGCAGTTGCCCAAGTTGGAAACGAATGCAGATCCTTGGCATTGTCAGACAGCAGTGCTCACCACGAAGACATCATGCTACCCTTCAGTGAGATATCCTTGCTTGATCTATTTTAATGTCCTTACGACCTGCCAAAACTAATTTATTTAATTATTTAAAACTCAATAATATATGTTTTTGACCAGAGTCTCTCCTTAGATTCCTGAAACGTTGCTTTTTTCAAGAAAATCTAGCATAAGTCCATATGCACTAAACGTGACTTTCTTCGCCTCCTCATACTCCCAAAATGTATTCTCTGATAGAGATACAAATAGCTCACCAGCTCTTCATGCTAACTTTGTTTTGATCAACAAAAACCACACAGCCGGTGACTGCTTCATTTATATAGCCACCTTCTTAAATGAAATGAAAAAGATTTCTACATTCTTTTCCTCCAATTTAGGCAAGACTTAGATATAATTAAATAGATCTACTAGAGAGTTTGCGACAATGGTTACGCTATCTTCACAATCTTCCTCACAAAGCCTACGTTGCCCGTTCACCTCGATTCTTTTAAGCCGACCTTCCTGTCTAATTGCCAATGTCTGAAATACAAACTCTTTCTCTTTTTCTTCTCCTTCTGCTAAGGCTTTTCGGGTTCTTTTTCTCTTTCTTCTGCTTTTAAACATAATTCAAAATGTTTCACTTGCAATTGAATTCTAGCCTTTTTCAAAGATTGTAATGGCGATCCCAGCAAATGTAAATACTGAGCCATGGCTGTAGTCATCTCTCCTATTCTCACTGATGGAGCATCTCCAAACTTCATCTTCTCTGCCAATTGCAGCAGTTTTGCCATGCTCACATTTTGTAAAACTCCCAAAGTCACTTCCTCGAACCCCAGAAAACTCTTATTGCCTCAAAGACGCATCACTGTAGCAAAAACTCGTTAAGCCAACCGAATTCAACACCTAGAACAAAAGATATTCACACCTACCACTCGTTGCCTTTGAGTCCAACAGACTTAACCCAAATCGGAATGACCGATTCTAACCCAGACGAGTCACTAATCTGAGATGGATCAGGTCAGATCCCCACAAAATAAGCCTAAGGGCAAAATAATCTTGCTAAAGTGTCAACAATGGTTAAAAAAAACCAATACTCGACCAAATGGTTTCAGAGACACAGAAACGTTTGCATTTAGAAATAACTTCTGAAGTAGGAAATTTGAATATATTTGCTGATGAGTTGAGGAAGCAGAACTTTTGGGTAGCATTGGTATTCGTGCAGAAATCTAGAGGAGTCAAGCACAATGTCTTACTGGGGTACCATTACTTGCAATTAATGCCATGGCAGTCAAACTGTCTCTTCATTTGTTGTTGCAGAAATAATGGAATTGAAACAGAAAATACAAAATGAAGGTCAGTGAAAACACAGGGTTTCTTTCGTTGGCAGTTTTAGAAATTTAAAACACCATGAAAGTTTTATGTCTGTGCATGCTTATAATTGATAAAGTGGACGGTTCAAGATGACTGGCTGCCTGTAATGTCTGGAATCCCTGCACCAAATGGGCAGCAACTGAAGAAATTCAACAGGATTGTAATGAAAATGTTGGAATAAACAGCCTCTATTTCCTCAGCGAAGTTGAACATTTCTGTCCAGAATTTGAAAATTGCATTTTATGAACAATGCAATGTTTAAGAGCCACAGTGAAAGCAACATTGCCAACTGAACAGAAAAGTATGTCTTTTACTTTAAAACATCACATTCATGACAAAATTAACCGTGATTTGAACAAAGTTGTATCGAATGAGTTTTTTGTTTACTTAGATCAATATAATCTATATTTTCTGTCACCAAGTCAGATATTACAGAGAATAAAATGTTCTCATTCCAGAACAAAAAAAAACGTTAAAAACGTGTTACCATTGCCACTGAATTGATTTACTACTCTTGTCGAAACACATTCACTTACTGAGTGAAAAATGGCTTTGTAAACATAATGTCGATTTCTATTCTTTAAAGATAAAGAAAATGATTGGCGCCATGGAGTAATACGCACTGCAGAATTAAATAAAAGTTCAGATTTTATGCTGGACTCAACAATAGATTTTGAGTCATGTTGTTTCACCATTTCAAATGAAGTTCCAATATTATGACATTTATGGATCGTTGATGGCAATTTTCTGACTTAAAGTTGGAGACAATTTTTGAAACAATGCACATAAAACGTTTGAAATATAATTTCAATGGATATCGATAGATGGTAAGGCATTCTGGTAGGTGATCATTTGTCATATACACGGCATCCCAGCAAGATCTGTCTTATTTGTTTTTTGATCAAAAATGCATAAACCACATCAATTGCGTGCAACATGTCATTTTTCTGTTGCAATGCTAGTGGACTAGTTGAGCAGAATCCCAAGCAAGTTGAATATTTAATTGGAACAAAATTTTTAAACCTTGTGCGCATAAAATTTCATCATTTAAAAAAAAAATTAAGGAGCATAACACTGTTTCCTTACAGCCGACTTAAGACACCATACCAACTACATTTTATTTTTCTCTCTGTTACCATTCTTCCTAGTTGGGTAATGAGGGCAGTCAAGCCCAAGAAATTTGTGATATCTTATCAAATTTGTAATAGGCACGAAAGGAGTGCACGTGAACATGACAGCACTGAATTACTGGTGAAAGATCCGAAGCAGCACATATTCTGTATGACAGAGGACGATGTACTTCGAGCAATATAACATGTTTTAAAATTCAAACAGGGGAGAAATTAAAGGCAAAAGAGAAAGGTCAGTTTTAACAAAAAGAAAAGTCTCTGTCTTGCACATGTTAATTCTCTTTATGAATATGTTTATAAAAGTAATGAAACTAGACAAACTATTTTCCTTGACAACTTAAGCCTGGAATGTCAACAGTGCAGTGCACATTGCAAAATTTCCAAAATCCCCCATTCCAAAATCCGTGAGCCAGTGCAAAATTGTGAACATTTTCCATAATGTCGACAAACAACGTATTAAGAGAATATTTTCCACGAAGGAATCCTTACAGGCACTCACAAAATTTTTTTGCAGTAATGTACGTCATTGTATGTGTACAGGAACATTAGCCATGGTGGACACATGTGAAGTACTCTTGAGCAATTTGTCCTTGAACGCATCGAAACCAATTTTGGCCCCATGAAATCTCATGGCACCTTGACCAAAACTGCAAAGGGAAAATGCTGTTCGGTATGGTAACACAATTCACAGATCCTTCTGCTTCACATAAATCGAGAGGGCTGGAAGTGAGGGCGGAAATGTTGACTCCAAAATTATAATAGTGTTACCATGGAATTAGAATCTCTACAGAATGCAGGCCCTTTGGCCCAACAATTCCACACTAACTCTCCGAAGAGTGACCCACCCAGACACATTCCCTTTAGCCTACACTTACCAGTGATAACAGCCTCTAATATTGGGCAATTTAGCATGACGAGTTCACCTAACCTGCACATCTTTGGAGTGTAGGAGGATTTCAGCGCACACAGAGGAAACTCGCACAGACACAGGGAGAATGTGCAAACTTCTTACAGACAGTCACCCGATGTTGGAATTGAATGCGGGTCATTTGCGCTGTGAGGCAGCAGTGCTAACCATGGAGCTACCATGCCGCCCATTCTGTTCCAATATATTGTAGTTGTTCGGTCAATTCATTAAATTGACGTGTTGATTCAAAAACATAGGACTTCTAAAGCGAGCAAAAAGGAGTGACCAACTAACTGCTTGCCTTGCTATTGTGTTAACAAAGTTGACTACAAACAATATAAAATAAATGCTCGAGAACACAATATTTGATCAGGCTTATTAGGGAAATCCTGTTAGGGAAATAGACGAGACTGACGACAGGTAAATCCCGAGGTTGCTTATCGAGAATGCTTGTAGAAATAACCCTTGAAATATTTAATGATTTTGTGGTCATCTTCCAGAATTCTACGACATTGCAACAGTTTCCACAAATTGGTAGTTAGCTATTATAAACCTTCTATTTAAACCTGGAGGCAGCGTGAGAGCCGGAATTGTCGACCAGTTAGTCTGACATTGGAAGGAGGCAAGACGCTCGAATCCATTCTGAAGGATTTAATGGCTGAGCACTTGAAAAACAGTAGCATAATCGGACAGAGTCATGATAGATCACGAAAGGTAAATCATGCTTCACCAATCTGCTGATTTCATTCATTATATGACTCATACATGATGATAGAGAACCAGTGGAGGTTGCTTATCTGGAATTCCTAAGGCTTTTGACAAAGTGCAATATATGACAGCAGTGTACAAAATTAAGACACATGAGATTTCAGTTAGGAAGATTAAATGGATAGCAACTTAGATGCAAAAAGGAAACAAAGAATACAAGTGAATGAACCTCTTTGTTTGAATGACAGTCTCGAGCTGGTGACATAATTCCATCTCGAAATGATAGACGGACCAGCAGGCAAAGGCAATCACTCATCGAAAAATTACCTGATGAGCGCATGTAAACGGTGTCAATGATGTGCAATATTATAGATCTATGTGGTCATACCTTTCTTGATTTCTAAAGAAACTAATCAATGTAAGTTCCTTCCAATAGACTCCGAGAAATATTCGCTTGTTTCTCCTAACTATGATTCTGTTTCATTGCTTTCAACAAGATGATAATGGGCTGCAATGAGAGACAAAGCTGAACTCCTTCCATCAGTTTTAGCAACAACTGTCATTCTGGCGAAACGACAATCTACTCGTCAAAATATATCAAATTTTCGTTTCCCTTTCCGCTTTTTCCAACGTTCTCTTTGTTAGGCTGTTCAGCACTAGGCTCTCTCTAGCCTTGGATAATCTTCCAGCATAATTAAAAGCTGGACCCAAATTTGTTCAGGGTTTTTTCAACATTATTCAATCAACAATCAACTTACAAGCAGATAACAGAAACAAATATCTGTTTATACCTACTCTCAATAAAAAAAAAGTTGCTGCTCACACAACAAATGTCACCTTCAATTTTGCAGATCAGAGTTTCATTCAAAAGTGACAAAGATTGAAATCAATGCAATTACCACCTCAAAAATGTGATGCAGGCAGTCAAGAAAACAAACAACATGTTGGTCCTCATGGCGAGAGGTTTCTAGTACAAGGAAGGGATAACTTGCTGCAATGATCCAGCGCTTTGCTGAGATCATATATGGAATACTGTCTGCATTTCTGGTTCACTTACTTGACAAACATATAGGGGGAATGTACTGAACGTTCACTGATCTATTCCATTAAATATGGTGGTGGAGTATGTGACCCAACCAGAGCTACGATTGTCGTTCTGTTTATTTTCTGGTGTCTTCTCCATTTTCTACTTTTTCCAGTTTATAATATTTTCTCCAATGCAGAGCGAGCTGGAAGCATGGAGCAGAGTGGGCTTTACACCAGAATGATGCGTGGACGGCCTTCAGCTGGACGTCCGAAAGATGAAGAGACACCAAGGGCCATAGAGTTCTGAGCGATCCAGGGATGGCCAGCAGGCTGGGGCTTGAGTGGAGTGGGACAATTGCACTGGAACTGGTGCAGGTAGTCAATGGCTTGTGAGACCATTCATACCACATGTGGAAGCCCTTAAACTGGTCAATGCAGGCCCTTCATTGAAAGAATATAACTATACTCTGAGTAAGTGTAATTACTGCAACTTTTTTTAGTTTTCCCTTTTGGTTACCTATTTTGAATTCAGGTTCTGTAACTCGCAATTTTGGCATTTTGTGATTAAAACGGCGCCACATAGGACAATATTTCAAAATTTTACTGTACTTCAGTACTTGTGTACACGTGAAAATACAGGAGATTCTAATTCCAACGCGAGACTGCTCCCTGGGAAGGCCGGACATACGTTTGACTAGAGATTGAATCGGGAAAGGTCGCATTTGCTGGACGAGAGAAGAATCAAGTGTTTTGATAAACATCAATAAATTTATTAAGACGACTATATAGCTTAGCTGCAGGCATATTAACTGTGGGTCCAGAAGCACTTGTCACGTTAGAAATACACAGGATAAAACATTTCGAGCATAATTGGCTGGAAACATTTTCATCAAGAATATGGTGGCTCTGTGAAGCTTCCTATCACATAAATTAGTCGAGGTCAAAATGTTATATAATTTCAAGCAGGAGTTTTATGTCGCACCAAATAAATCAAACGTGATGGGGGGAATGTGGGGAAAGATAACAGAGGCATAGAAAGGTACATCATGGAATCAGACTTTTCATTCCAACTCATCCATACTGTCCAGATAACCTGAATAAATCTAGTCCCATTTTCCAAACTTTGGCACATATGCTTGTAAACCCATCTTACCCATGACCTCCCAAATTCTATACCCAGTGCACTGACCAATAAAGAAAAGCATGTCAAATGCGTTGATCACTGTCATATCTATCCGTGACTGCAGTTTCAAAGAGCTATGAACTCGCACTCAAAGAACAAAACTCTCCCTTAACTAACTATTAAGTGTGTTTGTGCTTCCCTGAGTTGCCATTCCAAAATGTTGCACCTCATACGTATCTAAATTAAACTCCATCTGCTAATCCTCAGACCACTGCCCCATCTGATTAAAAATTTGCACTCTGATGTAATCTTCTTCGCTGTCCAATACACTGCTAATGTTTTGCCACCTAAACAATTACTAACCGCAATTCCAATATTCACATCCATATAATTTATTTAAATAACGAAAAGAAGTGGACCCAGCATTGACCTTTGTGACACTTCACTGGTCAAAGTCCTCCAGTCTGAAAAGCAATCCTCTACCATCACTTTCTGTTTTCTACCTTCCAACCAATTCTGTAAGCAAATGGCTAGTTGTCTCTGTATTCTATGTGGTCTAAAATGTCTCACCAGTCTACCATGAGGAACCTTGCGAACACCTTAGTGACGTCCATACACATCAATTACACTACTCTGCCCGCGCTAATCCTCTTGTTACTTTTTCAAAAATGCAATCAAGGGAGTGGAGCACAATTACTAACATAAAGCCATGCTGACTACCTCTATTCCGACCTTGCCTTTCCAAATAAATGCCAATCCTATGCCTCAAGATTCTCGCCAACAACTTGTCCTCCATCAATGTCAGGCTTACCCGTCTGCAGTTCTTTTGCTTTTCCTTCCAGCTGTTCTTAAATATTGTTATCACGTCAGTCAAACTCCCGTCTTCCAACAACATCTCTGCAGCCATCAATGATGGAAATATCTCTGCAAGGGGCCCAGCAATCATTTCCCTAGATTCCCACAAAGTTCTATAGTAAACCTAATTAAGTCCCGGATATTTATCGAGTTTCATGCGTTTTACGACGTCCAGCCAGTCTTCCTCTGTGATATGAACATTTTTCAAGATATCGCCAAATATTTCCCCAGATCTTTCAACCTACTTATCGTTTTCCACAGTAAACACTGATATAAAGTACCTGCATAGTATGTCCCTCATCTTCTACGCATTGACACATAGGCGGGTTGTTGATCTTTCAAGAGCCCTATCCTCTCCCTAATTAATCATTTTGTCATTAACGTATGTTTAATTACTGTGTGGATTCTCTTTAACCTTATTCAAAAGGGTTCATAAAATATTTATAAGGGTATTTCCAGGGTTGGTGGATTTGAGCTACAGGGAGAGTTTGAATAGACGAGGGCTGTTTTCCCTGGAGTGTTGGAGGTTAAGGGGTGACTTTATAGTGGTATATAAAATCATGAGGGGCATGGATAGGATAAATAGATAAAGTCATTTCCTAGGGATAGGGGAGTCCAGAACTGGATGGCATACGTTTTGGATGATAGGGGAAAGATATAAAAGAGACCTAATGGGCATTGTTTTCACTTAGAGGGTGGCACGTGTATGAAATGAGCTGCCAAAAGAAGTGGTGGAGGCTAGTACAATTGCAACAGTTAGAGGACATCTGTATGATTATTTGAATAGGAAGCGTTTGCAGCGATATGGTCTAGGTGCTGGCAAGTGGGACTAGTTTGGGATTGGGATATCTGATCGGCATTGATGAGTTGGACTGAAGTGTCTGTTTCCATGCTGTACGTCTCTATAAGTCTATGACTCTATATTCTTCCACAGTAGTTGTGCTCTTCTCTTGATCTATGCTGTCTACACCTGACATACGCTTCCTTCTTCTTCTTCACCAAAATTGCAATACGTTTCACCATCCCTACTCGTGCCAGCCTTGCCGTTCACCCAACTAGGTAATTTTGCCTCTGGGCTCTCTTTATCTCATTTTTTGCAGCATCCCATTTTCCAGCCATCGCTTTACTAGCCAACATCTGTCCCAATCAACTTTTGAAAGTTCTTCGCTAATACAGTCAAAATTGGCCTTTCTCCAATTTAGAACTTTAGTTTTTAGATGTCATATACGCTTTTCCATTACTATTTTAATTCTAATAGATTCATGATCACTCGTCCTAAAGTGTACCCTCAATGACAACTCGGTCGCTTGTCCTGCTTTACTTAACAACAATAGGTCACGTTTTGCAACTTCTGTAATATTTACATCCACATACTGAACAGATGTTTTCTTTGGATCACCTAAGGAAATTCCTCTCCATCCAACTGTTCAAAACAATGGCAGTCTCCGACTCGGTCTGAAAATTAAAATTCCGACCGAAAACATCTTATTCTTTTCACAGATAACTGAGATCTCCTTACAAATTTGATTCCTAATTTCTCTCTGACTATTGGGGGATCTATGTTATACTCCCAATAACGTCATCTTCCTTTTCTTATTTCTCAGTACCACTCAATTATCTTCCATGGATGTCTTCCAAGAAATATTATCCCTTAGTTGAGCCGTAATGTATTTCCTCACCAAAACGCCTTTCCCCCAATTCTCCCCCCAGCACCCTTTTTGTCCATCCAATAATATCTCTACTCTCGAACAGTGAGCTTTCAGACAAGACCATGCCTAAACCTCGTGTCTGTAATTGTTATGTTATGTCAGTTGCAAGTTACCAATCTTGCCCTGAGTTCATCTGCTTTCCGATGGTGAGGCCCCTTGCATTGAAATAAATGCAGTTTAATTAATCAACCCTACCCTCGGATATTTCAATTTTAAATTCCTGCCAAATGTGCTGTTTTGTCTTCTCAGAATCTCGTTTCTTTCCTGTGACATCCAATGTGTGCAACGACCTCTCTGTTGTTCATCTCCCCTTTAAGAATCTGCTGCACCATCTCCATGATATCCTTGATGGGTGTACAAGGGAACCAAAACATCATTGTCTACCTGGTGTACGCTGTCAGCCAAATAAACATCTGTCTGTGCCTCTGACTCAGGATCTCCGTGTCACAAATGATCACTTGCAATCTGACATATCTGTCGTTACATTAGAATCAATCTCAGTAACTGAAACCTGGATGTAAGTGTTACATTCACATGCAAGTCGATCACTCTCTCCAATTCCCAAAACAACATTTATTTGAGATGGGATAACCACAGGAGTCTCCTGTACTCCTGGCTCCATTTCCTACCTTTCTGGGAGGTAATCCATTTATCTGAACGTACCTTGGTTTATGTCTGTTCCTTCAAATGTCATCTGCCACAGGTGCGCCTCGCTCCTCCAAATTCCTCATTGGCTCTAACTGTGGCTGAAGTCGATACACTCAATCTGATAGGATTCACAACCAAACACATCTCCTGAATGTATAATCATCAATAACATGGACGTCTCCCTAATCTCCCACATGAGACAGGACGAGCACATCACTCTTCTGAAGATGATCTTTCAACGCAAATGATACACAGACTGATAAAGTAGCACTGTCTTACTCGCTAAAATCTCTGCTCCAGGCTAATGTAATACCTACGTTTTTATATACCTTCTTAGCGTTTAAGTGAGAGACAGATCGCAACAAAATATATATTCAAAGGAGAACTCACCCTACTCACTATTGTAGATTTACAGTACAAAACACTAAGGTTACACTATAAAACTAGTCACTTAGCTCTGCCCTTGCTGTGCATCCCGCCACACAATCTTTCCAAATGCTATTGTGAATTTCGCTGTTATTTATTTTCCTTAGGCTAACTCCAATGTCTAGAGACACTTAAAATCAAACAGCAGATTCAGTTAGCCATGTAGATTCGCTGCTGGTCAGATGGCAATGTAGGCTTACTTCTCCATTTGTTGTAGGTCCCATGTGGTCATTGCCTTCCTGCTTTTGTAAAATGCCATTGTTTTGACTTTTTTTGCAAAGTTCCAAAACAATACAACTGCTTCTGAAGCAGTATTTACTGCTCCAAGAATTAGATGAAATATCAGCTTCAACACTGAAAATATCTCAAAAAAGAAGAAGCTCTTACAGCCACATGAGTAAGATGATCAGTCATGATCATCGTAAAGGACAGAACATTCTCAAAATGCCAACTTGCCTACTCCTCTACTATGTTCTAAGTTTCAATATTTCCATGCAACTGCACAGCATAACCACGTAACATCAGAAATCGCTTTCATCACCCAAATGCAGTATGGAAGCACCTCTGATACTAATTTGCATCTTTACAATACATAAATTCTAATCAACCTGGAGGCATGGAAGAAAAAAAGTTTATAACTTTTCTGCTGTGCCTTTAATTTTTCATGAAATTTAGTGTCTAATGTGAGGGCATCTGTTTCTTTAAGACACAGAAAGCTGTCTTTTTATACAACTCTCCCCCTTTTACCAGTTATTGCATACTTTACGGACCTGATAAGAAAGTCAACTGCTCAAATATGTGTGTGTAAAAAAAAAATCACTTCCTTGGCATCACCAATGAATACATAAATGGAGTTATCAGTTCACCCATTATATTTCCCCTCCGACGTGGTCGATGATGCTCTCCACCGCATCTCCTCCACTTCCCGCACCTCCGCCCTTGAACCCTGCCCCTCCAATCGCCACCAGGATAGAACCCCACTGGTCCTCACCTTCCACCACACCAAACTCCGGATACATAGTATCATTCTCGTCATTTCCAGATACATCGTATCATCCTTCGCCACCTCCAAACCGACCCCACCACCAAGGATATATTTCCCTCCCCACCCCATCAGCGTTCTGGAGAGACCACTCCCTCTGCGACTCCATCGTCAGGTCCACACCCACCACCGACCCAACCTCCACTCCCGGCACCTTCCCCTGCGACCGCAAGAAGTACAAAACTTGCGCCAACACCTCCCCTATCACCTCCCTCCAAGGCCCCAATGGATCTTTCCATATCTATCAGAAATTCACCTGCACCTCCACACACATCATTTACTATATCCGTTGCACCCGATGTGGTCTCCTCTACATTGGGGAGACAGGTTGCCTACTTGTGGAACATTTCAGGGAACACCTCTGGGACACCCGTACCAACCAACCCAACCGCCCCGTGGCTGAACACTTTAACTCCCCCTCCCACTCCGCCAAGGACATGCAGGTCCTTGGCCTCCACCATCGCCAGACCCTGCCCACATGACGCCTGGATGAAAAGCGCCTCATCTTCCGCCTAGGAAAATCCAACGACACGGGATGAATGCAGATTTCTCCAGCTTCCTCATTTCCCCTTCCCCCACCTTATCTCAGTCCCAACCCCTGTATTCAGCACCGCCCTC
Organism: Chiloscyllium plagiosum; assembly: GCF_037043375.1. Lineage (NCBI taxonomy): Eukaryota > Metazoa > Chordata > Chondrichthyes > Orectolobiformes > Hemiscylliidae > Chiloscyllium > Chiloscyllium plagiosum. The sequence continues at coordinate 16,709,907 of NW_028270176.1, forward strand.
TTGACCTGCAATCTTCTTCCCGACCTCTCCGCCCCCACGCCCTCTATGGCCTGCCACTCTCACCATCACCTCCTTCCACCTATCGTATTCCCAGCGCCCCTCACCCAAATTCCCTCCCCCCTACCTTTTATCCCAGCCCGCTTGGCACACCAGCCTCATTCCTGAAGAAGGGCTTATGCCCGAAACGTCGATTCTCCTGCTCCTCGGATGCTGTCTGGCCTGCTGTGCTTTTTGAGTACCAAACTTTCCAACTCTGTTCTCCAGCATCTGCAGTCCTCACTTTTACCCATTATACTACCTATAACAGATTTATGTTCTGCTTTCTCTTTATGTTTCTCTTCTCTATCTTGCTCAATTACTGGTCGAAACAAAAATGTCCTATTTTTGCCTTTCATCTGTCAATCAGATCTCACTATTAATGTAACCTGTTCAAGACGATGGTGAGCTGAGGCATTTCCCAAGGCAAATTACCAGAAGTATATTGTTACAGGCCCAGCATTCCTGAAGTTGCATATAAGTTAGCATACCAACTCGGTCTCCACTCAATCCTCTGAACAATTACGGCACAACAAAAAATGTGTACTTATGTGTCAGCAAAATCTTTTGGAGAAATCGTCAAGCAATGTTGAAATAGAACTGTGCACACAGGACCTTTGCCCGATAATGGAATTTCGTGTCAGTTCAATGGGCTATAACGAAAAATGGCCATCAAATACCCACTCTGACATTTCCATTTTACATAGAATATCCTTATTTTGCTTCCAAAGATGAAGAGAGATCGCAGGCTTGGGCAATGCGTTTTGCAAATCATCTATATTGCAATGAAAAAGACGCATTATTCCACGCAAATTCATTATTCAGTCTCTAAATTTTTCAGCAAAAGTACAATGTACTCGTACTTGTCGTCATGGTGTTCGACTCCAAACATCCTTTAATCGTGAATGTTACTATATCAGACATTCTTAAATTTTAGGACTATCTATTTTACAGAAGGCGATGAACTATTAAAAAGGTTACAAGAAATGGGTGAGTTAAATATTCCTTACTTACAATTAAGCATGAGCATTGTAAGATGAAGCAGTCAAAAGTGTGTGTGATGAAGATGCTACTTTAATGACGTTATGAAGTCCTTGGCTTTTTATCTTCAGACAGGTCGTAAATGACGTACCCAATCCAATATGTCAGGGGTGCAGGGCTTTAGGGCCAATTTGATAATGGCTAACAGATGCTGCATCAGGAGAAGGCTTTCTGGATTTTAAAAAAATGTAAAATGAAACCGCTGTGGCCATTTCTCGCAGCTCAGCTTTACTTTGCTTGGATTTTGTTTTTAACTGTAGTGTGAAAAAAGCTGCTGGAACCAAACAAGCATGTCCAGACTGATGCACAAACTCTCTCTGACTTGTATCCTATAAGAACTAGTGTTCGATTTTAACATTTAGGCCAAGAGTTGGTTATCGGGATGGTTGCAAGTATTTGGCATAGGGGTTGTTTGATGTTAACGTTTAGAGTTAAAGAATACAAAAATGATATTATTTTCTTTAAATACTGGAATTTGGGAGTTCTCTTTCACTCATATTTTAAAAGATTACGGGGCAAGCTGAGTTTTTCTCGGTGCTTGGCTTAATTAACAGAAGGATTCACTGCTGTACTGTAACAGAAATGGGGGTCGTTCGGAATTGGACAGTTTTAGACAGATCCCGTCTGAGATTCGGACAGATTTGAACATATTTTGCGTACAAATCATTACAGCACATCTAAACACTCGCTAATTAGTGTTCAGATCATTAAATAAAACAGAGATGAAATAATCTCTTTATTTTCGAGCACTTGTGTTTCGTTAAATTAAAAGTGAGTCAATTGGCTCTTGAGATGGCCAAAGAGGTTTTGGGGTTTAAAGATGATTCCCAAATTTGCCAAGAAACGAAAGAACGACAGAAAAAGGTCGCACATTTGTTTTTAGCTAAAAGGCTGGAATTGGGTTTAACCAGGGTGAAAAGGAAAGTAGAAATTGTAATGGAGTTAGTCAAGCGCTTACGTGTATCAGAAAAACAGACAAGTGCAGTAGAGTTAAAAAAAAATCTTAAATTGCAACTTAGGCAAATGGTATTACAGATAAAGAAAGAGAAAAAACAGCTATGAGAGGACAGAGAGAAGGAGAGACAGAAGAAAGAGAAAGGAAGAGAGAAAGAGAGAGAGAGAAGAAAAAGAGATAAAGGAAAGAAAACGGGAAAGAAGGCTGAGCAAATAAAGAGAGAAGAAGGTGTGACATAATAGGATAGAGAATTTGAAATTCAGAAGTTGTTAATTAGTTAGGAAAGCCAGGTTAACAGGATCGAGATGAAGAGAGACTTTACTAATGTATACAAATATGCTAAAATATTGCCATATTTTGATGAGAAAAATGTCGAAGCCTTCTGTATTTCATTTGAAAAATTGGCTAGATAGAAAGACTGGTCAAAGAACCATTGGGTAATGGTAATTCGGACAAAGCTGGTTAGTGGAGCTAATGAAGTATTTGCAGTGCTGTCAGATCTGGGTTCAAGGTATTATGCAGAGGTCAAAAAGACTGTAATACATGCTTATGAATTGGTTAGAGAAGCATATCGAAAGAGGTTCAGAAATATAAAGAAGTAACAGGTTTGATTTACTTTGACTTTGAAAGACTTAAACACAGTATCTTGATACGTTGATGTGTGCCTTAAAATAGATAAGAGAAATGAAGATCAAAGAGAGATTTTTCTGATGAAGGAGTTTAAAAAACTCATTTCCAGAGATGGTAAGAATTATTATGGATGAATAGAAATTCAAAAAGTGAGAAGAGCAGTAGAGATTACAGATGAATATGTATTAGTGCATAAGGCAAATGTGAAGCTTTTGGCAAGAATTTCATCCTGTGAGGGGTAGAAAATGGGAGAACAGGAAATTGTATACTGCAAAACAAACACAAGAGAGTGAAAAGTAGTTGAAAGGACGCAAATGTTTTCAGCATAATGGAGTGGGTCACAGAAAATTACAGTGCTGCTCGTTTAAGAAGAGCACTGGGAAAAGAAGTTTTTTACTGCCAGACACGTAAAGTCACAGAGCTGGTCGGTAAAGAACGGTATTGTGGGTAAAGATGCAGCAAAATAGGCTAACTCAGTGCATTAGTGAATGTAGTAAAGGAAACCCCAGGAAAGGTCTAGGAGTTTCAGGAGGGTGCACAGCTTGGTAGGGGCTGGGTATCAAGTTAGTGCCTTATCTTGAAAAGACTTCGTCTCTGTGGTTACGTTTACTCAGGAAGAACAGGGGGAAAGGGCAAATAGTTATACTATTGATAGATATGGGATCTAATGATGCCCTAATAGTAAGATATGAACGTATTTTCACTCTTTCTGACCTTTTAACCAAGAGAGTGTTACATTGTGAGACAGATGGACAGAAATTTAGCGTTCCCTATTTAAGATCAGGTTGGAGTGCGAACTCAAGACTCTAAGGTCACCATGCGAGTGATTGAAAAAGTATCAGTTCCTGGAATGCATTTTGTCACTGGGAGTAATTTCTCAGGATCCAAGGTGGGAGTGACACCCCAAAAGCCAAAAGAAGACTACTGAGGATTTAACAGTAAACTACCCTGTACATTTTCCAGAACGTGTAGTAACAAAATGCCACAATCATAATTCATACCACGAATATGTTGAAACCTTGTCCAATATAGACAGGCAACTGGAGAAATAGGTGTTAGTTCCTGCACACAGGTTGAGAAATGAAATCCAGATGTTGCGAAGTTTGATGTGCCTCAAAATACATTATATAATAAGGTAGTCCTTGAAGAGTAGGATAGGTTGGTAAACTCTCTGTCTCAAGAGCAAAGAACTCAGTTGAAAGGTTTATTGCAGCATTATGAGGTCATAAGCAAGAATAAGAAGGGGAGGACTAATAATATTGTGCATGAGGTGTAAGTACGAAATTCTGCACCAATAATTCAACAACCATACAGACTTATTCCTTTCAAAGCCACACAGGTCCAAAAGGACGTCAATGCGATGTTCAACAAAGATATCATCGAACCAAGTCAGACTGAGTCAGAGTTCGCTGATCGTGTTAGTTCTAAAACCTGATGGGACTAAATGATTGTGTATGGACTATCTGAGGGTCAACACCATAAAAAGCAATGGACTCATGCCCAAAACCAAGTTTGGAGGAGTTCGTAGAGAGATATGGACAAACCACGTTACATCATAAAAATTGGATTTACAGCATAGATATTGGCAGGTACCTTTATCAGAGAAAGCGAAAGAAATGTCTTTGTCTGTAACCACAAATGGGCTACATAAATTCAAAGTGATGTCTCTTGAAATGAAGAATGCCCCAGCCACATTCGAAAGACAAATGAACAGATTTGTGGCTGGATTCACAACTGTCTGGTTTAACTGGATGATGCAGTGATTACATGGTACAGTTGGCAGACCACTTTGAACGATTATGAGAAGCAAAACTGGCAATAAAATCAAAAAAACAGAATTTGTAAAGGCAGAGTTGACAATCTTGGGGGCACAGCATCAATCATAGAAGGTTGACCTCAAGGAATGCGAAGTTGAAAAACATCAAGCAATTTCGAAGACAAACCTCGAAGAAAGTGGTGCTTCGATTTTTCGGACTAAGCAAATTCTACCAGAAGTCTATTTCAAATATCAGCAGCGTGGTGACACCGCTAACAGATTTACAGAAGAAGAACAAAGAATAAATAAGTGAAAAAAACAACGCCTGAATGCATTTGAGAATTTAAAAGCAGTATTTGCCACCGCACCAGTTTCAGCTACAACAAATTTTTGAAAGCCGTCAAAATTGCGATTGGTGTTTGCGAAATAAGAGTTGGAGCTGTACTGCTGCAGCAAGATGATGATGCATTTGAATGGCCAATTTGTTAGTTTTCCAAGAAACACAACACCCACCGGAGAAAACACTCGACCATCGAAAAAGAACTATTGAATTCGGTACTGACCTTTGAACATTTTAATATTTATGTGATGAACAATGTGTTGCAGACAGTTACGTACACGCACCAAAATCTTCTTACATTCTTGGGACGATATAATTATAAGAATATGAGACTATTTCGTTTGTGTCATATTTTGCAGACATTTAATTTGCAAATTGTACATGTTGCAGTTAGTAAAAGTGTGAAAACAGATGCTTCATTGCAGATTTAAAGGAAAATGTTTCTATAAGATTAGACCGATTCCAATGTTACCTGTATGTGCGTAGAAATTATTGTGAACTTAGAATAATGACCTCGGTATTTCGTTGCAATGAGATTAACAACGATGGGACAAAAAGAAGCCATATTTTCATTATGATAGTTCAATATTTTTCTTGGGCGGAAGTGTTATGAAGTTGAAGGTGTGTGCTGTACCTTTAAGAGAGAGCGAGTTCTGTTCTGTGCGAGGGCTTACAAGCACTTGTGTCATATGACGAGATAACAATCTCAGACTGTACTTGAAAATTGATAATATGTAACATTTGGATGTGAAATAGATACCTGAGTTGTTTGCAGTTTTGAGAACAATTCGAATTTAACCAATCCGTTGACATTATGGCCAAGGATACTATAACGCAAAGGAGTTTTAATTTATGACTTTATCAACATCGAAACAATGAGATGATCCGATGTTGGGGCAATAAAAAAGGCAGGCCGTTTAGAAGTCAGAGCTGAAAGTGTGTTGCTGGAAAAGCGCAGCAGGTCAGGCAGCATCCAGGGAACAGGAGAATCGACGTTTTGGGCATAAGCCCTTCTTCAGGAATAGAAGTCAGACAGTGTAACTGACATCGCGAAAGACCACTGATATTGGAACACTCTCAAGTAAAGGTATCTTTTCATATGATACATAATCGCAGGAAAAAACAGACACCCCAGCAAGATCTTCAGTGTGGTTTTGAAATTAAGTTAGTGCAATTTTGTAAGTGTTTTATTGGAACAGAATTTTGCTACAGAGTTGCAGGCAAATCATAAGCAGTAAACAGAAAAAGGGTGTTTAGAGTTTTGAATATTAGTTGTTTAATGTTCACTTTTAGAATTAAAGAGTAAATTGATATCATTTTATTTAAATTTCGATTTTGGGAGTTCTCTGTAATTCTGACTTTGACATGTTATGAGGTGAGATGAGCTTCAGTGGGTGCTTATTTCAATTAACATAATGCTTCACCGCCGTGTCATAATAGTAAATAAATTGTTTTGTTTAAAACTAAGTGGTTTGGCAGCTGATTCTCTCCTCGAATATCCACTCTGCACATGCTTAAAACAACTAGCAATCTTATAGTCTGGGCTATCTTCTTGATATGTTTTGAGGAGTCTTACTTATTTCATAACAGATTGGGGGCTCTTTGCGGGATGTGTTCTACAATTTCAAATTGGGGTCAGAGTTGTTGGATTCGAAGGCAGTGATTGATGGATGTTAGAACAAAGAACAAAGTAGATTTTCAGCCTAGGAACAGGCCCTTCGACCCTCCAAGCCGGAGCCGATCCAAACCTAAGCATCGTCCATTCCTAAGCATCTGTATCCCTCTGCTCCCCACCTACTCATGCATCTATCCAGACGCACCTTGAATTAATCTACCGTGCCTGCCTCGACCACCATTGTTGGCAATGCGGTCCAGACGCCCACCACCCTCTGTGTGAAGTACGTGCTGCGTGCATCCCCCTTAAACTTTTCACCTCTCACATTGAAAGCGTGACATCTCGTTATTGAATCTTTCACCAGTGGGAGAAAGCTTGTCTCTATCCACCCTGTCTATACTCTTCATGATTTTGTAAACATCAATCAGGTGCCTCTCAAATCTCCTTTTTCTCTAATGAAAACATACATAAACTACTCCACCTGTCTTCAAAGCTAGTACCTTCCATACTAGGCAACATCATCGCAAACTTTCTCTGCTCCCTCTCCAAAGCATCCACATCCTTTTGGTTATGTGGCGACCAGAACTGTGAACAGTATTCTAAATGCGGCCGAACCAATGTCTTGTACAATTTTAACATGACTTGCCAGCTCTTATATTCAATACCCCGTCCAATGAAGGCAAGCATACGATATGCCTTCTTGACCACTCTATTCACCTGTGCAGCAACCTTCAGGGTACATTGGGCCTGCACTCCCAGATCTCCATGCCCAACAACTTTTCCCAATGCGCTGCTGTTCATTGTATAATTTGCTCCAGTATTAGTCTTGCCTAAATGCATCACTTCGCATTTGTCTGGATTGAAATCCACCTGCCACTTTTCTGCTCAACTCTCCAGTCTATCTATATCTTCCTTTAAACTTTGACAGTCCCTTATGCTTTGTGCTACTCCACCAATCGTTGTGTCATCTGCAAACTTGCAGATCATACCAACAGTGCCCTCTTCCAGATCATTTATGTATATCACAGACAAAAGTGACCCCAACACTGACTCCTGTGGAACACCACTGGTCACCTTTTTCCATTTCACGAAACACCCTTCAACTACTACTCTCTGCCTCCTGTTGCTCAACCAGTTCCTTATCAGCCCATCTAGAACACCCTGAACAATATGTGACTTCACTTTCTCCATTAGTCTACAATGGGGATCCTTATCAAATGCCTTACTAAATTCCACATATATGGCATCAACAATCCTTCCTTCATCTATCAACTTGGTCACTTCCTCAAAGAACTCAATTAAGTTGGTAAGGCACGAACTCCCCCGCAAAAAACCATGTTGCCTATAACAGATAAGCCTATTCTTTTCTAAATATAATTAGATCCTATCCCTCAGTATCCTCTCCAGGAACTTTCCCACCACTAATGTCAGGCTAACTGATCTGTAGTTACCCGGAATATCCCTACTACCCTTCTTGTACAGGGTTACAACACACGCAACCTTCCAGTCTTCTGGCACCTCAGCTCTATTTTAGGATGCTATGAAGATATCTGTCAGGGCCACAGCTATTTCCTTTCTCACCTCCTTTAGCAACCTGGGATAGATCCCATCCGGTCCTGGGTATTTTGTCCATCTTAATAATCTCTAGTCTACCCAACACATCATCCCCACCTATGTCAACGTGATCCAGACTAATCACACGTCTATCTCTAATCTCAAGATTCATTACTTTCCACTCCTCAGTGTAACTGATGCAAAGTAATCAATCAACATATCACCCATTCTCTTAGGTTCGACATACAGGCTTCCTTCATGTCCCTTTAGTGGACCAATCCTTTCTCTAATTAATAGCTTGATTCTTATATAAGAATAAAATGTTTTGGGGTTCTCCTTAATTCTGCTCGCTATTTCATGACCCCTTTTAGCCCGCTTGATCCGTCGATTGAGACTAGTCCTACTCTTCTAATATTCCTCCAAAGCCCATTCTGTTCTTAGCTGCCTTGACCTTATGTGCACTCCCATTTCCTCTTGGCTAGTCGTACAATTTATCCTGTTATCCACGGTTCACGAATCTTGCCCTTCTTATACTTTGCCTTCAACGGGACATGCCTATCCTGCACTATCTTTTACCTCTCTTTGAAAGCTTCACACATATCGAATGTGGACTTCCCTTCAAATAGCTGTGTTCAATCCACATTTCCGAGCTTCTGCCTAATTTTTATATAACTGGCTTGCCCCACTTTAGTACTCTTCTCTTAGGACCACTGTCATCTTTACCTCCGAGTATTCTAAACTTACAGAATTGTGGTCACTGTTCCCAAAGAAATCTCCCACCACAACTTCTACTACCTGTCCTGGCTCGTTCCCCAGTACCACATTCAATATGGCCCCGTCCCTCGTTGGACTATTGACGTACTGCTCCAGAAAACTCTGCTGGACGCTTCTTACAAATTCTGCCCCATCCAGACCTCTGACACTAAGTGTATCCAAGTCCATGTTGGGAAAATTAAAATCTCCCATCACCACTACCCTTTTGCCTCTACATATTTCCATAATCTGTTTACCCATTTGCTCTCTTACCTCACGCTAGCTGTTGGGAGGCCTGTAATACAGCCCCAACAACGAAACTGCACCCTTCTTATTTCTGAGCTCCACCCATAATGCCTCCCTATCGAAGACCTCCATAGTGCCCTCCTTTCGCACATCCGTGACATCACCCCTGACAAGCAATACAACTCCAACCGCCCTTTTACTTCCCTCCCTGTCCTGCCTGAAGCGTCTATATCCTGGAAAATTTAGTTGCCAATCATGCTCTGCCTTCAACCAGGTCTCTGTGATTGCAATAAGTCATATTCCCAGGCACCAATCCAAACTCTAAGCTCATCTGCCTTACACACTGTACACCTTGCATTAAAGTAGATGCATTTCAGGCCACCAGTTCTTTGCGTTCATCTGCTTTCTGCCTACTCTTTCCAGTATTAATGCTATTTTCATGATTCTTAAAGTCTCCAGTCTCCAACTCGCTGCCTACTTGTTTTCTCTTCTGGTTCCCAGCCTCCTGCCACATTAGTTTAAATTTTCCCAAACAGCAGTAGCAAAAATTGCCCAAGGGCATTGGTTCCAGTCTGTTTCAGATGTAGACCGTCCATTTTGTAATCGTCCCACCTTCGCCAGAACCGGTCCTAATGTCCAACAAATCTGAACCCCTCTTTCCGACACCAAGCCTGAAGCCACGTGTTCATCCTGCCTTTTTTTTTTCATTTCTATGCTGGCTAGCACATGGCACTGGTAGTAATTTCGAGATTACTACCTTTGATGTCGTCCTCTTTAACTTCTCTCCTAGCTCCCTGAATTCTTCTTTCAGGACCTCATCTTTTTTTTTTACTTATATCGTTGGTGCCTATGTGCACCAGGAAAACTGACTGTTCACCCTCCCCTTTTAGAATGCTCTGCAGCCGATCCTACGAAGGCTTAATACTCAAGTTAAAATTAGTGCAAACGTTTTGTGACAATACTTAGTTAGAAGTTAATGTCAAAAAGATGAAAGGTTTTCATTTTATGTACAGGAATAAAATGTTTATTTATAATAGCATGGTAAATTGGGAGGTAACATACCATCCAGGAGTCCCGTTTTCGACCACAGAACCGCCTATCTTCTCCCCTTACAATAGAATCCCCGATGACTATGGCCCTACGTGTCTTTTTCCCGCCCTTCTGAACAGCAGTGCTCACCGCATTGCCATGATCTTGACAACTGCTGCCCTCTCCTGGTGATCCATCTCCACGAACTGTATCCAAAATGGTATACCTGTTTTGGAGGGAGAAGACGGCAGGGGGCAGCTGCACTGCCTTCCGACTCTTTTGTTTTGACCCGAGTGTTCAATATGGTTGGTTTAGACAGGGATTAGGATAGCAATGGGTCTTTAAGTCACCAAGAGTTTTCTGTGGGTAGAAGAAGTGACCTCGGTGTATTGCAAAAAGCAATTAAGCCCAAGCTGCTGGAATCAGCAGACAAGCTGGAACTGGAACTGCCTCCTTCCAGGAGGAAAAGAGAGATAATTACAGCAATAACTCAGCATGAAAAATTGAAGGAATAGCTATCAGAATCTTTCCAGATGGCTAAAATGCAATTGAAATGAAGCAGCTTGCGTTCAAGGCAAAAGAGAAGGAATTTCAATTAAAATCAAAGGAGAGAGGTAAGGAAAGAGAGAGAGAGTGAGACGAGTAACTAAAGGTAAGACAGAACAAAAAGAAAAGAAAAGAGGGGAAAGCAAGAAAGAGGGTGAGTTTGAACTTTAGAAACTGGCACTTAAACAAGAAAGTCAGCTGAAAAGAACGGGTATGAAGACTGAAGGTAAGCTTAGTGAGGAAGAGAATGAGGATAAGCAAAACCATAGTAGTCAAAGGCCTCGTGACGAATGCTTTAAATGCATTCACGTATTGCCTAAATTTGATGAGAAGAATGTGGAAGGTCATTCCTTCCCATATGAAAAAGTTGGTAAACAAATGCGGTGACCAGTGACCATATGGGTTTTGTTAATCGATACAAGACTTGTTGGTAAAGCTATTGAGGTATTCGCATCACCATCAGAGGACGAATGTGGGGCGTATAAGGAGATGATTAAAACCATCTTAAATGCATATGAGCTTGTGCCGGAAGCCAGACAATGTTTTTCAAATCTAAGAAGGGAATCTGCTCAAACCTACATTGAGTTTCAAAGAATCACATGAAGTAATTTTGCTCGGTGGATTAAGTTATGAAAAATAGAGCAAACCTACGACAGTCTTAGAGAGACAATTCTTTCGTAAAAGCTAAAAACATCACTTCCGAAAATAATGAAATCTCTTGTGAATAACAAACAGTTAAATCGGATATGAAGAGCTAAAATGGCTGAGTTGGTCCATAAAGCAAAGTTTAACTTTCAGAATCAATTTAAATCTGGGCGAACCAGAAATTGGAAAACGAGAAATCCACACGTGGAAAGGAAAATCTGAATCTCGGTGAGGATCATAAAGGTAACTTATCACTGGGTACAGAGACGTTGAAACGGTCTGTTGTTTTCACTGCGATAAATTAGATCACATGGAATTAAAGTGTTGGTGCATTAGGGGAATCACTGGAAGCCAGATGTATGAAAATAAGCGAACTCATCGAATTGTATTAGCGTGGTGTTATGGACAAGGCCAGATACCTCAAAACATTTCTAAGCAGGTAGGCCAGACTGTAACTCAGCTTTTTTTTTTAAAATCTCGTTGTAAATGGGTATTCATGCTGCTTCATTTGCAATTCAGTTCTATGGATCACTGCAGAAACTGATGGTGGGGTGGTGTCAGCAAATTTAAATGCTAGCTACTGCTGAAATCGTCTCATTTTTCCTCACATTGCAAGATAGCGTCAACTCTAGCTTCACTACTAATTCCCGCTGCTTGGTTATATTTGCTTTTTGTAAAACTCCCAGAGTCACTTCTTCCACCTCCAGAAATTCCTCGATGACATAATGAGCCATTGCTATCTAAGCGTTGCTTAAAACAACCTGATCAACACCCCAAAAGAAGACACTAGCACCTACCACTCGTTGTTTAAAACTAACAATGAGCCCCCATTTTGTTATGGATTAGGCCGGACTCATTGAGTCATAGAGATGTACAGCATGGAAACAGACCCTTCGGTCCAACCCGTCCATGCCGACCAGATATCCCAACCCAATCTAGTGCCACCTGCCAGCACCAGGCCCATATCCCTCCAAACCCTTCCAATTCACATATACATCCAAATGCCTCTTAAATGTTGCAATTGCACCAGCCTCCACCACATCTTCTGGCAGCTCATTCCATACACGAACCACCCTCTGCGTGAAAACCTTGTCTCTTAGGTCTCTTTTATAACTTTCCCCTCTCACCCTAAACCTATGCCCTCTAGTTCTGGACTCCCCGATCCCAAGGAAAATACTTTTTCTATTTATCCTTACCATGCCCCTCATAATTATGTAAACCTCTATAAGGTCACCCCTCAGCCTCCGACGGTGCAGGAAAAACAGCCCAACCTGTTCAGACTCTCCTTATAGCTCAGATCCTCCAACCCTGGCAACATCCTTGTAAATCTTTTCTGAACGCTTTCAAGTTTCACAACATCTTTCTGATAGGAAGGAGACCAGAACTGCACGGAATATTCCAACAGTGGCCTAACCAATGTTCTGTACAGCTGCAACATGACCTCCCAACCCCTGTATTCAATACTCTGACCAGTAAAGGAAAGCATACCAAACGCCTTCTTCATTTTCCTATCTACCTACGACTCCAATTTCAAGGAGCTGATGAACCTACTATGTATCCAACTGGCTAGTTCTGCCTGTATTCCGTGAGATCTAATCTTGCTAATCAGTCTCCCATGGGGAACCTTGTTGAACGCCTTACTGAAGTCCATATAGATCACATCTACCGCTCTGCCCTCATTAATCCTCTTTGTTGCTTCCAAAAACTCAATCAAGTTTGTGAGACATGATTTCCCACTCACAAAGCCATGTTGACTCTCCCTAATAAGTCTTTGCCTTTTCAAATACATGTTCATCCTTTCCCTCAGGATTCCCTCCAACAACTTGCCCACCACCGACGTCACTGGAGGCTGGCTTGTCCTTACCACCCTTCTTAAACAGTGGCACCACCACAGCCAACCCCCAGTCTTCGGCACCTCACTTGTGACTATTGATGATAGAAGTATCTCATCAAGAGGCCCATAAATTACTTCTCTAGCTTCCCATTGAATTCTTGGCTACACCTGATTAGGTCGTGAGGATTTATCTACCTTTACACGTTTCAAGACATCCAGCGCTTTCACCTCTGTAATATGGACATTTTGCAAGGTGTCACCATCTATTTCCCTGCAGTCTACATCTTCCATATCCTTTCCACAGTAAATACGGATGCAAAATACTCGTTTAGTATCTCCCACATGTTCTGCGGCTCCACACAAAGGCCGCCTTGCTGATCTTTGATGGGCCCCATTCTCTCCCGATTTACTCATTTGTCCTTATTATATTTGTAAAAATCCTTTCGATTCTCCTTAATTCTAATTCCCAAAGCTGTCTCATGTCCTCTTTTTGTCCACCTGACTTCCCTCTTAAGTAAACTCCTACTTCTTTTATACCCTTCTAGTGATTCACTCGATCTATTCTGTCTGTACCTTACATATACCTTATTGTTCGAAATCATAAGTGCAGAAGAACAGACAGAAGGTTAGAGTTTCCCCGAGACTCGTATTCAACTCCTTCCTGAACTGGATTGAATTGCACAGCTGATGAGTTGGCCACGCCCCCTTAATTTTATCAGTTTTCTTTAAGACATGAATGTCTTAAGCTGGAGATATTACCTATGAGCTGAAAATGTGTTGCTCGAACAGCGCAGCAGGTCAGGCAGCATCCAGGGAACAAGAGAATCGACGTTTCGGGCATAAGCCCTTCTTCAGGAATGAGGAAAGTGTGTCCAGCAGGCTAAGATAAAAGGTAGGGAGGAGGGACTTGGGGGAGGGGCGTTGGAAATGCGATAGGTGGAAAGATGTCAAGGTGAGGGTGATAGGTCAGAGTGGGATGGGGGCGGAGAGGTCAGGAAGAAGATCGCAGGTTAGGAAGGCGGTGCTGAGTTCGAGGGATTTGACTGAGACAAGGTGGGGGGAGGGGAAATGAGGAAACTGGTGAAATCTGAGTTAATCACTTGTGGTTGGAGGGTTCCTAGGCGGAAGATGAGGCGCTCTTCCTCCAACTGTCGTGTTGTTGTGGTCTGGCGATGGAGGAGTCCAAAGACCTGCATATCCTTGGTGGAGTGGGAGGGGGAGTTGAAGTGTTGAGCCACAGGGTGGTTGGGTTGGTTGGTCCGGATGTACCAGAGGTGTTCTCTGAAACGCTCCGCAATTAGGTGGCCTGTCTCCCTAATATAGAGGAGGCCACATCGGGTGCAGCGGATGCAATAGATGATGTGTGTGGAGGTGCAGGTGAATTTGTGGCGGATATGGAAGATTCGTTTGGGGCCTTGGAGGGAAGGGAGGGGGGAGGTGTGGGCGCACGTCTTGCACCTCCTATGGTTGCAGGGGAAGGTGCCAGGAGTGGAGGTTGGGTTGGTGGGGGGTATGCATCTGACGAGGGAGTCATGGAGGGAGTGGTCTTTATGGAACGCTAATAGGGGAGGGGAGGGAAATATATTCTTAGTGGTGGCGTCCGTTTGGAGGTGGCAGAAATGACGGCGGATGATACGCTGTGCACGGAGATTGGTGGGGTGGTAGGTGAGGACCAGTGGGGTTCTGTCCTGGTGGCGGTTGGAGGGGCGGGGCTCAAGGGCGGAGGAGCGGGGAGTGGAAGAGATGTGGTGGAGGGCATCGTTGACCACGTCGGGGGGGAAATTGCGGTCCTTGAAGAAGGAGGCCATCTAGGTAGTACGTTTTTGGAACTGGTCCTCCTGGGAGCAGATGCGGCGGAGACGAAGGAATTGGGAGAATGGGATGGCGTTTTTGCAGGGTGGGAGGAGGTGTAGTCCAGGTAGCTGTGGGAGTCGGTCGGTTTGTAGTAGATGTCCGTTTTGATTCGGTCGCCTCAGATAGAAATAGAAAGGTCGAGGAAGGGGAGGGAGGAATCTGAGATTGCCCAGGTGAATTTGAGGTCGGGGTGGAAGGTGTTGGTGAAGTGGATGAACTGTTCAACCTCCTCGTGGGAGCACGAGATTGTGCCGATAGAGTCATCGATGTAGCAGAGGAAAAGGTGGGGGGTGGGGTCAGTGTAGTTGCGGAAGATGGACTGTTCCACATATCCTACGAAGAGGCAGGCATAGCTGGGGCCCATGCGGGTGCCCATGGCTACTCCTTTCGTTTGGAGGAAGTGGGTGGTTTGGAAAGAGTAGTTGTTCAGGGTGACGACCAGTTCAGTTGAAGGAGGGTGTCAGTGGAAGGGTACTGGTTGTTACGGTGGGAAAGGAAGAAGCAGATGGCTTTGAGTCCTTCGTGATGGGGGATGGAGGGGTACAGGGACGGGATGTCCATGGTGAAGATAAGGCGTTGGGGACCGGGGAAGCAAAAATCACGGAGGAGGTGGAGGGCATGGGTGGTGTCCCGAACGTAGGTGGGGGGTTCTTGGACTAAGGGGGACAGGACCGCGTCGAGGTATGCAGAGAGGAGTTCGGTGGGGCAGGAGCAGGCTGAGACAATGGGTCAGCCGGGGCAGTCAGGTTTGTGGATTTTAGGCAGGAGGTAGAAGCGGGCGGTGCGGGGTTGTGGGACTATGAGGTTGGAGGCGGTGGATGGGAGATCCCCTGAGGTGATGAGGTTATGGATGGTCTGGGAGATGATGGTTTGGTGGTGGGGGTGGGGTCATGGTCAAGGGGGCAGTAGGAGGAGGTATCTGCGAGCTGGTGTTTGGCCTCAGCGGTGTAAAGGTCGGTGCGCCAAACTACTACCGCGCCTCCCTTGTCTGCTGGTTTGATACTGAGGTTGGAGTTGCAACGGAGGGAGTGGTGGGCTGCGCGTTCCGAGGGTGAGAGTTTGGAGTGGGTGAGAGGGGTGGGGGAGTTCAGGTGGCAGTTAATATCGCGGTAGCAGTTGGCTTTGAAGAGGTCGAGGACTGGTAGGAGGCCAGCACGGGGTGTCCAGGTGGATGGGGTGTGTTGGAGGCGTGAGAAGGGGTCGTCAGAGGGTGGGCGAGAGTCTTGGTTGAAGAAGTAGGCAGGGAGGCGAAGGCGGCGGAAGTATTGTTCGATGTCACGCCGTGTGTTGAACTCATTAATCCGAGAGCGTAGGGGAATGAAGGTGAGGCCTCTGCTGAGGACTGATCTTTCCTCCTCAGAGAGGGGGAAGTCTGGAGGGATATTGAAAACACGGCAGCGCTGGGAGCTAGGACCTGGTGTGGGGCTGGAGCTGGGAAGGGGGCGGGGTTAGGCCTGGGGGCGGGGACGGAGATCGCCGTGGCGGCGAGGTTGGGCGTGGTGATGGAGATCGGCGAAGGGGCGGGGTTAGACGTGGTGACGGAGATCGGCATGGGGGCGGGGTTAGGCATGCTGTCGGAGATCGACGAAAGGGCGGGGTTAGGCATGGTGACAGAGATCGTCGGAGATCGGCGAAGGGGCGGGGTTAGGGTCGGAGATCGGCGAAAGGGCGGGGTTAGGGTCGGAGATCGGCGAAGGGGCGGGGTCGAAGATATTACCTATTAGGGTAAGTAACAAGGTCCCAATGAACGTTTGAAACTTCAGACACAATGGAACTTGGTTAATTAATCCCTCTCTGAAATAAAGCTCAAGGGCAAAGTAATCTTGAACTAGACCAGCGTTTGACAGTGGTAACACGATGGAGGCTAGAAAGCTGCACCATAATATGCAAGCAGGCTGGTTGCTGGTTAAGAAGGTAGTTCCAGACCTTCTTCAACCACATACTTGCGAACATAACATTTATTCTCATTGGCCTGCAGCACCAAATAAAGAGGTTATCATGTTCAGAGACAACGGATCCTCTCAATATGTGATGCTGAAAGATGAAGAGTTCTGTACATCTGAAGGAATACTGCCAGAAATGAAACCAGCAACGGAAATTCATGTTAAGACAAGAAGTACTTAATTATGTATGTGTTAGTATCCGTTGAAGAGTGCAGAATTGATGGTAGGAGTTCTGGACAAACTCTCAGCTCCAGGAATTCAATTTGTTCTTGCCAATGATATAGTTGATTCACCCATAGGAGTGCTGCCTTCTGTGTTTGAAAAGCCAGGCAAATTAACTATTGCAGAACACATATCCTGAACTTTTTCCTGACTGTGAAGTAACGATGTCAAAAAGTTAACAGTTGAAATAAAAGAGACTAAAGAGAACAGATAAATAAAAGTCGAAGTGGACTTAGCAGAGACCTGTTTGGTCAGATGGTTGAGACAAGCCAGTAGCAGATCTATGACAATGCAGACATCTTTAGCTCAGACAAATTAACTTTGTTTCAGCAGAAAGATTAAAACTGAAAGCAACTGGATCAAAAGGCATATATAGAAAAAGAATCCGAGCATATTCCTGAATATTGTTATTCGTTACAATGGCGACTTAGTGGGGAAATGGAGGCCATCACATACCAGGGCAGTTGAGAAATATGCAGAAGTTCATCAAATCGTGTTGCCAGTGGGTTATAGAAACGAATAATTGTAGGTGACGCATGAGCCACCTTTTGAGGGTCAATTAGGTTTGATAAAAGCGCAGACTAAAGTACAAAAACATTTTTACTGACTTGGACTGCACAAGGATGGAGTTGAATTTTTCCAGACGTATCATTCATTTCAGGTAATTGGAAAACCACAGGCAGTAATAAAATCAGCACGAGTAATATCTATTCCAGTATTTGAGGAAATTCTTACAAGTCCCTTAATTGATTGTGTAGATCCGTTGCCTCATATAAAAAATTGGAAATTGTTATCAACAATGGATGGATCCACGAGATTTCCAGAGACCTCTCTATTTCACAATATTGCACTATCGATAGAGATAGAATCAGATCAAGAGTCAAATTTCACATCAAAATTATTCAAGGAAGTTACGGACAGTTTAAGAATAAAACAATTCAAATCTGCTACATACTATCCAGAATCGCATGGAGCACTAAAAAATGACATCAGACATTAACGAGCACTTTGTGGACTTATAGTAAATACCATCCAGATGATTGTGATAAGGGAATTCCGTTTGTGCTTTCTGCGATCATAGATGCACGAATTGAATCGGCCGAATTCACTCAATTTGAATTAGATATGTGCCGTGAAGGGAGAGGACCATTAACATTGATTCTGGAGATTTCTAAAGTCAGAAATCACGGACCACATATTTGGAACATGTGTCCAATTTTAGGGTCAAGCATTTGGACAGCATTTCAAAGTATCACAACATACAATGACACAGCAAGTAAACAAGAAATCCGAAAATCGCAATTTTGCTATCGGGGATAAGCTATTAGTGTTACATCCAGAGATAGGTGAACTTTAATAGCATGGTTTCTTGTTTCTTATCAAGTCGTAAGGAAATTGAATAAGGTGAAAACAATTGAGTGACAGAAAAGAACTCAACGAATCAGTCATGTGAATATGTTCAAAAAGGTTTATTGGCAGGGGTGTAAATCAAGTGGATAATGTGTTATTGATTACAACACAACACAGAGAAAAGAACCAAGTTCAAAGGATTCCGATTTGGACATTTCTCAAATTAACTTGCACAATGAGAAAGTTAACAAAAACTGAGATAAATTATTGAGTTACCTTCCAGAGGAAAATCGAAACGACATGAAAGGGATAGTACTAATACATGGAGAGAAAAGTGGGAATAAGCTGGTAAGTACTAACCTGATTGTGCATGATATAGATACAGGAGATGCTGTTCTGTTTAAACAACATCGTTATAGGCATAACCATGTAAAGCTGGCACGCGTTCAAAATGAGACAATGCATGATCTGAGATGATATAATCAAAGTGAGTTACAGTGACTGGAACTCACCCAGAGCAATGGTACCAAAACCTGATGGTGTGCAATGGTTATGCGTTCGCTACCGCAATGTCAATGCGGAAATAAAGACAATGTATATCCGATTCCCCTTGGAAGACTGCGTTGACGACTTATGTTTCTCAGCTGGGCTTTCTCAGATGATACTGGAATGTAAATTTGACAGAAGTAGCAAAGGCGATGTCGCCTTTTGTATGACTGAATGGACTGTATCAGTTTAAATTCATGTCATTTGACATGAAAAATACGCCAGCCACCTTTCAGAGACTAACCAATAAGGTTATTGCTGGATTATGCAATTTTGTCAAGTATATTTTAGTGGTGATTTTTAGTCACACATGGAAAGAACATTGGCGACATTTGTCAGGCGTGTACCCACCAGATGCAAAAACCAAGGCAATTGGAGGGTTTCCATACCATCGTCAAAAAGATCACTGCTATGCTTTCTGGGATTGAGCGGATGTTTTCGAATATTTGCACGAAATCTTAACAATATGGCTGCTCCGCTCTCTGAACTGCAAAAAAAAACGCAAATAGTTTCAGTGGATAGCAGACTGTCAGAAGGCCATTTGACAGCCTGAAAGCTGTGGTAACCATTGCACCAGTATTAGCCACAGCTGATTATGCAAAACAATTCAAGATGGCTGTCGATGTAAGTGATGTGGGTGTCGGTGCTGTGCTGTTGCAAGTATACAACCGCAAGATAGAAAGACCTAGTGGGCATTTCTCCAGGAAGTTAACCATTTGTGAGCAGAAATATTCCATGGCTGAGAAGACTTTGAACTTGGTTTTGGCATTACAACATTTCAGTGTTCATGTTGCCAGCAACATATCTGAGGTAATCATACACATTGATCATAACACATTGACGGTTGTGTAGAAATTTAAGGGCAAAAATACCTGACGGTTTAAATGGAGCTTGTTACAACAGCCATTCAACGACAAAACTGTGCATATGACAGGATAAGAAGACGTGGTTGCTGAAGCGTTGCAGAGACCAGAATGAGAAATGGAGGCGTTTGTTGGCAGAGTATAACTGACAGAAACAGAATGTAATTCAAAGTGTGTGAGATGATTTGTAGATTGGGTGCTCGTTGTTGTAGTTCTGTTCGCCAAGCTGGGAATTTGTGTTGCAGACGTTTCGTCCCCCGTCTAGGTGACATCCGCAGTGCTTGGGAGCCTCCTGTGAAGCGCTTCTGTGTTGTTTCCTCTGGCATTTACAGTGGTTTGTCTCTGCCGCGTCCAGTTGTCAGTTCCAGCTGTCCGCTGCAGTGGCCGGTATATTGGGTCAAGGTCAATGTGTTTGTTGATAGAATCTGCGGATGAGTGCCATGCCTCTTGGAATTCCCTGGCTGTTCTCTGTTTGGTTTGTCCTATAATAATAGTGTTGTCCCAGTCGAACACAAGCAGATGACAAGCAACATGAGCCAGGGAATTCCAAGAGGCATGGCACTCATCCACAGATTCTATCAACAAACACATCGACCTGGACCCAATATACCGGCCACTGCAGCGGACAGCTGGAACTGACAACCGGAAGCGGCAGAGACAAACCACTGTAAATGCCAGAGGAAACAACACAGAAGCGCTTCACAGGAGGCTCCCAAGCACTGAGGATGTCACCTAGACAGGGGACGAAACGTCTGCAACACAAAATTCCCAGCTCGGCAAACAGAACCAAAACAGAATGTAATTGTGCATGTTTCCATGTTTATGGTCAAAGCAAGTGCATGGTGTTTACGAGTACTGAAAAATTTTAAGAGGTTTCAAAATAAAGCATTCTTCGGGCATGGTGGCTCATTTTTTTAAGGGGGTAGTGTGACTAAGCTGCTCCTTGAACAATGTTCTGCCATTCTTGCTTTTTTTTTCCTTTTTCAGAGTGTTCGCAAATGACACAGACTCGGAAAATCCTGGGGTATAGCGTTTGAATGTCGAAGACTGTGGTGCTGGAAAAGCACAGCTAATTAGGCAGTATCAAAAGTGCAGGCGAATCGAAGTCTCGAGCAAAAGCACTTTACCAGGAATTGGGGTTGTGCCTCAAGGGCGCTGAAAAATGAATGAAAAGGGGCGTGGTTGGGCTGAGCACAGCTGGAAATGCGATCAGTAGTTGAAGGTGTAGGTGAAGCAATAGGTCGGAGAGAAGTGTGGAGTGGATAGGTGGGAAGGAAGGTAGAACAGCTGAAGAGACGGTTCCCTGTTGGAAGTTTGGATCTGGGATGAGGTTGGGGAGGGGAAATGAGGAAACTGGCGAAATCCACATTGATACCGTGTCTTTGGAGGGTCCCAAACCGGAAGACAATGCGTTCATCTTCTAGGCTTCAGAGGAAGGGGGATGTTGGTGAATGAGGACTCGGACTTGCATGTCCTTGGCGGAGTGGAGTGGGGAATTAAAATGTTCAGCTACAGGACAGTGATGTATGTTTATTGCATATGTCCCAGAGATGTTCTCTGAAATGCCCCGCAAGTTGGCCTCCTGCCTTGCTAACATCGAGAAGGCCACATCGGGAGCAACGGACCCAGTAGATGACGTGGGTGGACGTCTAGTATTGCATCTGGTAGGATTCTTTTCGGCCTTGGATGGAGGTAAGTGAAGTTGTGTGGGTGTAGGCTTGCACTCCTGGAAGGTGCTGGGAATGGAGGATGGATTGGTATGGACCGTGGACTTCACAACAGAGTCACGGAGAGACTGGTCGATACAGTGAAAATCCCTGGTTGTGGAATTTGTTTGTAGATGGCAGAAATGGCAGAGGATGATCCAATGTTTCAGGAAGTTGGTGGGATGGAAGATGAAGACCAGGGAGGTTCTGTGTTTGATGCAAATGGAGGTGTGGGGATCAAAGGCAGAGGTGCGGCAAGTGGAGGAGATGCTCTAGCGAGCATCATCGACCACGTGGGAGGGGAGTTTGTAGTCTTTCAATAACAGAGCCATCTTGCATGTTCTACGGTGAAATCTGTCCTCCTGGGAGCAGATGCAGTGGAGGCGAAGTATGTTGTATTATGGGATAATGTTTTTATAGGAGACAGAGTGGAAGGACGTGTAGTCCAGTTAGCTGTCAGACTGGGTGGGTTTGTAGTAAATGACCGCATTAAGTAAGTTGCCAGAAATGGAGATGAAGAGGTCCAGGAAGTAGAGGAAGGTGTCCAAGACAGTCCAGTTGAACTTGAGGTCGGTTGGAAGGTGTCAATAAAGTTAATGAACTGTTCAATCTTCTCGAGGGAGCACGACGTGGTGACAATGTAGTCATTGAGGAAAAGATGGGGAATTGGTGCAGCTGCAGAAAATGGGCACTTCCGTGTACACGGTGATGAGGTAGGCACAGCTGGGGCCCATGCCGGGACCCATGGCCACCCTGTTGCTCTGCAGATAGTGGATTCAAAGGAGAAAATGTTGAGACTGAGGACCCGTTCAGCCCATCAAATGAGATTGTCATTGGAAGAGTACTGTTACTCAGCGTGAGAGGAAGAAACTACCGATTTCGAGGCCTACATCACAGTAGAAGAATGTACATAATGACTCAATGTCCACATTGAAGATGAGGCGTTGAGGTCCAGGGCAACGAAAATCATGGAGGAGGTGGAGGACGTGTGTGATGTCCCGAACATAGGTGGGGAGTTCCTGAACCATGGCAGACAAATTGGCGTCAATATATGCAGAGATCGGTTCGGTGGGTCATGAGCATTCTGACGCAATGTGTCGACAGGGCAATGAGTTTTGCGAATTTTGGGCAGGATGTCGAATCGGGCAGTGCGGGGTTCCCGAACTATGAGGTTCGAGGCTGTGGGTGCGAGAGTCCCAGAGATAATGGATGGTCTGGATATTATGCTTTGGTGATGGGAAGTGGCATTGCATTCAAGGGGGCAGTCAGAGGACGTGTCTACGTGTTGGCTTCTGGCTTCAGCAGTTCAGTAGTCGGTGTGCCAAACTACCACTGAGCCTCCCACTTGACTGCAGAATTGATTGTGATGTTGGTGTTGGAGCAGAGGGCGTGGAGGTCTGCACTTTGCGAGAGTGAAAGGTTGGAATACATGTTGAGGTGGTCAATGCTATGGCAGCAGTTGGAAATAAAGAGTTCCAGGACAGGTAAGAGATTAGCAAGGGGTGTCCAGGTGGAAGGAGTGTGTTGGAGGCGGGAAAATGGGCGCTCAGAAGTTGAGCGGGTGTCCTCATGAAAAAAGTAAGCAAGGCGGTGGAAATGGCCGAAGAATGTTTGATGTCGCAATGCATGTCAAATTCATTGGTCCAGGAATGTATTGGGATGACGATGAGGCCTGCTTCTGCCCCAGTGAACGTGTCTCTGCATATCTTGCCACCGTCCTGTCCCCCTTGGCGCAAGAATTCCCCACCTAGTTTCGGGGCACCACCCACCCCCTCCACGTCCTCCGTGACTTTCATTTCCTCAGCCCCCAACATTTCATCTTCCCCATGGATATCCAGTACCTGCACAGATCCATCCGCCATCTCAGAAGCTTTCAAATCATTTGTTTCCTTATCTCACGCCAACCCAGCCAGTACCATTCCACTGGCATTCCCATTCAGTTGGCTGAACTGTTCCTCACATTCAACAACTTTTCCTGCAGAGATTTCCAATTCCTCCAGACCAAAGGGATAGCCATGGGCAACACATGGACCCAGCTGTTGCCTGGCTCTTCGTCGGGTCGGTGGAATAGTCCATCTTTCACAGCTACATTGATTTCATTCCCCATCTTTTCCTCTGGTACATCGATGGCTGTGTCAGCACCACCTCGTCCTCCCACGAAGAGGCTGAGCAGTTGTCAACTTCACTAACACCTTCCACCCTGACCACCGTTTAACCTGGAATTTCTCAAATTTCACCATCCCCTTCCTGAATCTCTCCATCTACAATTCCAACTACTGAGTCAACATGAAAATCTACTACAAACCCACTGACTCCCACAGCTACCTCGACTACACCTCCTTTCACCCTGCCTCTTGTGAAAATGCTATCTCTTATTCTGAATTTCTCCACCTCCACCACATCTGCTCCTAACAGGACCAATTACACCATAGAACATCCAAGCTGGCCTTGTTCTTCAAAGACTGCAAATTCCCCTCCCACATGGTCAACAATACCCTCCAGAGCAACCCCTCAACCTCACACACCTCCACCCTCGAGCGCTATCCCTGCAATTGCAAAAAGGACAGAACCACTTCATCCTCACCTTACACGCCACCAGACTCTGGATGCATTGCATCAACCTCCACCATTTCTGCCACCTACAAATAGACCCAGAAACAGAAACATATTCCCCACCAAACCCTTATCTGCGTATCAGAGAGACCATTCCATCCACGAGTCCCTTGTTAGGTCCACGCTCCTCACCAACCCACCTTCCAATCCTGGCTCTTTACATTGCCACCGCAAGAAGTGCAGAACTATGCCCACACCTCCCTACTTAACTCGGTCCTCGGCTCCAAAGTATCGTTTCACATCTAACAAACATTTACCTCTCCTTCCAAACACTTCAGCTTCTGAGTCCGTTGCTCCCAATGTGGCCTTCAAAGCATTTCTGATTACATCTCTTTGATACATGCAATTAACATCCCCACCGCCCTGTGGCCAAACACTTTGTTCCTCCTCCCAATCTGCCAAGAACATGCAAGTACAGGGCTGCCTCTATCGCCAAGCCCTAACCATCCGCAGCGTCGAGGAAAAACGCCTCATCTTCCACCTGAGTTCCTCCAAACACACGGGATCAATGTGGATTTCACGATCTTTCTCATTTCCCCTCCACCCACCTTACCCCAGATCCAATCTCCCAACTCAGCAATGCCCTCTTGAACTGTTCTCCCCGTCTATCTTACTTCCAAACTATCCCGCTGCACCTTCCTGTCTGACCAATTACCTTCATCCCCATTTTCCACCTGCTTCTCGCATTCCCACCTACCTTCACTCCAGCCCCAGCCCATCCTATTCATCTGTCAGTCTCCTTGGGCCATAAGCCTCATTCCTGATGAAGGGCATAGGCTCAAAGTGGCAATTCGCCTGCTCCTTGGTTGCTGCCAGACCGGCTATGCTTTTCCAGCACCACACTCTTCGACTCTGAACTGCAGTATCTGCAGTTCTCACTTTCTCATTCTAGGGTGTTAGGGCCAGTCTATAATAGATAACAGTTACTGCATCAGGCTTTCACGTTAAAAAAGTACACTTGCACAATGAAAGATGTATAGCCAGTTATCCCAGTTCAGCCCCCCGCTAATTTGATTTAGTTTTTAACGGTTTTATGAAAAAAACAACTTCTGTATCCAAAGAAGCAGGTTTAGGCTGATACTCTCTCTCTCTCTCTCTGACAGGTATACTGTAAGAATTTGTGTTTGATTTTACCTTTCGTGCCAAGGTGTGTTTATGATGATTGTTGCAAATACTTGGAAGAACATCATTAAAATGGAATGACCTGTTGGCTTTTCAGAGAGATTAAGTTCTTCGGTATTCTGTTTTCTGTTGTTTTTGTTTCATTCAGTAATCGTTAAAGTAAATGTTGTTTTGGTTAAAACTAAGTAGTATGGTTTGACCAGCTGATTCTCTCTTCCACTGTCCACTTTACACTTGCTTAAAACATCTAGCAAAGCTAGGGTCTGGGATATATGTTTGAAATGCTTTGAGCCATCTCAGCTGGTCCATGACATATGCCGCATTCATTTACACTAAAATTAGCAATTGCTGCTTAATCCAGGTTCACATTTCACACTCAATTTTAACCATGTTAACGTATGTGCGCTGCTTGAAGAACACCAAACAAAAACACCTCACAAATATGCGTAGGAAACGTTTCTAGGAATACCATGTCCCTCAGCTGAGAGTGCATGTGAAGTTGCTTGGGATAGCAGGAAATATGTAATTACTCTGTTGTTTTTGAATACGTGAATATTCTGAAGACAGTAAGAGGCTGTGGCATTCTTTTTTTTGACAGAGAGAGAATCCATTACGCGACCATTGGACCTTTGTATTGTTTTTTTGTACAGATTTTATTTATTTCATCTCCCAATGTGTTAAATGAAAACAGAACACGTTGGAGTGGAAGCAACAAGTCTGGAATTATCTGTAAGGAGAGATACAGAGTGAATGTTTCGAGTCACATACAAGGAAGACTCATGTCTGACCCCAGATATTAACTGCACTGCCCTCTCCATCGATGTTTCCAGTTCGGAAAAGTAATTGGACCACTATACATTATTATTTCTGATTTCCATTATCTATTTTATTTTGCCTTTATTTTCGAAAAATGGTGATGTATTGGGAACTATCAGAGATGTCTAACGGAACAGTTTGAAAACAAAGCGGATTTTTTTTTGAAAAGGAGGATACTACATCACGTTGCAAAAGTGTCCCTGCATTTTGTTTATGATTCTTTACCATATTTCTTCTAATTATTTTTCTTCTTCACGTCACAAAGAAACACACAAATTTTATACTTTGCACTTAAACAGAGAAAAAATTTCAACAAAAAGAAGACGAAGGTAAGTACGTGTTTAAAATTTGCATTGATTCCCACCTCTATCACCATTACACGCACTGATTTCCAGATAACCGCAGTGTCTGTGAGAAATGTAAGTATTCTTTGAATATGATCTACTCTTATTGCATTTTACATAAAAACTGTAGTTTTTTTTCTGTATCTTGAGTCTGTACAGAAATCTTTTCTTGCAGTCTATCCGATCTACTTTTTAAAATTTATTCATTCATTTCGTGGGATGTCGGCGTCGCTGGCTGGCCAGCCTTCATTGCCCATCCCTAAACTGCACTTGAGAACGTGGTGGTGAGCTGCCTTTTTGAACTGCTGGACTCTATTTGTTATTTGTTACTAACAATGCCATAAGGGAGACAATGCCAGGATTTATACTTAGTGACAATGAAGGAATGGCGATATATTTCCAAGTCATGATGATGAGTGGCTTGGACGGGTACGTGAAGGTGGTGGTGTTCCAACGTATCTGTTGTAAACTGAAGTGGTCGTGATTTTGCACAGTGCTGTCAATCATATTGCGGTTAATATATGCCAGTCATATTACTGCTTCCTCAATCAGGACTCCCATTTAGTCGTCCTAGCTGTCAGGAAGACATCAGGAAACTTTCTGTCTTCATATATGGAACGTGTCAGATATATTATTCTTGGTGTAGTGCGTACACAAGGATTATTTATTTCCTCCACCTGCAGCCTAACTAAGTCTTATAAAGTTCTATCATAATTCCATGTGTTCACTGGTTTTACTTACAAAGTCATGTCCCATATGCCTTCTTAACAAGCATCGACTTGTCCTATTGCATTTAAGGTCCAGTTCACCTATGCAATTCCTAGCGTGCTTCAATTGCCCGCTATGCCTTTTGCCTTGTCAGTCCCTGCAAAATGAGCTAATTCACTTTTTTTTTCATGTTTTTGTTAAATTCAACTGACCAGTGTTCTACTCTTCTAAGTATTTTTTTATTTCTCATCCGGTAAATTCCGGCTTTTCTCTTCACTGTTTATCACACCACTGATCTTTGCATCAGCTGGGAGCATTCTGATAAAACCTTTTACACACCTTTAGATATCAGTAATGTACACAACAATAATGCTCACCGTATCAAATCCAGTATTACGCCACTGGACACAGAGTTGCCGTCACGCAAAAGCAACATTCAACCATTTTCCTTCGCATGCATGCACAAAGCCAATTTAACGACGTCATGAACACACCTGCATGGTATCTCTTAACAAAATACCTACTATATTGGCAATTGTAAATAACTGTTGAAACTAGGAAATATAATTTATGTGTTTACTTTTTACCTCAAAGAATGTTTTCACCTCATACCAAAATCTAAACGACTAGATGGAAATTCGGACTGGATTACTCATTGATGGGCAGGAAAATTGCAGGAAAGAAGTGAACAGAAAACTTTTTTTTTCATCTGTAGAGTTATGCAACAGCTGACTCTAATCTTTCGGAATTCCTTTGTCCCCCTCCAGAATTTAGAAAACTCCTGAAAACCATACAAGCATTTGATTGGAAAGATACTAAATAATAATCTGATTTTAAATATTTAATCTTTAAACTGACCACAACAGCTCATTTTCACATGTAGAACACACTACCACAAAGAGGAGTTTAAGCAAGTAACACTTGCGAATTCGAGAAGAAGATAATTTACTGTACGAGCATGGATAACAACAGTTTTGTTTGCAAGTAGAATTTTAAATAGCACGGTTAGAGCAGCATTTTGCTTGGACCAAACAGATGCAATAACAATCGATGTGATTTCTTTTTCAAATTATGCATTCTAAGTTTTTTATGATACTGTGTAGTTTATGAGTGTTCCCGAGTGTTCTGAAGTATATATCAAAATGAAACAGGATTTCCTGGTTACTGTGAAAGGTGATATCAGTCACACCAGCCTGCATGACATTGTGAGGATTTTGTAAAAACTCCTTCATCACACATTGATACCAACGCTTTGCAAATCTGCACTCTGTGCTTCTTTTGGCTGCAAGCATGAGTTTACCTTAGCGACAGTGACAGAATGTAGCAAATGTTCATGGATGGAAGGTTAGTTGGTTGGAGGCTAGTTTCACGCTTAGTTTGTTCCTTCTCGGGGTTGGACATGTTGCAAATAAAATCTTGTTGAGTTTAGACAGTTATTCTGCAGTAAGTATTGATACCAATATGGAATAGTACTCATCAAGGATCTGAATAATGGAGAATTCCTGGATTTGTGTAAATTATGTGTTGCATCTATGAAGATTCAGTATATTATGAGGAAAGCATTCTTCGTTTCTGCACTAAAACACGATAATTACAAAAGAATTTGGAGGCACGAATCAACTGTTGTTTATGAATGAGTCCATAAACTTGATCGTGCAATTACCACTGAGACACCTTCTACCTGCAGATGTGTGCTGTATTTAGCTGTACATTAATTGTGCATTATGGGCACGTAGAGATAATGGCATTGTCTCACCGGATATGGCACTCTTGCCTGGTTAATGTGTTTGATGGCCAGGCCTTTGTTGTCATAACATGATTGTTGCATTCCTAATTATTCAGAATCAAACTGCAGTTGTGAATTACATTGTGACTGGAGTGTTAAGGAATTTGTAAATATCACACGGTAATTTACATATTTCCTTGTGACTTTTGAGAAGAATTTGAAATATTTTATTATCACATTTGACTCGGTTATAAATTATTATCAGAGCCTACTTTTTGCCAATTACTGTGAAATGTTATTAAACAACAGAAAAACAATCAAACGAAAAGAACAAAGGTAAGATAATTCAATATATTACTTTCTGACATTCAATTCATATTTCTCTAGTTTACTGTTTATTTACCGTCTTTGTATGAAGTCCATATGATCATAATACATATGAGCAGAAATAACGCAGTCAGCCCAGTGCGAGCACTCAGCCATTCAATGATATGATATCTGACTTAAAAAGTATTAGTCCACTTTCTAGCCTATCCCTGTAACCCTTGATCACCTTGTTGATTAAAGACGAGTCTACGTCTACCTGGAGTACACTTGATGAACCAACCTCGACGCTCCTCCGTACGAAATATATTTCACAGGTTCAATAGCTTTCTCACTTCCTTCTCAAATGTGCAACCCAATATACTAATGTAATAACTTGTAGTCTTAGACTCTCCGACAATGAGAAAAAAAACAGCACGAATGTTATATATTTCTAAAATGTCACCACATGATCATCGATATGCAAGGAAAACAGGATGAACTTACTCGGGTCTCCTCAAAAGGCCTGTGTAGTTACTGTCAACCATGTTAAGCCGGTCTGGATTCCTATCAATACCAGATTACCTTCCCTTAGATAAGTGGAACGGAACTATGTCCCAGCTGTGGATGGAATCGATACTTCTGTAGTGGCATCAAAACCATTTGTGACCATTCCATTGAACTCACTATGAATCAAATAACATAATTCATTTGTATTGCCCATTTCTTGTTGAAATTGGATGGGTACTTTATTTGTGTGATTCATGAACGAAGACTCCCAAATGCCTTTGCTATGTTCCTTGCTGGAGTGTTTACCCACTTAAATAATATTCAAATCTTGTATTATTTCCCTGCCAGAGTGCATAACCTAATATTTCCCGTGTTATTTTCAACTTGCCAAGTGTTTGCAAATTCATTGTTCTCTTTCTCTCTCAATATATTACTGCCTGACATTAAAATCATATTTCTCTGGTTTACTGCTTATTTACCGCCTTTATATGAAGTCTATATGATCATAATACATTTGAGCAGAAATAAGGCAATCAGCCCAGTGCGAGCACTCTCTTATAGAGAGAGAGAGAGAGATTCATAGAGAGTGTAAGCATTCACTTTTGCGGAAACTTCATGTCATCCTTAATGCACGCATTCCCAATGTTTTTTTTTGTATTTTATTAAACTCATCAAAATTAATTACTGTGAATTTTCTTGGCGTCTTTTCTACTAGAAGTAGAGAAGGATTGCAAAGAGTCTGGTAAGATGTTTAAGAAGATTGAAAAATAATTGGGCTAGTTACGATTAAAAGCACTTATCGAGTCACAGAGTCATAGAGACATACAGCACAGAAACAGATATTTCTGTTCAAATTGTCCACGCCAAGCACCATCCAAAAATAACCCAGTCCCATCTGCCTGATCATTGGCCATAACCCTCCAATTCTTTTCCATTCATATACGTATCCAAGTGCTATTTTAAACACTGTAATTGTACCCACATCCACCACTTCCTCATAACGTTAATTTCACACGAAAACCAACCTCTGTGTAAGAACTACTATTCGTCGTGTCTTGAATTTAAAATCTCTCTCCGCTCACGTAACAAATGTGCCTACTAGTCTTTAAATATCATACAAACCAAAACACATGTATAATTAAGCCTAGCTACACTTCTCATGATTTTGTTAACTTTGCGAAGGTCATCTCTCAACCTCATTCGCTTCTGTGAAAATAGACCCACTCTATGCAGTCTATACTTATCACTCAATTCCTATACCCAGCTACATCCCGTTAAATCTCTTATGAACCGTCGCCAACTATATCATATCTTTCCTGTAACAGACTCGAACTGTGAATGGTAGTCATGTTGTGACGATACCAGTTAGAATCTGGTGGACAAAGTCAGAAATCTCACGACAAACCTGATGAAGGAGTGGTGCTACGAAAGGTTGTGATGTTATGTAAGCCTGTTGGACTCTTACCTGGTGTCATGAGACTTCTGAGTTCAACCACAATTGTTTGCAGTAGTCCAGAAGAAGTCTCATTAATGTGGTGTACAACATAATCATAAATTCCCAACTTTGTACTCAAAGGAGAGAGCAATGGATGCCAGCGTGCTAACCGCCTTTGAAACTGCCTATGAGATGCAATCTTCAAAATATTATGTTGTGCAATAAGACCCAAGGCCCTCCATTAATTGTGTAACTCCTACCAATATTTGTTGTAACAAAATGCAATATCACACATTTATCCAGATTGAGTTACAGGCAGATATTTTCAGGAAATATACATCGTCTTGCTTTAAATGCTATTTAGACTTCAGAATTAACCTGAGTGTTTCTGCACTGGTTTGGCGTGTAAAGTCTCAAGTTTCACAGCAGAACACTTTGAATTCCATTAGATGTTTTGAGACTGCAGATAGTGAAGTTTTTTTTTCTGATGCAGTAAAGCCCTAAAACGAAAAAGACGTTTTAAAAAAACAGTTTGCTTTTTCAAGGAGGATTCACAATTCTTCAGATATATGGTGTAGTATTATCAGCATTTAATGCCAACAAATTATGGTATTTCAGAAGGATTTCAAATGTAGTCTTCGAGAACAGTTGCAGTCTGAGCCAATGAGTGCAACCGTAGTGCGGGTAACATTTGAAATCACAGATATTGACACACCAATATGAAAGAAATGGCAAGATATTTTTAAATTTAGGATCATGTGTGGCTCGGAAAAGTTGATGCAAGCTGTGACGCTTCAATGCATTAGATGATCCTGTCTTCCTAGCGATGCAGTTCTCAACTATGAAAGTTTCAGCCAATGTTGGACTCGTTAGGTTACACAAGTGTATTTTAGGGACGTTGAACATTACCGTCAACAAGCACCATCAGCAGTGCAATTGACGTCAACATGTGAAATACTGGTATGTCGATCAATCGGACTGCTCTGTATAGCTATGATTTGAAACCCGCTCACCAAACGTTCGAGTCACTTAGTGTAGATTTGAAAATTTAAGTAAATCAATCAGTAGATATAATTAAATATTTAAATGAGTATATTGCTGCATTTTTTTATGTAACCACCCTGGCCAATGTTTCTGTTTGAAACACGTTAGATGGGCTGATACATCTCTTCCTTCTTATTAGAGTAGTTTGATATAATGTGTTTGAAATCTATACTGAGAAAATAAATGTTGATGAATCGATGGTTTTACCTGACATTGCAGGAAATCATAAAATCCAAAAGGAACTTGGTTCGGTTGTTCTGAAAAGAATGTTCGTTTTGCAATGAGCTGAATGAATGAAGTAAAATAATTGAAATGGGAAATTATCGTAAGATTTTCTGGGTAATCGTGGACAAAATTTGTAAATCTTTCCGAATATTGCAAGTTACTTCTTTCTAACGATTTGTTTTTCTGCTGCAAACTGTTTCTTCAAATTGACAAGTACTGCAATGCGACATTAATTTTAGGAAGTTGAAAAATGTAAACTACTTATGTCAAGAAATATCTTACCGTTTAAAGTCAACAACTGTCTGCACCTGCAGCAATAAATGTTAGATTTTTCATGTTCACAGAGACTGAGTATCAGCATGGGTGTTATTTATTAATGTATAATTTGAAGAGCTTTCAAGATTAATGGGAAGTATAACATTTATTCTGCATTTTTTTTTGCCCACGAACAGAAACTATTGCTAAAAAGAAAATTTGTTCTGTTGAACTCTTATTAATTAGTCAATAAGTTAATTAATGACTGTGGACCAAGACCAGATGTGGACAGTGTAGTTATTCTGTCAAAGGGGATTAACGTAAGTTTACTCGTGGAGAATGTTAATTTCATAATGACCATTCCAAAGGACAGTTTTCAATTCTAGAATTGTTAATTGGACATAAATTGCACGAATCGCTCTGATTTTTTTTTTTGTGCAAGTCCTCAAAGGACATATCTGCGCTTCAGATGATCAATAGTTCTGTACACTTTTATCCACCTGGGCATAAATTCCAACGTTTCTGCTGAAGTATTATCGGGTGCAATACGAATGAAGATATTTTCCTTTTCAGAAGAACAATTACGGAAGAACACAATTGGTAAGATTCAATTGTTACGACTTGGACACATTTGCTTTTCTCCTTCATTAACACAAATGTAAGGTGTGAATCACTTTTTAAACATAAAGGAGCTGGAACATGATAAGTAAATGTGCAAATATTCAAACCAAACATTTTGATATGCAAGAGTAATTACAGACAGTTAAGGATCCTATCACCATTGAATAATACATTACATTAGAGATACTTAGGACAATCGGTTCTGCACCAACAAAAAAATCATAGAAGGATGGAAGCTCTATTCACCCAAAATGTGTGCCAATTTTGGACCACAATACGGATGATAGGATATGTAGTCGTCTGTCCTCTGTCCAATTGATAGATTCTGCTTTCATAGAATATGAGAACAAAATGCAATTGAAGGAATTTGGTCAGAAGTCTAGTAACGACTACACTGCAGAAACAATCTTCGGAGATTACAGTGTTACTGGATTTCCTGAATTCGTTTTGCAAGAAATGATGTCATCCAAACTAGAAATAGATAAGCTTTATTGTTTGAAGGAATATTTGCAAGCATTTAATCGAAATACTATTTGTTAGGACGACCAAACTCAGTTAACATTATCAATTTGGAGGTACCAGAAGGTAAATCTTCTGGTGCATTAAACTGCATGCATATGCACGCGTACAAATATGATGAATGATTTCGGAGCAGGTATACCTTGTCATGTGTAAAGGTATCTGCATAAAGTGACAGATGATAAATTAAGGGACTGACGAGGATAATAAATTGAAATTCGAACAATTGAAATTGCGCTTAAGAATTGAACTCCTCCTATTTAACAAGTCATAAATCTCCGCTGTGATATGCAGTGTATGCTAACCACTTTTTAACTTTCTACTATTTGAACTTTGCACTGTATTTCTAGAACTGGAAAACCTCAGAGCAAAGTGCAGTAAGTAACAGCTTAATGCAGGACAGGTGTGCAAACTAGTCTTTAGCATCCATATGAATGGAAGCGCATTGGCTGCACCTGATCCAAATACTTGAAGACACTATACAGTGGGAAGCTGTAGCAGTGCAGTGCTCTAAGCCAGAATGTTGAATTGCAAATTTCAAGCAGCATGCAACAACTAACTATGCTGTGTTGAAACTCATAACTTATTTTTGTTTAAGAACAAAACAAAAGCACTGTGTGATAAAATATTACCAGATATTCAACGGATGAGGCCATTAGGCGTAATTCAGAATAACATCAAACTTTAATCGTGGTTATGGATTTCTGCAAATAATGTAACGACCCGAGTGAGTTGTTTCAGCAGGTAAATCAGCAACAAATAAATACGTGTTGTGGAATAGCGTTAGACGACTTTGACTAATTAAAATCTTTGTTAGATTAATTTCTGACTCCAAGACAAATACGTTAAGAGGCGGTGGGAAACATAACCCTGACAATATAGAGTAAGAGCATGTTCATCAATGATATGAAATAATCGAACATAGTAAAATGTTTTAGAGCTATTCTAGTTCCTACGTTCCTCAGACAAATGTTTAGTGTTATTCAGGAAGATGATATGTTAGGTTAAGTTAGAACTAGATGGTATGGGCAATGATTCATACTGATAAAAAACAATGAAGGTTTATGAAAGTTAGAACTTGCATGATTTTCAGAACTGGAATTTCCTTTCTTCCCGTTAGCTAGATGTATTGCCACACAAAGGCAATTGAACTCTGTCAAAAACGACCAGCTCATTTGCCACACATGTTATTTTTCTCCATCCGTTTACAAACCGTGTAGCAGTTTAAGGCATATGAAAAAAACGTGCTGTTCAACCGTACAATCTATTTATGACATTCAAATGAGTCATTGCAGATCTTCTTTCTTCAGCAAAATACTAGAAAGCAAACTCTGTCTGTTATGATATGTGAACTACCTTTCAAGCTGTCGACCTCTTTCATGAGCATCCTCAGTAATAAAGCTCCTCAACAATTTGTTTCAATTAGTACCAAGTATCCACCACAGACATTTTGATGCAGTTTTCTTTTCTCGTTTCATTCACAATTAGTTCATTGATTATTAAGGAACATCACGTAGATTTCTTGAATTTCAGCCATAACGAAGTTTATTTTTTCATGCATTTAATATGCTCCAAACTGTAACCAGAATATCCAAGTTTCAATCAGATGACCACTTTTTCTTCCATTAAGAAGGCCATTTCGCTTTACTCTGGTATTGCAGTCTGATGCACTCCGTGAAACTCCTCATTGAGATAGTTTGAGTTGGCTAAATTACGATAGTGTTGCAAAGGCGGACCATTCTGACCAATAAGACTGTTCCACTACCGATTAATGGGCGATCCGATTATGCCTCCAAACGCACAGCCCGTCTGCCTGCCATAAAACATATTTCAGATAAATTATCGGCATAATACATGGTTGAATACGTTCTATTACCGCAGCTCCACTGATTAATAGGTAGGCATTTCTGTGGATATGTGACAATTGAATAAATACAAATGTTAACTTAAATTAACTCGGTTACTTGTTAATTAGACACCACATCCACAAATGCTAGATTTCCCAGCGAGATAAACATCTATCAACTTTCATTTGTATTCGTACACATTGACTGGAACAATTCATCCATCCTGGGACACACAAAACAAAGACATGCGCAAGAATTCCGAGATGCCTGGCATCCAATCCAGAACTCCATTACCAAACATAGAGATTTGAATCCCATTTACCACCCACACAGAACAGAACAAGAAATGATATCACACATCACAGCAAACCAAGGCACATAAATAGCTAGTGGAACAAAACACCTAAGCTTCACCAGATTTTCTCTGATGATGTTACCTAGCATGGTGATGAAACATCTGAAAACAAACCCAACAGCTCAGCGAGAAAACAGTCAAAATTGTTCACAATCTGAGCTGCTGTCCTTCTCTAAAATCTCATAAACATTCTGCTCGGGTCAGCTTCCTTATTCTTGTCAGAAAGACATTTTTTTCGAACATCGCCTCTCATTTGTTTAAACAGCAAATAATACTTAACGAAGACTAGAATGATTCCAGCCATTATTCTGCAGATTCTATCTGAACGCTTAATAGGAATTTTTTATCTCCATCACCTAAGTTTTCGGAAGTAGTGGATTCAAGATTCTGACAATATATAGATTCTCGTTCTTCCAATTCTCTTACTCAGCATTTTGTTTAACTCCACTCTGCCCCGCATACTTTCCAAGAACTTTGTTACTCCAAACCAGTACTATTTAGTGCTAAAATTGGTAGAAAATGCCCCTTTTATTAACTGCTACATGTAAGATACAAAGACAACATAATGGGAGTTGGGAGGATGTATATACTAATGGACAGAAAGAATTTATTTCGTAATTAAGAACAAGGAGCAAATTTGATCAAAGAGTTGTGATTTTGTAAAGAGCTGTTAACACATTGTGTTTTTTTAAACAAATAAGGATGGATATATCTTTGAAATGAATCAATGTATATTTACACAGTATGCTTATATATATGTGAGTTAAGATACCATGAGGAACAGGCAGAAAAATGATGCACATACACACCACAAAATACTTAATATTATTTAGTAGTGGAGTCGTTATGTTGGGATGAATTGTTCTTTCCTGGTCCTAAGTCCACGAATCGTTTAATGTTACATTCCATTTGTGTCCTGTTAAATATATTGCCTTGAAATTGTCAATGCAGTCAATAATTACTATAACGTTAATAGTCGTCTTTTCTTTCAACGCCCAAGGCAATATAGTAACAAACTACACACTAAACAAAGGTTAATAATTTTGCATGATCAATCACCATCTGAGTAACCCTCAATTTCTCATCAACTGCCTGAAAGAGAATAAATGCCAGTTTAATCTGTGTCGATGCTGGTCTTGAAGACTTGCACAATAGTGAATTTTATAATTACTATCATTTTGTGTGGAATATTTTGTACAAAACGTTTTGTGGCACTTCTGTTGGTTTTCTATGTTATGCTGAGTATATCTCTGCGCATGAAACACTTAATTTGCATACAGCACGCTGTCATAAAGCTAGTCCTTTTTTTTCAAAGCTGTTCCTTGGCTCAATGAGACTCTGTTGTTGGTTTTTCTCAGAGGAGTGATGAACCTGGCCAGGCTCCG
Organism: Chiloscyllium plagiosum; assembly: GCF_037043375.1. NCBI lineage: Eukaryota > Metazoa > Chordata > Chondrichthyes > Orectolobiformes > Hemiscylliidae > Chiloscyllium > Chiloscyllium plagiosum. Next base: position 16,747,199 of record NW_028270176.1, read on the forward strand.
ATCAGTCTGGTTTGGCACAGAGATATGAAAAAGTTTGAGAGGCCTTTTTTATTATACCTAAACAGATTACCTTCATGTCAAAGTGATCATGTTGTAGAAGTGAGCTGTATAAAGAAAGTGGAGTGGTCAGCTCTCTAGCTGAGCTGAACAGTTTAATTCAGTCTGAACTGATGATGATTTCAACATTGAGCTGTGTGGAAACTCTGCCTCACTACATCTTTCTGCCTTTTAACTTCAAGCCACAAGCATCTGTTCCATTTACATTGGCTTTCAAGGGAATTTGCTTATTGAGACTATTGTGTCTCTTCGCAAACAGCATAATTAAGTCCAGTTTGGATAGACTCTGTTCTTTAGGGGTTATTTATTCTGATCGTTGTTATTCAATGTGTCATTTTGAGAATAAGTATTTATCTGTTTTAAAATCCAGTCGTCAAACTAGCTAACTTATTCCAGGTAATGTTCACTGTACACTCACCAAAACAAATTGCAATGGTTATGGTCTGGAATTGTCTGCTGAAGAATGTTTTGAGTAGTCTGGCCTATTCCATAATAGTGATTTCAGAAACAAAACTTCACACAGTATAACGTGTGCAAACTTGCCAGCTTATTTTAATATGGAAATTCTGCACAGTATTTAAAGTGCAGTGTAAAGAGATTTTAGAAGGAAAATTGCCACGGTGTACCTTCTGGTCTAAGCAACTTATATTAGTGCCATAGATTCCTGATGAAGGGCTGTTAACCGAAATGTCAAGTCTATTGCTCATTTGATGCTGCCTGACCTGCTGTGCTTTTCCAGCACCACATTTTAGACTCTGATCTCCAGCAGCTGTAATCCTTCCTTTCTCCAACATTAATGGCAGCTACATCGAAAATTGTGAAGGTGCTGGTCATCTGAATTACATAGATAACATTACAGCACGGCGCTGAATACTTCTCCTAATTCAACTAAAAACCCAGAAAAGCTCACCTTGCCTCATAATGTGTTAAAATATGAGTGACAGAAACTCCCCAAATACCACCATTTAAAGAAAATAACATTAATTTATTTTTTAACTTTAAAAGTGAACACTAAACAACTCTAAGCCCCCCTTTCCTTAACTATTTTTATCTGTGTCGAACTCAATAACAATATGCTGTTCCAGTAAGATACTTATTAAAAGTACAGCAACCTGATTTCAAACCCACACAGCAGCTGTCGTTTTCAACATCAGTCTTCTTCTGGCTGAATGATCTCTTAAATCTGTGTTGATGGCAGTTGTTATGTTAAATTTTTTCAAAATGCCTTTTTTTTATATCCACAAATCGAATCATTCCATTGTTTCGATATTTGCAATATAATAAATTCAAACTCGATTGAGATTTAGTATCCTGGTACATAACTTAAACTGTTAGGTTAAATTTGAATTGTTGTCAAAATAGCAACCAACTTAGGTATCCATTTCATAGCCAAATGTTACATATATTCAATGTTCCAGTACACTCTGAGACTGCTATCTAGTCATCATGGGTGATTGTCAGCTCTCAGTTCAGAACACCATTCCCTGTTGCTTAAAGGTACTCTCTCTATAACGACTTCTCCCTTAAGAAACAAAAACCATCATAATCGAAAGATTGACTTTTTTTGGTACTTCTTAATCCCATTAACATGAATCACATAGGTCATTGATCTAAGTTCATATTAGTTTCTGCATACATGCATATATTACATTGGAATATGTTGAATGTTGTCTAAGTTTTCCTTTAAATCAGCCATGACGCATCTGCTATCACATTTTACGAATCGCAAAATTTACTATTCGTATATTAAATGTCTGTAACATAAGACTACAACCAAATCATTTCATACGTTTTGCCTTTAGATAGCTCCAAGAATGTTAGAGGATTATGGTTTGTCTACACAGTTGTCTCTGACACATTGTTCGTCACGTAAACATTAAAATGTTGTAAGGCCAGTACCAAATTCTGTACTTTTTTGATGGTAAAGTATTTTCTCTGATCGTTGTTGAGTTTCTTTGAAGAGTAACAAATTGGCCATTCAGTTGCATCATCTTCCTGTAGCAGCGCAGCTCCAACTCTTATTTCGCCAGCATAGACTGCAGCTTGGAAGGATTTAAAAAAAAAATAGTGCATCAAAAACTGATGCCGTCATTAATACTGCTTTAAAATTCTCAAATACTTCCTGACATTCTTCTATGTCTTCTTCTTCAGTAAACGTTTTAAGCGGTGCCACCACGCTGCTGAAGTTGTACAAATCCGCTTACTCACAAAAATCAATTCACCCCTGTCTTCATCTTTGATTGTGGAACTTCCTCAACAGCGTGTGTCTTGCCATTCATTGAGGTCATTCTTCCATGACTGATATTACGTCCCAAGAACGTCACCTGTGCCTTCGTGAATTCTGTTTTCTCTCAGTTTATTACCAGTTGTGCTTCACGTAATCGTACAAAGAGTTCTGCCAACTGTCTCATGTGACCTTTCCACGACTCACTAAGAATCACTACATTATCCAGATAAATTGCACAGTTTGTTAATCTAGCCATAATTCTGAATGTTAATCTTTGGAATGTGGCTGGTGCGTTCTTCATTCCAAGTGGCATCACTTTGAATTAATGTAGCCCTTTTGGCTTTTCAATCGCAAACAGTTCTTTCACTTACTCTGATAAAAGTACCTGTCAATAACCACGCAGTAAATCCAACTTTGTGATATAGCTGGCTTGTTCAACGTTCTCTATACAGTACTCCAATCTTGGTATTGGGTATGACTGTGTAACGGCGTTGACCTTCCAGTTGTCCAAACAAATTCGTTGAGACCTCTCAGGTTTGGGAACTAACAAGATCAGCAAACTCCACTCATTCTGATTCAGTTTGCTGACGTTGTCTCTGAGATTCGCATTCACTTTCTTGTGGAGCTGCGTGGTTTTGAAATGATTAATTCTAATAGGAATGTAGTTTTGTTGAAACAGCATTCCCCACTTCCACCTCATGCACAATAGTGTGAGTTCTCCCTCGTTTATTCCTTCATTTGCCCTCATTCTGCTGCAACAAACATTTCAACTGGGTTCTTTGCTCCTAAGACAGATAGTTCATTAACTTATCCCATTCCTCAAGGACCTCCTCATTATTTACCGTATTTGGATTCACACCAAGCTTCCCAACATCTGGATTTGATTCCATAATCTGGGGGGCTGTAACTAACAGTTGTTTCTCCAGTTCCTGTCTATTGCAGGAAGGTTTCAAAATATTTGCATGATGTAACTGATACAGTTCTCTTTTTTTTCTATCTGGCATTATTACCATCTAGATTATCTGGCTGAGGTTTTTTTTTCTCAATTGGATAAGGACCACTAAAGCTGGCTTTGAAGTGATCTCTACTACTGGTAACAATGTTAACCTTGCATCCCCACAGAAAACTTCACAACTTTAGAGTATTTAATATGTCGCCTGTTCAGCTAACTTCCTAAACGATTTAATCTTTCCCTCATCTGAGATACATGATCCAAGTGTGAGTGCTCGACTTCAGTCCTGTCATTTTTTGTTTAATTAATTTCAAAGGCCTTCTCACTTCATGTCCGAAAATTAGTGCAAAGGGAGTAAACCGAGTCGATTCGTTTGGGGCACCTCTAACTGCAAACAATTCGAAGGGGTGCCATTATCCCATTCTTTCAGGTAATCCTGACAGGGCGCCACTTAATATGGTCTTCAGAGTCTATTGCCACTTTTCCAAAGCTCCATGGGGATCAGGATGGCACACGTTTGATTTAATGCCTACGCTGTCCAAAACTTCTTTGAAGAGCCTAGTTTGAAAATAAGGCCCTTTGACTGAATCTTCCTGGGTAGCCCATACCGCGTGAAGACAGCTACTAATCCCTCTACCACTCTTGTTGCCTTCATGCTCCACAATGGAATTGTCACCAGAAATCTGGTAGACACATTCATTATGTTTAGAAAAAACGGTTTCTAGATTTAGTTTTAAGGAAGGGACCTACACAGTCAATCAGAATCCGTGTAAAAGGTTATTCGAATGTGGCAATTGCTCACAAACGTGCTGGTTTTATTACTGCTTGTGGCTTAGATACCATTGATGCATATGACATATCTGGCAACATTTCAACACATTCTTCAGCAGTACAGACAAATAGAAGATCTTTTGTTCCTTAGCCTGAGTGTTCCTCAAACCTAGGTGACCTCCTACTGTTAATTAATGTGCTACTCCTAATAATTTTCATCTGTATACTACTGGTAGCACAATCTAGTGCGCTTCCACCCATATCTCCTCCGCACTAAACTGCCATGATCTCCATTTTCGTCTTTCGAATCTATGTTTAAGATAATAAAATTCATAAACACATTTGGATTTCTTTTCTGAGTATGCATCTATACATAGTCTTTCTGTTGTAAGTTCATTAGCCTTTCAGGACTAAACAGTTCTGCCTGACTTCTACCTGCTCAGGATTTTCCTCCAACATTACATCAAACACGTTTTCCACCAGTTTCAACTCCTTCGGCTTTCTCCTTAGTGTTTGCTTCTTGCTGTCACTTATAATAGTGGGATCTTGTTACTACACAGTCTGGAAGAATTCCAGGGATTTATTTTTTTCTTTTAAGTCGCAGTTCTCTGGTCTTCGTTTGGCTTCCCACTAAATCTTTCTCAAGAGCGAACTGCATTCCAGAAACTGACATGCTATCAATCTCTACCACTGTTAATTTCTCAGTCTTGATTTGGCTCTCCAACCTAATCTTACAGTGGGGAACGCTACATTTCAGTTTAGCTATTCGAAAAATGACTACTCTCTCAGGTAACATATCAGAAAGCGTGCAAATACGTTCATCTATTTCTAATAAACACTGATTAAATCCCTCATCTCTCAAAATTGCAATATATTTTATTTTACACTGGTTCTTCCTGATTAAAGTTTACCCAAAGAGGCAAAGTCTTTATGCAGCTCAGGCACTTACACGATACCATGCCCCTGCCACATCTGTGCACTCTCTTTCAGTTCCTCAACTTTTCTTGGGGTTTCCTTTACTAATTTTACTAATGACAATGGCTTAGACTCTTTTACCACATTTTTTCCAACAGTGCCTTTCTTCAATATCCAGCACTGTGACTTTACATGACCATTCTTACCCCAGTGGAAACACCTGCAGACCTTCACCTCTTTTTCAGCCATTTGGCGTCTTTCTTCACTTCTGGTAAACCATTACCAGCGTGTCCTACTCTTTGTTCTGCATTACAACGTCTCTACTCCCAGTTTCTATCCTCCACAGGATGGAATTCGTTTGGAAGCTAAATTTTCCTGATACACTAGTGCATATGCATTCGCAATATCTGCCACTCCTCCCAATTTTTGAAGTTTCTGTTCATCACTGTGAACTCGTCTCATCTTTGGAAGTGAGTTTTTTTTTTAACTCCTCCAAAAGAATATTCTGTCTTAGAGCCCCATTGATCTTAATTATTTTTAAGGTCCGGACACATTTCCAAAAATTGATGTTTAATTCTTTCGAACTCAACATAATGTCTGACCTAGTTCCTTCTTTATGATTCTGAAACACTGTTTATATACTTCTGGTACCAATCCATAAGCACTCAAAATAGCGTGTTTCACATCTGCATAATCTCTTAATAGCTCATCTGAGAGCGCTCACTTGCCATGCCTACCAGCTTAATATGAACTAGCATTACCCATAAGGTCTCTGATCACTCCATCTACCGAGCCACTTTATCAAAATGTGGCGATACTTTAACATATTTGCATTCATCGCGATCTTCTGTCTTCCTCTATTCATCCTGTTAATTGAATAATTCTCAAATTCTCTTTCGGTTTCTCTTTCTTCTCTCTCTGTTCTGATGTTACTTACCTTCTCCATCTTTTTCGTCAGCTAAAAGCTTCTTTCTCTTTCTATTTCCTGTCTCTCTTTCTCTTCTCTTCCTCCCCTCCCTCTTTATCTCCGTCTCTCTTTCTTCCCTCCCTGTCTCTCTCTCTCTTTCTTCTCTCTCTCTCTTTCTCATTCTCTCTCTTTCTCTTTCCTTATCTTCGAACTCCATATGCCTCCACTGCAATTTATTTTTTTCTATCTCGACTTGTCTGTTTCTCTGATACATCTAAATGCTTGACGAACTCCATTACATTTTCAGCTTTCTCTTTGTCCCTGGTTAAATCCAGTTCAACCCAATTTGCTAATTCTGAAAGCATGCCTTCCTTTAACTTTATAAATTTCCTTAGCAAACTTTGAAAACTTCCTCAAACCCCAAAATCTCTTTAGCAATCTTAAGAGCTATTTCCCACACTTTTAATTTAGCCAACCACAGGTAACCGAAATTAAAGCAACTGTCGCACCTACCTTTTTGTTTGAAGATCTAGGACACTAATTGGAATGTTTTAATCTGCCTGGGATCCTTCGTACGTCAAATCTGTGCAAATCTCAGACTGAATCTGTCTAAACCTCTCCGAACCTCGGACCCGAGCTCCGAACCGCTTTGGTATGGCAGTGATCCCTTCTGTTAAATAAACCAGGAAAGCTGACTTCGCCTTGTAATCTGTTAAATTACGAGTGACAGAGAACTCCCAAAATGCCATTATTTAAAGAACACAACACCTTTTTACTGTAAGCGTGAACATCAAACAACTTTTCACAACTCTAAGCTCCCGTTTTTAAACTGCTGTTCCAATAAGTTAGTTATTAAAATTACATCAACCTAATTTCAATACCACACCAGCGGCTGTTGTCTTTGACGTCTGTATTCTTCCAGCTGAAGATCTCCGTCTGTCATCTTCTTCCTTTGCTGTGAATATGTTTAGTATGAAAAGATACCTTTGAGAGAGAGTCTTTCTTAATGTTTTGGATCTGTGTTGATGCCAAAAAAATCTATCCGATTTTCAAAATGCCCTCCTATTTACACCCCCAACATCGGATCGTCTCATTGATTTGATGGTGGCAACACGATAAATTCAAACTCGCCTTGGTTTTAAGTATCCTGGAAAATAATTTAAAATAATTGGTTAAAATTGAATTGTTGTCAAAGCAGCAACCAACTCAGATATCCATTTCACAGTCAAATGTTGCATGTTTTCAATTTGCCAGTATAATCTGAGACTACTATCTAGTCATCACAGGTGCTTTTCAGCTCTCAGTTCAGGACAGCATTCATTCTCTCTGAAAGGTACAGTATACGTTTTCAAATTCATAACAATATCAAAAGAGTTAACAGTCATCCAACATAAATTAAGGTTTTGGATACTGTTTGCGCTGAGGTCTGTGGAGTTGAAAATTCAGAGAACACTGAGTGTCATCTCATAAACGATTGAAAATTAGAGCTATGAAATTAGATACTGTATTTTTTTACTATTAACATGTTAACTGGAATAGTACATTGATCCTCAAGTGTACAGAGAAACCTCGATTATCTGAACGTGGTGGGTGGTCGTTCGGATAATTGACTATTTGGTTAATTGTTTCAATGCCTTTGGGGCTCGGAATTTTCTGTTACGTCCTGTCCCCGTTCAGGAGACCAGGCATCAGCACACCACGCAGAGCCCCTGCCCCCACCTCCGCACCCAAACTCCATCCAACACTGCCCCCAGCCCCACCCCCAAACCCCATCCAACACGACCCCCTCGCCTGCCCCCACACCAGCCAACAAACCCCGTCCAAGACGGGGATATTCAGTAATTGACATTCGGATAATTGAGTTTCCTCTGATACTACTGAAGCTCTCTGGAGGCAAAAACATTGTTTGTTACTCCATTTCATCCATCGGATTATTCTCCATACTGAAAAATGAAAAGAAACGTTCATTTCTGTATCTTACAGTTTCTATTGAATGGTTTAGTTACACATGTTAAATCAGACTATAACAATCAGCAGCACATTTAATGTGGCAGTTCAATGCACAATATGGACATGATTTCAAAACGTTTTCATTGAATAGAATTAATTTTTTTGGCGTTTAGAAAAAGATTTGGAAGAAAAAGACATGGGTAAACATAAAAGTTAAATTCGATAATGAAAGCATGCTTTTTGCATTTGAACGATCAGTGTTGGCTCGTAATGTAAAAGACCAGATCGGACAACACGGCACAATAGGGCCTGATATGTGCTATTTACTAAGAAATTCAATATGACCTTTTCTTCAGAACTCGAGAAACTGAAGAAGCCAGGCAAAGATAAAGGTACAGATGGCCTTCTCTCTATTTCTTATGATTGAAGCTTGATGATTCAGTTTGCTGGATATAAATCTCCAAGTCGTGTTTCGCTTGTTCAAACAATTATATGAAATGTCGGTAGCAAGGCTAGCCTTCGTTAGTCTTCTCTTCTGAAGTTCCTGGTGAACCATAATTATTCATAAAATCTTGACAGTGTGGAAACAGACCCTTCATGTCGACAAGTCCACACCGACCATCTGAAGAGTTTCCCAGCCAATCCCATTTCCCTACATTTACCCGTGACTCATGTACCTAAACTACATATCCCTGCATACTATGGGCAATTTGGGATGGACAATTCATCTAACCTGCACATCTTTGGCTTGTGAGTGGAAACCGGAGCACCTGAAGGAAACCCACGCAGACACAGGGCGAATGTGCAAACTCTACACAGGCAGTCGCCCGAGGATTAAATCGAATCTGGCTCAATGCCGTTGTACGGCAGTAGTGCTAACGACAGAGCCACAGTGCTGCTCAATTGTTTGAAAATTCGCCCAGCTGTTGATTAGGAAGAATATTGCATGTGTTTTGAACCATTGACAGCTAGGGAAGTATTGTGCTATAATTTCTGGATGTTGTGCTTTGAATGAGTACTTGAAGATTCTGAAGTTGACGAGTAATTGTTCACCTTGCCTTTTTAGAAGTTAGAGGAGCTGGAATTGCTGCATTCATGAGATAAAAGCAAGCATTTTGTGCATTATAGTAAATAGTAACGCAAAAGGAAGCCGATTAATTTCATAGGGGCCCGAATAATTATTCATATTGGAGTATTGGGTAATAACAACACTGGTTCCTTCTGTTCTTTTGCTTGTGGACATTGCTATCTCAGATGCAATTAACGCTAGGCGCCATTGAATCAGTACTGCTTCCTCCAAGTGATTTCAAAGGTAAAGTGTACTGATTCTTCCGATTAAGTGGACGTAATATGAAGTCACCAATAGGAAGTTCGCCTTCTCTTATTTGACTTGATGCAATTAGATTCCATGGCGCTTTGAGACAACGTTGAAGATTCCCAGATGCACATATGAACCAATTATATCTCAGTAATCTGCCACTGTCTGTCCTCGTTCCCCATATGTGGCCTGCTCAAGACTTATGACAATGATGGTGGTGTTTTCGCTATTATTTGTAATGTCGAATTTTGTGACTGATTTATGGCAGATTACTGTTTGCTTAGTCTATCTGGCATTCTTTTCAACTTTGGCACTATGCTCCAGATGTCCGTAGGAAAGGTTTAGCTAATTGTAAATAGCTGTGTTTACCATTATTTCTCCTATCACCCACATTGATGTATTGTACTCAGATCAGTTTCATTGTTTTGAGACATTTTAATGATTTGATTCAACTGATGACCTTGCTGCATGATATCAGAGGAAACCTAATATAAATTTTAGTAACGGGGTTAAGAATCACACGTGTGCTCGACCGTTTTCTAATGCAACTTTCATTGGCTAAAGGATGTCAGCCAACCAGAAGTTTTATAGTGCCAATTCGCACCAATACAATTATCGATATTCTCCAAGCAAGTTCAGTTTCCAGGAGTACAGCCCAAAAGATTTTGACATGATTCCTTAGACTAGCGTTGCTACTGGTGAAATATTTCGAGTGCAAACTTTCCAACCGTGATTTGTCCTGAAAGAATATATGCAAGTTTACATTGAACCAAATCTCTCGATATAAAGTCAACAAAATCCGAAACAAATACACTGATCAAAAAGAAACAAACAAACAGATTTTTAAAATATATAACGGCATAGATAAATAACTGAATGAATGAATGACTAAATTTGTTAACTTAAATAATTGATAGATTAATTAACGACTTATTACGTTAGTGAATTCCGAAATGAATAATCAGACACTTTACTGATCAAGCTTCGATTATGACTCCAAATTGAATCCTTAATCAAAGATCTGTGTAGAAAATAATATCATCAATGAGCAAGTAGAATGACAAGATGCGACTTTTGTGGACGAAACTACGTCATGAAATCTGTTCAGAGCAACCAAAGGGATGGTTGATGATCCCACAAATGTAGAAATCCAAAAGGCTGTTCAAGTCTTGACATGATATTGTTTTAACGATTTTACCACAGCAAAACAAAACAGCTACTAATTGAAAACCGTATGAAAACTATATGTTTGATCGCACTTTCCTTGTTCAGACTATGCGTATTGTATATAATTAGATGTTCAACAGTGAATTGTGCCACAGAGGTTTTGCTTATTTTATGTTTTCAGGGGTTGTGAGATGAGGGGAAAGCAAAAATAAATTAATGAACTTCAAGATCAGAGGTAAAAATGCCTCGATGGAGCTTTCGGTATCTATTAAGATGAGGCACGACCTATGTGATAATGGAAAGTTTCAAATAGGGTTGAAAAGAATGGAATTTGAGATGTATCTGACTTATTTTGATTGTCTAATCTTTTTTTTAAAAGATGCAGTCATTGAGAAAGACAGTGATGACCATGGTATGTTCACTTGTAGATGATTATGAAATTACATGAAAATATTACCCTGTACTGCCTTCGATCATGTCTTGCAACATGATGGGAAACAAATGCCTATGAACTTATGCTGCAACGATTCTAAAATTCTTAAAACTTTTTTTTCATCAACTAAGAATCTCTAACACATGATCGCAGATATTTGGTTCCAACTATCTCAGAAGATATGTGCAACGGTTACACTGAATGAATTAAACATTATCAATGACTCCTAATCAATTAAACAATGGCACCGTGACTCAGCAATTAACACTGTTGCCTCACAGCACCAGATGTGGTTTCGAGTCTTGCCTTGGAAACTGCATGTTGGAGTTCCACATTCTCCCCGTGTTGGTGTGTGTTGATTCCATGTGCTCAAGTCTCTTCCCAGAGTTTAAAGATTTGAAGGTGAGGTGGATTGGCTATGCTAAATTGCTCCGTAGTGATATGCCAACTATGGGAGTCAGCCAAGGTGTTTTTGGGAATAGGGTCGCCGGTTTATTCTGTCAGGAATGTTCATCAGAGGATAAGTGCAGATTCATTGGACTGAATAACTTTTATTCTGCAGTACAGGAATCCTATGATTCTATGAAATAGTTTTGAGAAACATGAGAATCCCAGGAAAGAAAACCCATAAATCCTCTGATGAACATTTCTGACAGAATAGACTCATAATCATTTCACTTTCCTGAAACTGATTAGTGAAGAATGTAAACGTGTGGAAAAGCATATTAGGGAGATTCGTCAGCATGCCCAGTCAATAGAGTCATAGAGATGTACAGCATGGAAACAGACACGTTGGTACAACTCATCCATTCCGACCAGGTATCCCAACCCAATCTACTCCCACCTGCCAGCACCCGGCCCATATCCCTCCAAACTCTTCCTATTCATATACCCAAACAACTGCCGCTCAAATGTTGCAATTGTACCAGCCTCCACCACTTCCTCTGGCAGCTCATTCCATCCGCTTACCATCCTCAGTGTGAAAAGGCTGCCCCGTAGGTCTCTTTTATATCTTTCCCCTCTCACCCTAAACCTATGCCCTCTAGTTCTAGTCTCCCCAACCCCAGGGAAAAGACTTTGCCCATTTACCCGATCCATGCCCCTCATAATTTTGTAAACCTCTATAAGGTCACACCTCAGCCTCCGACACTCCAGGGAAAACAGCCCTTGCCTGTTCAGCCCCTGTCTAAAGTGCAACATCCTTGTGAATCTTTTCTGAATCCTTTCACGTTTCACAACCTCTTTCCGATAGGAAGGAGATCAGAATAGCATGTAATAATCCAACAGTGGCCTAACCAATGTCCTGTACAGCCGCAACATGACCTCTCAACTCCTGTACTCAATACTCTGACCAATGAAGGAAAGCATACCAAACACCTTCTTCACTATCCTATCCACCTGCGATTCCACTTTCAAGGACCTATGAGCCTGCACTCCAAGGTCTCTTTGTTCACCAACACTCCCTGGGACCTTATCATTAAGTGTATAAGTACTGCTAAGATTTGCTTTCCCAAAATGCAGCACCACGCAGTTTTCTGAATTAAACGTCATCAGCCACTTCTTAGCCCATTGGCCCATCTGGTCAAGATCCTGTTGTAACCTGAGGTAACCCTCTTTGCTGTCCACTACACCTCCAATTTTGGTGTCATCTGCAAACTTACTAACTGTACCTCTTATGCTCACATCCAAATCATTTATATAAATGACAAAAAGTTGAGGACCTAGCACCGATCCTTGTGGCACTCAACGGGTCACAGGCCTCCAGTCTGAAAAACAACCCTCCACCACCACTCTCTGTCTTCTACCTTTGAGCCAGTTCTGTATCCAAATGGCGAGTTCTCCCTTTATTCCGTGAGATCTAACCTTGCTAATAAGTCTCCCATGGGGAAACTTGTCGAACGCCTTACTGAAGTCCAAATAGATCACTAATACCACTCTGCCCTCATCCATCCTCTTTGTTACTGCCTCAAAACATTCAATCAAGTTTTTGAGACATGGTTTCCCACGCACAAAGCCATGTTGACTATCCCTAATCAGTCCTTGCCTTTCCAAACACATCCTGTCCCTCAGGATTCCCTCTAACAACTTGCCCACCACCGACATCAAGCTCGCTGGTCTATATTTCCCTGGCTTGACCTTACCACTCTGCTTAAACAGTGGCACCACGTTAGCCAACCTCCAGTCTTCTGGCACCTCACCTGTGATTATCGATGTTACAAATATCTCAGCAAGAAACCCAGCAATCACTTCTCTAGCTTCTCACAGAGTTCTCGGGTACACCTGATCAGGTCCTGGGGTTGTAACCTCTTTTATGCTTTTCAAGACATCCAGCACTTTCTCCTCTGTAATATGGACATTTTGCAAGATGTCACCATCTATTTCCCTACAGTTTATATCTTCCATATCCTTTTCCACGGTAAATTCTGATGCAAAATACTCATTTCGTATCTCCCCCATGTTCTGCTGCTTCACACAAACAGCGCGTTGCTGATATTTGAGGGGCCCTATTCTCTCCCTAGTTGCCCTTTTTTCCTTAATGTATTTGTAAAAACTCTTTGTATTCTCCTTAGAGAAGCTATCTCATGTCCCCGTTTTGCCCCCTTGATTTCCGTCTTAAGTATACTCCTACTTTGAATTTTCCGAGTTTCTGGATCAGATTATTTGTCTTTCAACCAAAATAAACCATGACAATACTGTCATGTGAATTGTCTTGGTGAAATCAAGATTTGAGACGCATTATCAGAAACTCGACATCTGAACATAGTTATTTTCATACTTATAACGAGTATATCCGATGATCACTCATATACATACTTTCTTCAATGTTTCACGTCATTCACTGCCTTGATTAATAACAGCTAGCGTATGAAATAATTTTAAATTTAGCTAGTGGCAAGCTTGTCACCAAACTTGTGTGTTTTGATAGGAACAAACAAAAAACAAACGTTTCACTTTTCCTGATCTGTATATTTGTCTTTGTCGCAGAACTGGAAATACTACGAATCAAATACAGTAAGGATCTTATTTGTCGATAAATGTTGTACATTTGAAGGATTGTTTTAACTGATTTCCGCAGTATCGAATTTAAAACTCTAACTAATCTCATTTACGTTGATTTCTAGTCAGTTTCTAACAGAATGAATTATTGATTATCGTTATCGATGCCTGTTTAATTGAAATTATCAGGAGGAAAATATTTGGTAATAATTGGTAGAGATTATATTTCGTCACACTTTGTTTTAATGGAATCAAAGCCTCGTCTTTTATTTTGCAAATTTCTAAATGGCTCTTTGCAGTATCTCTGTTTTTATGGTTCCTCGTTGTTTCTGTCTCATCACATAACCCATGATTACTATGTGAAAAAATTTACCTTTTTGCAGTCACCGCAATACAAAATGCTCATCGGCCTTTTTTTTCTTTTCTTGCGATTTCTTCAGTTGATGCCTGCATGAAGGTTCTGGGTGAGTTTGGATCTGATTTTATCAGTCTTATATTTGACAATAAGTCTTGCCAACTGTTCTGTTAACAGGATTGCAAAACTGCAGAATATCCCAAACAACTTTACAAACAACCAAGTACGATTGGAGCAAAAAGCCAAATAATGTGTGGGCCATTATGCCTAAAAAAAAGTGAACAAAAATCTGGAATGCTGAAATAATATTATTTTGCAAATGATATTACTGCAGGGGTGTTATTGATAAAACATTGCAATCTGCAGCAGGATTAATGTTGTTCAACAAGATCAGTGCAAATAATTTGGAATCCAAAAGAAAAAAAGCAACAACGAAATTGCTGGAGCCTCAACAAAGACAAAAGTTCTATGTTGGAAATTACCTCTTGGCAACTTTGCGAAGGAAATACTGATATTCACTTGTTGAAACACTATTGGAGTTTCAATGCATTCAGATTGAAAGAAAACAATTTGACAGACTTGAATGAACGTGGAAATATATTACAAAATATAGTGAAAGGATGGTAAAAATCTAATGGAAGTAAAGTGTCCCTTTTTGGAAATGAATACAAAATAAGTTTCATTTTATAATCCGTAATAGGTGACAGCTCTGTTCAAAGTGGATAAGCTGAAATACTGTCAGTATCATGGATACAAACTATTGAGTCTTGTCATGCAACCTTTTAACAGAGGAGCTAATCCAAATATGTTCATGCAAAATATTTAGACCTTCTGTTCTAAAATTTGATTGTAAGATGAGTGTTTGTTTGGATCGCAGGCAAAGCTTACCTGACATTTTTAGACATAGAGCTGTGGTTTCACTTGTTCCCTGCGAAGGTGCCAAATAATCAACGCTCGAATAGAAGATGGTCTTTTCAGGGTTTCAGTGGTACAACCTAAGTGCCTTTATTCAGATTACATTCTTATGTATTCTTATAGTCCCTTGAAACATGTAATTTCCAAATTTCAAGCCCACCCTTGCGCACACCAAGCGGCAGGGACCAAGCAATTGCAGCTTATTATTGTCACAAAGACCCAGAACAAGCAGGTGGACATATAAAGAATTTCAAATTGCGAGAGACATTTAGCAGGGAATACATAAATATTTTCATACAATTTAATAAATATAAGGTGCTTAGTGTCTCTGAAGGCTATGTATCTAAAATTTATGCTGAAACTCCACCCTGCTAATTCGTGAAACTTGCGAAGAGATGAAATATTTGAAAAATGCTCAGTCATGCAAACAGTATGCATGAAGTTTAAGTCAGAAAGAAATTTTCGTCAGAAAGAATCTCTAACAAAATTTATGGATTACAACTGTTAATCATGTGTTCATGCCACAGACTTAGCAAGTTTTTCTCGCAATGTCCAGGGGTGTGGTTTCTTTCTTTGTAATTGGCATGAACTGGATGCAATTTGCGTCAAATAGAAGTGGACAGATCAACATGCACTTTCTTACATGTCACAAAGTTATTCCGGAGTGGAATGAGGATCAGGCCAGCGGTAAAAAAAAAGCATCCGGTAATGAAATCATGGGAAAGATTAAACTGTGTTATTTATTTATCACTGGTGCTAATATGGTCCAAGGTAATCATAAAAATTTGCTATCTTCCTTCAGAGCTGGAGAAAAAACTTCGAGATTCAAGTAATGAAGGTAGGGATGGAGTGCAGAATACAACTGTCTAGTATGAATAGAAAAGGTGCAGACGGTTCAACTGATTGATTCAAATCTTGGAAAACATGATGTGAAGTGTCATCGTACTCCATATCTTTTTTTAACTGTCTGTGTTGGAATTGTAGACTTTATGACATTGAAACTTCTGCCAATTGCTGTGCACCATCTTTCTTTGGCTGAGATATCGGTTGTCCTCCATATTGAATAACCTTGTTGGAAGCACAGGACATGACAAAAACGAAGAAATCATGCTGTACGATTGCAATGTCAAATACCAAAATGGATCAGCATCATTGGGATAGAGCAGTTCTGCTCTGCTAGAACATACTTTCGAGATGGAGTCTGCAGTCGGTCTTGAGGGAGCCAACAAGAGAAAAATGCATTCTTGGCTTCAATCTCACTGATATATTAGATATAGTCATACCTTCCCACGACAGCATTGGCTACAGTGACCAGCAGCAAAATTCTTCTCATATTAGACCAGGCTAAACCCCCTCAAAATATATTCAGAAGGTAGCCTAGCCTTAATTTTAAAGGTGAGTATAAGGTCTTGTGTTCTACATACATTCACACATATACGCACACATAAAATATGTATATATGAGCTACTACTGATTAACTGTTCCAAAATATTAACATCCCATAAACAGAGACTTGGTGAAGGCGATTTATGCAAAATAGACTACCTCATATGCAATTTTATCATCAGGGAGAGGACGCCATCTTTTTAGCTGTAGCAGATTAAGTAATAAAAACATTCACTTCCAGCTTCAAAACCAAAGCAATTGCAACAAGCTTAAAATAAATATCCTTGTTCTGTGTCATCTTGACTCCACCTGCTTTGACTGCTTCTACCATCGCAATTATAAAGGAAACCCAAGGCCTCCCTGTCTGCTCAGCGTAGATTTGACCAGACAGCTAAGCACTCTTTCTCAACTTTCCTTCAAAGCCATGGCATTATCAACTTCTTCAAGCCATGGCATTATCATACTGTGGAAGTAATCCCACCTTCACATTCAAAATAAACTCCATTGTGTTGTGTGGCATTGTAACCATGCTAATTAGGAGACTGTGCGAATAGACCTACCAACTCAAGATCTGGCCTCCATGAAGCACTGTGACCCAATAACAGTCACAAAATCTTACTCCAACACAGTTTGCCACCGCTTGGCCCGTATATTCCCCATTCAACCGTTCCCATCAAGGTAGGGTTCAATGCCAGTTCGTTGAAGATTGCCACCAGAATAGCAAGGACGAACACCAGAAATATATATATATTAATAAAGTATCAACATGATGAGGTTAGCTAACAGGATTAATTCCGTGTCAATCAGTCTAAGATGAAAGGGATAGTCAAAGCTAAGCAATATCACTAACAATGGATCAAATCTAAGATTTTCAGTCCTGTCACATGCAGTAGCGAGCTCTTACAGACAATTAAACAACTCAATGGAGGAAAAGGCTCTACAAAAATCACCATCCTCAATGATGGGAGAACTCACCATATTGGTACAAAAGGTAATGGAGCAGAATTCGCAGCTATCTCTGTTCAGATAACTCGAGTGGATGATCTCTCTCGACCTCACTCGTAATGCCCAGCAGCACAGGTGCCAGTCTTTCGCCAATTCCATTGACCCCACGTATTTTCAAGAAAAGTGTTGATGCACTGTATCCTGAGAAGTGTATCGGCTGACAACATGCTGACAAAAGTACTAAACATTTGTGTTCTGCAACATTCGTGCCCCTGGCCACGCTGTTTCAGCACGATTACAACACTGGCACATATGATTAAATGAAACTTTGCGCAGTTATGCCCTGCACATGACAAATTTCATGATAAATCCAACACGTTCAATTACTGCTTCGTCAGTCTGCATTTGAGCATCAGTAAATTGGTGGAAACTGTCATCATCAGAGCTACCGAGTAGCACCTGACCTTCTCCAATGGTCGCATTTTTTTTTTCTGAAAAATGTGCCACGCTGTTTCTGAATTTATTATAACCTTCGGTAAAAAATGAACAAAGAACTCAATGCCACAAGACAGATGAGAGAGTGCCAGCCCTTATATCAAGATATACTTGACCAAGCATGGTATTAAGAAGCCCTATCAAAACCGAAATTAATGGGAAGCAGAGGGACACATTCGACTAGTGGAATCTTACCTCGCAAGATGGAATGATGGCTGTGGTCTTCTAAGGATGGTCATGACAGCTCCATCAAACATCTGCTGAAGTTCCTCAGGATAACTTTCTATTTCTGACCACATTCCTCTACTATAAAAAATGACTTTCCGAGCATGCTAATATCAGAAATTGAGATATTCGCCGAATATTGCACTATATTCGGCAGCATTAACAATGCCTTCGACAAAGAAGCAACGTATTTTCAAATGCAAAATGACCTGAACCCTATCGAGGTTGAATTTGTGCCACACAAATGCCAGGCAATGATTATCTCCAGCAAGAGACAATCGAAGTACTGATGTCTGGCATTCAATCTTGTTACCAACATTCAATGCTGAATTAATTGACGTAATGAGGATTAACATAGATCAAACACTCAGCTGGACTCGTCATATAAATACTGTAGCTACAAGAACAGGTAAAACGCTAGGAATATTGGAGCCAATAATGCAAGTCTTGAATCACCAAAACCTGCCCACCTCTTCAATTTATATGTCAGGAATGCTTTGGGCTGGCCTGGATGAGTGTAGCGAAGCAACCTGCTTGATTGGCATCATACCAACAGCACAAACTCCTGATCCGCCCAATGCTCGATAGCAGCAATGCGTACTATGGACAGAAATTGACCAAAAATTCTGAGACAGCATCTTCCATACATGCAAATGCTTCCATCTCGAAGGATAAAGATAGGAGATATGTAGGATCACCACTACCTGCAATTAATCATACAAGTTACTCACCAACCTGATTGGAAATGCATTGTCTTTCCTTCACTGTTGCTGAGTGAAATACTTGCAATTCCATCCTCAAAAGCAGTATGAATCTACTTAAAACACATGTACTGAAATGGCTCAGGAAGGTAGTTCACGAAAAAGCTTACCAAGGGAAAAGGGGAGCAAATGCTGGGACAAAAATGCAAAATACTGGAATATGTCAATAGTTTTGAGGAAATGTCACTCAATCTGAAACCCTAACTCTGATTTCTCTTCAGATATGCAGCCAGATCTGATGAGCTTTTCTGGCAATTTCTACTTTTGTCGCAGTGCTTGCTCCCTTTTCTCTTGGGAAAGTCATGGTGAGCTGCCTTCTTGAGCCACTGCAAATCAGCTGTTTTAAATTGAGCCACTATGGTTTTGAATATGGAATTGCAAGTATTTCGCCCAGGGACAGGAAGGGAAGACAATGCATTTCCAATCAGTATGGTGAGTAACTTGGATGGAAAATTGCAGGTCGTGATGTTCTTACGTATTTCACGAATATCTTATGTTTTTTGTATATATTATTCCCTCATGCAATTTGGGCATCATTAGCTGGCCAACTTTGTTCCTAAATGGGCGGCATGGTGGCACAGTGGTTAGCACTGCTGACTCACAGCGCCGGAGACTCGGGTTCAGTTCCCACCTCAGGCGACTGACTGTGTGGAGTTTGCACGTTCTCCCCGTGTATGCGTAGGTTTCCTCCGGGTGCTCCGGTTTCCTCCCACAGTCCAAAGATGTGCAGGTCAGGTGAATTGGCCATGCTAAATTGCCCATAGTGTTAGGTAAGGCGTAAATGTAGGGGTATGGTTGGGTTGTGCTTCGGCAGGTCGGTGTGGACTTGTTGGGCCGAAGGGCCTGTTCCCATACTGTAATGTAATCTAATCTAAATAAAAATGGAACGAACTGCAGATACCCTGAATCTGAGACAAAAATAGAAACTCCTGAAAAACCTCAGCAGTTCTGACGAAGTGTCCCTGGGTCCAAAACGTTAACTCTGATTTCTCTATGTAGGTGCTGCCTGTTTCTATTTTTGTCTCTGAGTTGCAGCATCCACAGTTCTTTCAGTTTTTATTTCGAAACAAATATTGAACTGCCAGTGACAATCACAAAGCACACGAGAACTATATACATAAATACATGGATAAAACATTTTGTTGCATTGTTTATCGATTTGGTTTTAATTCTTTTTCTCTCTTGTCTGATGCAAAGCCTGGCATTCAGTTACGAATTCTATCTCACTTCCTATTAGCAGCAACAGTGCTCTAATATAATAGAATCTCTACAATGAGGAAGCAGGCCAATTGGCCCAAACGTTCTTCACCGATCCACCGAAGAGCATCCCACCCAGAACATATCCCATATTTCCCCTGACTAACGTGCCAAAATCACCCCATTCCTGTCCATCACAGGGAAATTTAGCATGACCTGCCCACTTAAATTACACATCTTTTGATTATAGTTGGAAATCGCAGCACCCAGAGGAAACTCAGCCAGACATGAGAAGAATGTGAAAACTTCACAACGTTGTCCGAGGTTAGAATGAAATGCGGGTTCCTGATGCATTGAGATAGCAGTGTGAACTGATGAGCCAACGTGCCTCCATCTTAACTGGATGTTGCTCCAGTTAACAACCTGTCAAATTCCTATTTGGAATA
The DNA here is from genome assembly GCF_037043375.1 of Chiloscyllium plagiosum. Taxonomy (NCBI): domain Eukaryota; kingdom Metazoa; phylum Chordata; class Chondrichthyes; order Orectolobiformes; family Hemiscylliidae; genus Chiloscyllium; species Chiloscyllium plagiosum. The sequence goes on from NW_028270176.1 coordinate 16,767,618, forward strand.
GAAAATGGCAATCCCAGCAATATAATCGTCCTAATATCAAACTGTATTTTCTGGCAGTACCAGAAGGAAAAGACAATACATTCTGGTCCTTGGTTAATCATTTGTAAAGAAAAAGTTTCGGCCCCAAACGTCCATCAACGGGAATAAATTTCTTCTGCTTTATTCACTGAATAGGTTGAACCTCACTTCTCCCAGCTATTCTTTCATAAGACAGTGGTTACACTCGAAATAAAAATGGTCATGTATTGGGGTGCTTAATATTGCTACCTTTAAAGTCCATCGAAGAAAGCTGGAAAGTAGTTCATAAATTCTCAGTATACAGTTATCTTCAATGTTTACAGCTACAGAATGAATCAATAATTATGTGGGAATGCAACTGTTACCTGAAAATATGGTCAAGAGGAGACACATGTATTCCATCTTTTTACTGCCTTTGATTCTTCATTGTTTACAATTTACTCTAATAATCCACTCTTCTTCCTAGAAAGATATCTAAATATTCTCATGTCTTCTTCTTATTCAGATCCACTTTAAGTCAACCAGCTTTCGCAATTCCAAATGAACAGACATTTGTTTTTTAATTCACATTAAGATCGCAGATTCGTTCACTGAAATTATGTGTTTTTCTGCAAATGTTTCATCAACTCGCTCGGTGACATTTTTGGTGTCGCTCCAGTGAAGCATTGGTGGTCTGTCCAGCCTGGTCTTCATGTGTCTCAGTTATCTGTACATCTCGTTCTGAATCCGAGTGGTTGTACATGGGTTCCTGTTCAATATCTTTATTGATTGTGTTCCGGTTGAAGTCATACAGTCATAGATATGTACAGCACAGAAACAGTCTCTTCAGTTCAACTCATACGTGCCGACCGGATATCCTAATCTCATCTAATCCCATTTGCCAGCACTTGATCCATGTCCTTCCAAATCCTTCAAATTCATATATCAATACAGATTGTTTTTAAATGTAATTGTGCCAAACTCCACCACTTCCTCCAGCAGCATATTCCATAACACAAATCCTTCTGCATGAAAAAACTTGCCCTTTAGGTCCCTTCTACATTTTTCCTCTCTCAAACAAAATCGTTGTCCTCTAGTTCTGGACAATAGACAATAGACAATAGGTGCAGGAGTAGGCCATTCTGCCCTTTAAGCCAGCGCCCCCATTCATTATGATCATGACTGATCATCCTCAATTAGTATCCTGTTCCTGCCTTACCCCCATACCTCTTGATTCCACTATCCTTAAGAGCTCTATCCAAATCTTTCTTTAAAGTATCCAGAAACGTAGCCTCCACAACCTTCTGTGGCAGAGCATTCCACGCACCCACCACTCTCTGAGTGATGAAGTTTCTCCTCAACTCTGTTCTAAATGGCCTACCCCTTATTTTTAAACTGTGTCCTCTGGTTCGGCACTCACCAATTCAGGGAAACATGCTTCCTGCCTCCAGAGTGTCCAATCCTTTAATAATCTTATACATCTCAATTAGATCCCCTCTCAGCCTTCTAAACTCAAGGGTATACAAGCCCAGTCGCTCCAATCTTTCAACATAAGATAGTTCCACCATTCCGGGAATTGACCTCGTCAACCTACGCTGCACTCCCTCAATAGCCAGAATGCCTTTCCTCAAATTTGGAGACCAAAACTGCACACAATATTCCAGATGCGGTCTCACCAGGGCCCTGTATAGCTTCAGTACAACCTCTTTGATTCTATATTTAATTCCTCTTGTTATGAAGGCCAGCATGCTATTAGCTTTCTTCACTGCCTGCTGTACCTGCATGCTTGGACATCCCTACACCAGGTAAAAGTTCTTGTATATTTACCCTCTCCAAGCTTCTCATGATTTTATACACCACTATAAAATCTTGGAAAACACGAATAGCAAAGTGGATCGCACTGCGGCCTCATAGCACCAGTGACCTGAGTGTGATTTGACCAAATCTGTGGACTTTGCACATTCTCCTTTTGTTTCCGTGGGTTTCCTTTGGGAGCTCCGATGCCCTCCCACAATACAAAGATATGCAGCTTAGGAGAATTTTAAATACTAAATTGCCCATAGTGCTCTGGGATGTGTAGGTTATGGACATTAGTTCGCAGTAAATGAAGAATAATAGGGTAGGGTAATGGGTCAGGGTGGGTTACTCTTCGGAGGTTCAGTATTGACATGCTGAGCTGAAGGGTCTTCCACAGTTTAGGGATTCTATTCCATAATGAATTTGTACCCAAGGATGACTGTCACTCTTCTGTCCAATATAGATTCACCAAAAAAAGATTCAGGTGAGTGTACTCTTGGTATCAACACGGAAGTAAGAAATCAGTTTTCAGTCATTGAACAAAAGCTTTTTGTTATAAACACAAAAAAGAAAACAAATACCTGTGGATGCTAGATACCTGAAACAACAAAGTCACAATGTGTTGAAGAAGTGCAGCAGGTCTGGCTGTGTCTGTTCATAGTTCAACTTTTGAAACGAGTGGGCCTTCATCAAGACTCGATTTCTCCAATACTGTCTGTTTTGTGTTTTACCCTTGGAATGTGAAGAGTGTTTCGAATGACAACGTTTCTTGAGATCGTTTTTGGAAACCTGAAGGAACAGAAACAAAAGACATGGATAGGCGAACGAACTGCGTGGCCTCTGACACGTCGGTATTGAGTTTTATCTGTCCTCTGAGTAGCTGGACGATGATTCGAGGTAGCTTTAATTTTCATCTAATCATCTCTTCGGTGAGGTGGGACTTTTTTCTAAACTGAAAAGTCTGATAACTAAATTTGCTAGGTCAGATAACGTGTATCAGTCCGATATTCATCAAGAATAATGTACAAAGAGACTGAATAGATACCTAGGCATCCACGGTACAAGTGGAACACTTGGTTTTGGCTCATGGATTTACAGGAAGGTGGTGTTTCTTCACTATTCACATTGAGCAATGTCTTCGAAGACAAGTTTGACCAACTCTCAGTCGAACCCATTAAGATTTAGTCTCACAGGTTAAATATTGGAACGTTGGATTAATGAGATTTCATCTTAACTCTGGGATATGTACAACAAATAAGTCCGCTGATTCTGCACTCCTGATAACCTTATCAAACAAACTCAACTCTTTAGATTGGAATGACGCAAGTAAACACAAAGGTAAGATATAATTCACTGCATCCCCGACCTTCAGTCACATAATCATATTTAGGAATCTATGATTTATCAGTAAAGTCAAAACTTAGGCTGCTAGTCGTACATTATTAGTGACTCACTACAAATATAATTTAAGGGAAACCATTTCAATGGGGAAAGGTGCGATTGTGGAAGTAATCATTACAACAGATGTTAAATGAATGGACATTGAAACATGCCAAATAAAAATACTTCCTACAAGTGTAAAGGAGCACGGGAGGATAAAATATAGATGTTCCAAAAAGCTGTGGACTCCATCGACTAGAAATTGACCTGGACAAGCCATATACAGAGACATGTACATGGTTATGCCAGAGAAACAGCCAAGACATGTGCACTTCTGTGATGAGAAAATGACATCCTGAATCCCAGTTAATGCAAGGTGCAAATAAATTATGTGAGAATGTTAACATTATCTAGGACAGAACAGATACATTTCCGATCACTCAATTCACCCATTTCAAAATTAATTCCTTAGTTCAGCAATGTGACATGTGGTGTTCGACAGGATGCACCACAGAAATGCACATAGTGTCCTTGGAATTCAATTGCAGCGTTCTCAGTGAAAAGAAACAAGTGCCTAGAAGTTCTCTCAGCTAAGATCAGGCTGACTCAGGTTTTTTTCTTTTTACCGAAGTCGCTTTGCTATAACTTTGGCAAAATCTTCTCAACCACTTCCAAAACTAAAAAGAATGGATGAAACATGGAATGGAGAGAAAGCAGACACGTTCTGCTTGATATTTATTCTTCCCAGCAATTAAAGTTTTCTTTGTCCTGAGCTCTTCGTAATTTAGTGAATAACAATGTTAAATTTCTCCCAGTAACTTGTGATTGTGTTTTGCAGTCCCGCTTTTCCTGGATATTGAGAGAGCTGATCCAAGATTCACTATTTCTAAGGACAATAAAAGTACAACTTGGAATGAGAAATCTCCAGTGACACCAGAAATGATGCTCAAGAAAATAGACAGTTGGACCATTTGGGCGAAGGACGGGGTTCCACCTGGAAAGCATTACTGGGAGGTGTTGATTAATGAAGGGACAGCTTGGACGGTTGGGGTGTCTCAGAAAATTGTGCCCATCACCAGGTTTCATAGAACCTCAGAGAAGGACGGTTACTGGGCAGTGTTGCTTTGGAATTTCAAGGATGGCATGGAAAAATTGAGGTCAATGGGCATTTCAATGCTGCTAGTCCCCCTCGCCAAGATAGGAGTCTATGTAGACTACGATGCAGGTAGGGTATCTTTCTACAACCCAGAAAGTGAGGCGCTGCTGCACACTTTTAAAGCCCAGTTCACAGGCAATATTTTTCCTGTGTTCCAGCTCTGGGCCAGCTCTCGCCCTGATGGCTCGATCTCCATTGTTTAGCTTGTAGACATGGAGCTCAGGGCAACAGAAGTAAGACGGTCTTTCGATCATCTTCCTTTGAAGCTAGTGCTTCAGAGCAGAAGACCTTGCACAGATTTTTTTTTTCCAGAACATTGTTCCCGCTGGACTTATAACTTCTTTGTTTACCGTTCGCTACACTTACAATGCACCAATGCTGTTCACCTCGATTACTAGCACTTTCAGATAAATTCCTCATTACTAATAGTTATCTGTGTTGAGAGACAGTCGACAAATTTTCAAGAACAGCCTCTTCTCTTTTTCATATGCGTTTTATTTTTCATTCTCAACTAAACCATGTATTAATAACGAGAACATGAAGATGGACTAATATCAATATCCAAACATATGATTAGTCATCATGAACAAAACTTCAGATGATCAATATGTATGCTTCCCTCAAGTATCACAGGTGGAATTTAAATTAAATAATTAATAACAATGAAATGTCATGTTTAGCACAGACGTCTTAATGAGGACACTAATTGATTTGACTTAAATCATTGTCGACCACTGAAGACATACCTAAAATCTTGTATCACCTACGTCATCTCATACTCTTGTCCTTGTTGGGGGCGCAGGCGATTTTGCAAAATGTTTTCTTTGGTCTTAGTCAGTAGCCCAGAATTTGCGTGCAGCCAGCCGAATCAAGCTGTGCTGAGGTCTCCCAATGTTAACTAATTTTTGTGGACTTAGACTAATTCAAGTACTGCTGAGGTTAGAAATGCTTTTGCCTTTATTATAGTCTTAACTTGTGTTGCGTTACAACCAGTGGTTGGTAAGTTTTCCCATAATACAATTATCTGTTTCACATAATTATGCAAATGGGGGGGAAGGGGGGGGGGGGCAATAAATTCTAACTTGACATCAAGCACCACATCCCATGGAAAAAGAAAATAGCTGAAAGATTTTAAAAATTGTTACAAACTTTGAAGACTTCCTCCAGTTAAGCACAGGTCTTCGATTTCTCAGCAGGAGAAACCACAACATTTCCAGCCAGTTCAGCCTTCTGAGATAGTTCTATCACCACATCTTGCATAATTTGGAGCTTCTCTTTCCTTTAACTTCTCCAAAACACTTCACAAAGGGCATGAATAATCATCACATATGTGTTCAAGATAGAAATTGTGTTCAAAATTTAATCTACGTGCGATCAAAGAAGTTTGCATTTTATTGTTGACTTTATTATAATCAGTAATACAAAGAATTTCATGGTAATTGAAATGCTTCCATAATCAGCTGCTATGTAAAATGAAAATATTAGAAATTAAATTATAAAATAACACAAATCAATGACTTGTCGTTACTTGTAATGCAAGGATGAATGATGGTCACACTTGAAATTCAATTTAAATGTTCATTTTACCCAGTAAAACACGTGTACAACAATCATTAATTGACACCAAAGGTTATCAGTGAAAATGTGTATCTGTATTCAGTAAATAGGATATGTCAATCAATGGTACGCCTGCTGCAGAAGCCAAAGGCTGGTGATGAAGTACTCTCTACCTTTACGTTATACACTAAAGTGGAATATTTAGACGATTGGAAGCTACTCAGGATTTCACTTGAATGTCAAAACTGATATGACAGTAAAAGAAAATCGAGGAGGAAATGCAGAGGTAGTACTATCCTGCTCATATCATATCCTGTTTTCCTTGTCCAAAATTGAGAGTGACAGTTGCCACTTACTCAAATCCAGGCAAAATAACATAATTTTCACAATTGTCGATTTGCATTGAATTGTTTGGTACTGCATTTCTTCATTCTAGAATGACATACTCGTTCTTACAATCCTTATGAAGAAAAGATTTTCTGCGATTTCCTTGGCTCTGTTTCACAATTTGATTAAAAAGATCTGTTTGACAGAAAGGAATACAATTTATTTGATATCTCAATAGAAAACCTGTAATTAAATTTCTCCAATTAAATTTTACAGCAAAGCTTCCCCACCAACCCCAAGACTGTCCTTCACCTTCGTGGTCCCATGTGTCCCTCGTCTCAATTTGCGTCTAAAAGATTAACAATAACATAATTCCAACGTACTTAGAAATCATTTTCAGTGGAAAAAAAATTTTGAGATTGGCAATCCATAGCTTATTCTGAATAATAATTCATAACTTCAAGTTTTGTTGAAATCTGTCTCTTCATTTAAAATCGATTATGTTTTAATGTAATTTTTAATATTTATTACTGGAAAGGCCAGCATTTTGAAATTACATGCTGAAATGTATGAAAAAAATGCAAGTCATTGACGAGTTCTGAGAAAGACTATGGACACATCAAATCGTTCATTATTTAGGAATCAAAATGTTCAGCAATTGCAGTGGAACGTTTAAAGGAATAAATCGACAACATTACCAACAAGGTTACATTGAAGAAATTGTACTCTTACTCTTTTCCACAAAGTTGCGTTTTAATTAAAGAATGCAAGATTATTTTGTGATCAAGATACCAGTAGGAAGGCATACATTCAACAAGTCAGTAAATACCAAGAGATGGAAATGGAACGTATTAGACAAGGGATGCAGATCACGTCGTTCCAGGAAGAATTGTTTTATTCAGAGGCATGTAAGGAGTGATTGTACAACTTAATTTTGCAATCTTGAATGATTTTCTATTGCAATGTCAAATAAATCTGTTATGTTACTCTGGATTTTCTGGAAAATGTGAGTGAATGAACAACGTTAAACTGAGTGTTAGCACAGTTGGATTATTTTTGATGTTCCTCATTCTGAAGCGGGATACATCTAAGTCAAAATGACACTGGTTCAAAATTCAAAAACAAGCAAATTTTACTTTGTTGATTGGTCTCTGGATCATTAAATTTGAAACCAACATCTCAGCAGTACCTTCCAGTTTAAATTTGCCTTTGAGAAACATGGACAAATTCCAAGGAACGGAAAAGAATATTGAGGAAGAGTTTTCATGTTTACTCAAGGCAGTACTCTTTGGAACGTTATCTTTATTTATAATCAATACAGATATGTGCTGAAGGTTATGAGTCGATGAGGGTGGGTGATGGATTGAACGAACGAAATGATCAAAAATCCTGCCTAAGCCGTCCAAAAGCTATAAAGAGAGAGTCATTGAGTCTTAGTGTCATATAGCATGGAACCAGACGATTTGGTCCAGAACAGAAAGCAGTATATAGATGGCAGAGTGCATTAATACAGTGTAAAATCAAGAAGCGGATGATTGACTGCAGACAGGGGGGTCAGAAATAGACAGAGAGATGAGATTCAATGTTTGAAAGATAATAATAGTGAAAAGAGAGCAAGTGATTTGAGGGCTGAAAGAAGCTGCCTTATGAAGACAGTGATTCAATGATTGCTTTTGGTTCCTGAAGACAATTTGTTATGTGCTCGTAAACATGATTAAACACGAAATGTTTCTGATGAATACTGCATCTAAGCGAAAGTCATTCTGGATTTATAGGAGGACTGCGTTGACCCAAAATGACAGGATTACCAACCAAGTCTCTTAATTATTGTGGTGCAAGAGTTGATCACTATTCATTAAAAAAAAGTAGATACTCTTGCAACACTTTGGTAATATTTTAGTGTAATTTAGATTTCAGCAAAAAACATGTATCCTAAGTAGAGGTAGTGAAGTGCGGAGAAAAAAGCGTGGAAAGAGGTTTTTTTCTTAAATGTTGTATTGTTCCAACAATCGAAGGTGACAGCGCAGTAGGTAAATATGAATATCATATACTTTTAAAATAATATATTGAAACACCTCGGGCAGTCAATATCACACAGATTACAGACAATTGAGCTACCAGCTCTATCAGCCAGACAATAAGCAAATAAATCGAGCAAGACTGGTGAAGCTAAAGGACAGCTTTTTTATGATGAAAAATGCAATAAAACTTGCGTTGACAGAGAATGGACATGCAGTTCATAATCAGACAAAAACTTGAATTAATACAGACGTGATTAATAACATTCCAAACATACTTAGGGTGCTTGGCGATCTTTTATATGGAAAAGGTACTATGAATGAAGGAGGTGCAAGTTGATGTGAAGTAATCGGTGTATTGAAATGAGTGAATATATATGAATGAATCAAGATGAGGGAAGAATTTTGGGAACTGAGAAGGGAAGTGTAGTATGATGCCAAGTAGTTTGTTTGCTTGAAGACGCATGGAACATAAATGAGTCAGAAAATGTGCATAGCATGCTCAGAGCTAATTTTCCGTAAATTTAGAGATGACATTTACAGTTGGAATTTGGGACATTGGTACCTCATATTCACCACTCAGTCAACAGATTATGGCGTCTGGACAGCCTCACTATAGTAATAGGCCGGATGAACATAAGAAATGTGCAATGAAGTGAGAAAAAGTTTTAAAAATTCAATTTTCTGTTCGTATCATGGATTAGCTACGAGATTTGAATAAAAGAACATTTTAGCGTATTGCTCAATTGGCATCTGGAATTATTCCGAGTAATGACATAAAGGTAACCATTTGCACTCAACTCAGCAACTGTGGAATGAAAGCTAAGAGAATTCAAAACAAAATCTAAGTTAAAGATATAATAAGACCCTTGTGTTCAGTTTCAAATAGAGCGGAAGGTAAACACTGTCTACTACATTACCAGGAAAGTATAAAGAATTCCCGGAAATAATTTGACTACCTTCGAATTTACATTTCAGAGGTAGAGTCGTAGAGTTCTACAGTATGTTTAGAGACCTTTTCTCCAACCAGATCATGCCAAACTAAATTAGAACTACCTCCCAGCGTGTGGCCCGCATCCCTCTAAACGTTTTCTATACGAATGTCTTTTACAATTAAAGTTCCATAACTGATTTTAAAAATGTTTCTGACATATAAAAATCAACAGAAATCTACAAGAAAGATTGCAGCTCAGGAGCAGTTGCAAGATCGACATTACGCTCAGTTCATGATCTTTTTTTTTAAATCTCGGAAGTCTCCTCCAATTTTCCAGCCTGAGTCTGCTGTCGGCTTTTCTCTTTGGTAAAATGTCGCCCTTGTGAAACTGTTCTGCTGCAGAAGCCGGAAAACTCGGGCATTCGGAATTGAAATATCTTTGTTTCCAAATAGTTACTCAGCCCAAAAACTGCTAAAAGCAGAGAAACTTAGCCAAGCTCCTCCTGTTATTATCTAATCATGAATTTGGCGGGGCAGAAAAGTGTTTCTAGTAACTCAATACCAAGTTTTAAGCGTTTCACATAAAATGGCCAGAATTCGATCTGAAATGTAATTGATGTCCAGATTTGAAATTAGAGTGCCTGATAGCAAGTCCTGTATGGTATGTGAAATAGAGATCGCTTGGTAAGAATAGATACCAAGGAAAAAGCTACTGAATTCTCTGAGGTTCTCTTATGGTCCAATATATCCTTTTCATGTCTGATTTAACATCTATTGTATTTGGGGAAGAAGGAGTGACACAAAATAAGCTCTTTGTGGAGAGGCATTCGCCAATCAATGCATCAATAAGTTACTTCCACAATGCAGTTTCGGGAATGTAAGTGGGTGATTGGCAACACGATGGCTTCCTTTTTTCTGCCAAGTCCAAAAATCGTGCAAATGGTCTGATGTCAGCGATTGTCAGGAAACTTTCTCTCGTTTCTTTCTTATAATTTCCTGCAGATTTTAAAAAGCCTTCCATCAAGCCTAATCACTAGAGTCATGCATTGTCACTCTCGGGGAAAAAATGCTCACACCTGACCTCAGTCCTCCAAAACACCCAGTGTTCCAGTCATCTATATTCCAACAGCAACTGCAACCTATTGACACTGGCATCAGTGTGAAGGTCGCGTGCATTTGGAAGAAACACAGAGTGGTGGATGTCACTATGCATTGATGAAGCATTGACACTAGGTTGATGACATAACTAAGTGCTGGAATGTTGTCGGCGAGTAGGGCATTGTTTATTGTTGGGCACCACGGATGAAGTTGGAAAGGAAGCACTGACCGTAAGGCTGTCCACAGAGAACAGAGAAAGTAGGATGCATCAGGGCGAGATGATAATGATGTCTATGTGGATCTGTGCAGCTGACTGAGAAGATCTGAGAATGCAGCAATTATTTCCATTTTCTTCAGTAAATTTGCAATCTGGTCGGTATGTGAAAGCTTGAAGTAATTTAATGTAGCGTGGTGAATGCTCCTGGAAGTCAAAGTCTCTTTATAATGACAGTTGGCAATGGATCCAATAGGGTAATCATCTGTGGAGATCATTCAGGTGCATATTATGTGGTGTTCCTGCATGTTTCTGGATCAGTGGATACCTGAGAGTCAGCGTTTACTGATTGAAAAATAACCTCGACATTATGCATATCATTCCATGGTTCCTATAGAGTTTTTTTTGAATACTGTGATGATAATACGGCATTTCTATTCCGAACTTAATGTAATGCATAAATTAGAAGAATTTCACCTGATTGGACTTCTTCAAATTTATGATGCTAGACAGGCTGTTCTTGCAGAGTTGGGAAAACTACATTTTTGGAATGACCTGTAAACCTTGATAACGTTATCATGAAGACGAGACTTGACTTGCAAACAATGCAGCTGGCTGAGGACAAATATGGTGTGGAGGGGAAGAGGAATAATGATGAGAAATATGTAGAGAGACCTCACATGTATTACCTCACCAGTAAAGAAAACAATGATGGAGGCCAGAGATTAAAGCATTGGGATCATGAGATCTGGAGCATCCAAGGCAAAGAAGAAGTTTCAGCATGCGCTGAACTGTGGAAATATACTTTGGGAGGCAAACGTGACAGTCGGTGACATTATTCTGCTATCTACATGCAAGTTCATGACAGACTCAAATAATGAACCCGATTCAGCAGCCCAGCAATTTCACTTCTTTCAAGGTGGATGAAATAATCATTTGGAAAAGCAGAGTGAAGCGGAGTTTGAAACGAATGTCTGCTTTGTCTCCTACACCCGATTTGTTTTCATCTGTCTCATCAGTTCCATATCTCCTAACGTAAATAATTGTCACACTCAATGGTAACTGCACAGTTTTCACCACCAGTGCAAACCATCAGACATGCATAAAATTTGGGCAACACCCAGAATTGGACATACAGATGCCAAACAACATTTGCCTCATTGGGTGCCATGGAATAACAATCTCAAATGGACGGAGGGGCTTGCCAAGTAATGTTGTCACTGGCTCATAATTCGATCCAGGTAATGGTTTATGGATTTGCCTTCAAATCGTACCAGGGAAGATCATAGAAATTGGTTGGAATGCAAGTCTGGAATTCAGATTCTGATTAATGATGAAACTGTTGGTAGGGAAAAACACCATCTTGTTCACTACTTTCTGTGATGGAAAACATCTGCCATCCTTGCCAGGGCTGGCCTCCATGTGACTCGAAAATCCAGCATCATGTTTTGACTCTTAACTGTCCACTGACAAAGTAGTGATCGGAAATATAGCTGGCCTAGCCAGTAACGCTGTCATCCTAGAACTGGATAAAGTAAAGCAGCAAATCAAACAACTGTGCTGATGTTGCAATCGCTGAATCTCCAATTTTTACTTTCATTCAAATTACCACTGAACATAAATAAAGCTGCACCATGCACGTACTGTGGCATCATGAATATATTTAAGGTTAATAATTGTACCGTAAAAAATAGATTGTGTTCAAATAGTTTGAAGGCTGTCCACATTACCATTTCAAGGCGCACATAGATGGTTTTGACATTTGTCTACACTTCTGTTATATTCAAAAAGATCGACGCAATACTGGTCAAGACATCCAGCCACATGCCATTCTATCAAGAACGTTAACCAGTCGATCCCTTAACAATAGCACAGTAGGAACTCACCGACATTTGTCGACTGCACTTTCTGAAAAATGATTTCGATTTTTCAGAAGAGCTAGTGCCGGTAATGCATGTGATTACTCCCACAAGCACTTCCTCCTCTGAGGGACAGACCAATGTGAATTGCAAATTAAAATGCTGGATCACAATCCAGAGAGTAACGCTAATTCAACAACACCCCATTGACTGCAGCGATTACAAGAAGATTGTTCACCATCATTTCATTCAGAGATAATAGGAATCAGAAATAGAATCTTACTGTATGAATGTTGATACAATTGGATGAACAAACAGTTTAACATTTCAAAGAGCAATGTGGGACGTGTATGATAATTGATTTTGTGTGTGTGAATAGAGAAAGACATTGCTATCTAATCAAGATTACACGAGAGTGTGGCTTATTGAAACAAATGAAAAGAATATTCAAAACTAAGTTAAAATAAAGGAAAATAACATTGTCTCTTTATAATGAGGGCTATGTGATTTTATTTTAATTTTACTGATTGCTATTTCACCCACTATTACGATTGTTTGGCTTTACACAGCTATATGTTTTTAAGAGGTTTCAAGTGAAGTCCAGTCGGAAAGCGAATAAAGCAAACAGTTGGAGGGTCTTGGGTTCTTTTTTAAGTTGGAACAATAGAAGCAGCTTGAGTGGGTGTGGTCAAACGCTCACAGAATCAATATTTTCAGTAAGCTTTCAGCAGTAGCTGCTAGCGTTGTAAAAACAAACTGTCACATGTCTTTTTTGCTATAGTTGAAAACTGGGATTCTCTCTCTGGAGTTTTCTGAGTTTGCCTTTTGCCAAGGGTGTGTTTGTGGAGTGTTACTTCGTTGGCATGCTTAATTAATAATAATTATATTATATATTCTTCTGTTACATTTTACAATAAAGTCATGTCATACTAATTCCTTAATTATTTTATTATATTTTAGCTTTCATGGTAGAATAAAGTGTGTTTTGATTTAAATCCGGTAGTTTGCCTAATTGAATATCAACTGGAATGCAGCGCTTTATATTTACCTTTAAAGTGAGAAAATGTTAGGGCCTAGGCTATCCTCTGAATAGTTTACGATGGTGTTCTCAGTTCCAAATAACAAAGGCGACCACCGCCCACCACACTAAAGGGTACTAATGATGAGCAAATCCATCGTAGCTGAAGGACCAGTGACCATCTGTTGAAATGTGTCCAAGAGTTGCCTTTTGGCTTGCATTCGAGAAAGTGGCTAAACAAATGAAATGGCCAATGTGAATATTGTTGATCCAAATAATATTGGCAGGTTGAGCTAGTAAGGTCTTTGCATCAATATCAGAGGAGATATCTCGAGAGTATAATGAGACGAAAAATATCACCTTTAGTGCAGAGGTGTTACTAGATGCCAACAAAGTGTTCAAATGCACATTAAGTTTGAGCGGTTCAGCAAAGTAACTTTGATAGGTAGATGATGGCATTCAAAATAAGTCAAACATGCAACGCTCTTAGACAATTATTTTGGAGTTCAAAACTCCACTTCCTTGGGTAGAAAGGATTAGTTTGGAAGATAAGAGAGTTAAAACGGCAGGATTAGCAGCGGAAAAGGCTGTGGATTATGTGTTGGTTCATCCATCAAAGTTTGGCTTCCGACGTCAATTTCAATCTGGGACAGTAATAGGTCGGAGAAAAAACGAAGTTCTCGGGTGGTAAGGGTAAAGGAGATCGAATTGACGATAGTAAAGCCAATTCACTACAAGGTAAAAGGGAAACCAGTGATGGGGGAAAGAAGTTAAAAATCTTAGGTGTTTTCACTGAGATAAATTCGACAACATGAATTCGCAGGGTTGGCGGTTAAGAAAAAATACTTTGGAAGAGGTTTACGGGAAAACTTGTTGAGCGAGTGTGACCTCGTAAATGACAAAGGAGAGCAAAGTGGAAGCTGAAAACTTGCACCAGAATGTACAAACTCATCAGGGGTTAGTGAGCAGTAAGAGTCACTCCATGTTAAAGAATTTATTTGTGAGGGTAAGTTAAACTCATTTTTTCCAAGAGCAGCAGGTTAAGAATTTTCAGAGTATGAAAAAAGTCAATTTGAGATTCTGAGAGATGAGGAGATATGTAATTCGTCAGGATTATTGCCAGAGAATTTGGTAAAATGTGAAATTCTTGGTGAGAAAACATGTGCCATTATATACAGTGAGGTTGGATAATCCGGTGTCAAATTTTGAAGTCGTGGGATGAGTTATAGAAAGATTCTTAATTCCAACAGTTCAATCTGTCTTTGGTGATAATACAGCTGGATCACTGATAGATGTGAAGTCTACTATAGAAAGCCAGGGAACAGAAGTAATAGAGCAACTGTGTCCTGGGACTTTTTCTGACTATGTGGTAACCAGATCAGAAAGCCACAGGTTGAAGCAAGAGCAAAAATCAAACAACAGAAGTTAAGGAAGTTGAAGTTCATTTATCAGCGATTCTATTTGATCAAATGGTTGAGAGAAAATAAGCAAAAACAAATAAAGGATGCAGTGGACATTTTTAGTTCAGTGAAAACAACTGAATGAGAACAGAAAGGTGAAAATTTAAAGAAATGTACCAAAATGCACACACTGAAAAAGTGTTTGGATGTAGCCCAAAATGTTACTTGCTTAAAATGACGTCTTCTTGAGGAAATGGAGATGATCACGTATTCAGTGGAATGAGAAATGAGAAGTTCAGGATGTTCATGGGTGGTGTGGTGGTTCAGTAGTTAGCCATGCTTTCTCACAGCACCAGGGAACCGAATTTGATTCCAGCTTCCGACGACTGTCTGTGTAGAGTTTGCACATTCTCTTTGTGTCAGTGCAGGTTTCATCTGGGTGCTCAGGCTTCCTCCCACAATCCGAAGATGTGCAATTTGGGTGAATTGGGCATGGTTAATTGCCCATATTGATCTGGTGTGTGTACGTTAGGCGCAATACTCATGGGAAACGTGGACTAATACCTGAGGAGAATGGGTCTGTGTGGGATACTCTTTGGAGGATTGTTTTGGACCTTTTGGGCCTAATGACCTGTTTTCACACGGTAAGGATTCTGTGGTTCTTTTATTACCGGTTGGTTAAAGAAAACAAATGAGAGCAGCACATGAGTTCACAGGAAGTCACGAAAACTCAAGCTAAAACCCACAAAACATCTTTTTTTGCCTGAACTGCATGAGGATACGTTTTAATTTGGCCATACATGTCACACATATCAGATAATTGGAATACCTCAGGATCTGATAAAACCAACTCATAACCCTTCCCGCATTTAGAGGACATTTTTGCAAGGGACTTAATTGACTACGTAGGTCCCCGATCTAAAACGAAAAAAAAGGAAATCAATCGCTGTTAACCATATTGGTTTTGTTCACGAGATGTCCAAAGGTCATTCCATTACGGAGCATCATAACTAAAAGCATTCTGGAAGATTTGCCCTTTTTATAAATACATACAGTTTATCTGCAGAGATGCAATCTGATTAGTGGGCAAATCTCACAACAAAATTATTCACGGAAGTCATAGTTAGCTTAGGGAAAACACGATTCAATCCGATTGCATATAATCCAGAATAGCACAGAACGGTGTCATCAAAATGTAAAGTCTATGTTGAAGTATTGGAATTACACAGGGGATTGTGATAAAAGAAATACATTTCTACTTTTTGCAATTAAGGGTCCATCAAATAAATTTACCAAATTAAATATTTATGTATTATTCTTAGCATGAATTGAGAGAACCACTGAAAGAAATTGGTGTGTTAGAATTCAGAAACCACATATTTGGAAACCACAAATTTTAGGGAAAGATTAATTCTGGCTGGTGAATTGGCTAGGCAACACCTAAAGGTAACACAGCCCGGGATATTAGAGTAAGCAGACAAGAAATCTGAAATTCTAGTTTTAGCTTTGTGAAAGCAATTTTAATTGGGCACTATAAAAACTAAAATAAATTGAATAAAGTGAATTATTTGATAAGAAAGCCAAATAAAACGAAATCTCACGATTTTTTAACGAGAATATGCTGAAATGTTGTATTAATTGCACATGAAAACTAAAGGGGGACTGTTATTCGTTACAAAGCTGAGTGAATAACCAAGGTAAAATGATTCTGAATTTTACAATCCCCAAATTAAATTGCATAATAAAGAAGTCCTCAAAAATCAGAATAAATTACTGAATTGCCTTCCAAAGAAAAATCGAGATGACCTGAAAGATTTATTCCAATCACTTGGGGAGATTTTTGAAAATAAGTTGTGAAGTAGCAATCTAATTACATAGGACATAGAATTAGGAAATGCAATTCCATGTAAGCAACATACATTTCGCCAAACCATCTAAACTTTGCAAAAGTTCAAAAATACATTGAATGCATGTTCAAAGACAATGTAATCAAAGTGAGTTACAGTGCATGAAGTTCACACATTGTAATGGTGCCAAAACAAAATGGTACACAATGATTACATGTGGACTATTGCAAAGTCATGCATTTGCAAAATCTGTTTCATGCCCCACCTCATGCCTGTAAAATTTGTTCGAGAAGGTTGGACAGGCAACCAATATTTTTAAATTAGATTTACTCCGAGGACCAAAAACAGTTTTGGTTTTTGGGACACCGAATGGACCAGGCCAATTTAAATACATGGAGAAAGTGAGGACTGCAGATGCTGGAGGCCACAGTTAATAGTGTGATGCTGGAAATGCACAGCCGATTAGGCAGCATCCAAGGAGCAGGAGAATTGATGTTTCAAAAGTCGATTCTCCAGATCCTCAGATGCTGCCTGACCCGCTTTGCTATTCCAGCACCACACTCTCGACAATTTACATGCGCTCTATTTCAGATGCAAAATGCGGCAGCACATTTCAAAGACAAACTGATTTCTGCTTTGCCCAAGTTTGTCTTGTACGTCAATGAACTGGTGACCTTTAGTCACGCTTTGAAAGAAAATTTGCAGCATCCATTGGGATTGTTCAATCCAATTGGGATGTTGGTCTGGTGATGAACCTGGCTAACAATCAGTTTGCAAAAGTCCAATTCTCATTCCAAGGCCATTTCGTTGAATATACACAGATGGCTCCACGGATGTGAAGAAAAAGGTTATTGGGGAGGTTCCCCCAACATCGGCTAAGAGCGCAGAAATATGATTTGGGAATTAACTGTTGTTTTAGTTGGAAGTTGCAGTGTAATTGATCCTCCTGAGTTGCGCCAGGCCAGTCCCCCTCCAAACAGTTTAAGAAGGTAGGCCAGACCCTGACTTTTTCTTAATTTAAAGGCAGATGTAAATTAGATGTCACTGGATTGATGCAACTGGTCAAACCACTCAGCTTAGGAAAACTAAATTTGTTTTCGCATTACAGCTGAAACCCAGACAAAGAAAACAGAATTTAGAAGAACTTAACTATGTGGAAACCCAACCAACCCGAAATCGCAAATTAACGCAGGAGCCCTTCCAATACCCACAACATCCCAAAATCACACCGCTTTGCAAATGGTAAATTCAAACTCAGCTTCTTACAGGTAGGAGAGATTGCCAAGAGAAGAGTCAGGCAAGAAACATCTATTGAAGTATGGAAGTTTTTTCACAGTAACAGCTTATCTACTATCAGCAAATTCTAACAGCCTGCTAAAACAAACCAAACTAGATTTTTAAAAAAGCTAGGAGAACTCGCCAGTCCCTCACAGCCACATCCTGACAGATCAGCACCTCTGCCTTTATGACCCCTCTTGAAAATAAAATCACTAAATAACCTTGTTAAAGTGGCAACGTTCTCACATAATGCTTGATTATTCAAAGAGCAGAAAGCCAAAGTGATCCGTGAACTGCCGGAATGAACTTGACAGCCTGACAGTTATGTTATCTACTCTTCAATGTTAGATATACCTAATTATGCAAAGCCAATCAACGTGGCTAATGATGCCACTGATGTGTGTGTTGCTGATGTGCTCTTGCAAGACGTTGACGAGAAGATTGAAAGATATATTGGCTTTTCCTTTCAGAAAATTGAATAATCATCAACAGAATTGTTCCATGATTCAGAAGGAAACCTCGAGATTGCTGTGGCGTTGCAAAATTTCAACAATTATATTATGAACGACGTGTCTGATACAGTTGTATATTCTAATTCTAAACCCTTAACGTTTGCAGAAGAATCCAGGTTGTTTAGTGGATCAGACTACACCAGCAAATCATTTGAAAATTATGATGTGGCAGGAGAGGCAGCGTATTTGCCTACGTGGTATCACAACTGGGATGACAGAAGGTAGCCTCACTCAGTGGCAGAAATAAAAGTTGGACTGAAATAGACTGTTGAATGAATGCTTGCTTGATTAAACCTAATGTAGTGTATATGTATTTTGTATTAATAACGTAAAACTAAGGATTTCTTTTAAAATTGAGACATTTCTCATATTTGGTAGTTAATTTATCAACGGAGGCAATGTGACAAATCAGTGGCCTTACGAAGTTATTTTGTACTTTTGTTTGAAAGAGGTTTTGACTTAGAGGTGTTGAGTCGCTTAGCAAGTCAGCCAGTAAAGTAATCAGCTTGAGTGGCTGCACTTCTTTTTTGATTTTTGAACAATAAATCCTGAGTGGGTTTGGTCAAGCTCCCACAGAATCAGGATTTTTAGTTAGCTTTCAGCAGAAGCGACTAGGGTGGTGAAAAAGTTCCCACAGGTCTCCTTGCCGCAGTTGAAAGCTGCAGTTTTTGCTCGGTGTCAGAGCTGACTTTTGAAGTTCTATACTCCACGACTGGAGAGCTGCATGTGAAACAATCTGTTGTCTGAATTTGAATTTTGCCAATTGTGTGTTTTAGATACTGGATATAATGGATCAGTTAATTAGTAATAGTTGGTCAATCATTCATCATATGATGACATCTTTCATTTAGTCTATCTCAAACATATCACAGAGAAAATCTCTTCCTCTCCAGTCTTTGCCCTTCAGACACCATCTCGCAATACCTCTTTAGTCTGTTATAACCGCGCTGAGAGATCTGCAGGGTTTTCTTTGCACAATCTAAATAATGCTTTGCAAAGACGTCAAAAATAGTTATTCAACTGCAAACCTCATGAAAAATCAACTTGAAAATGTCTGGTATGTTGATTCAGGTTTCGAAAATCCATTTTCATAAGAAATTAAAAATTCTGGAGAGGATGCAGAAGAGATTTATTAGATGGTTTCAGGCGATAACAGAGTGTAGTTTGAGGTCAAGGAGAAAAAATACTATTGCATCACAACGATGCTGTCACGTGAACAAGATATTTTTCCTTGTTTTCTTTTAATAAAGTTTGTAAAGGCAGAGATGCTGAGGTGTCTATAAAGACCGTGGTTTAAAATAGCAGTGGAGTGGCTAGTTCTCCCAGTTCAATATTTTTTCTCCTTTGTTTAGTTGTGTCAGCCAGAGAATCGGCTGAGAGCAAGAAAGTTTCATATTTCAGCATATGGTTCTTGTTTTTTTCTCTCTCTGTAATTTCTCTTACCTGTCAGAAACTGTGTTTGGTTTTACCTTTTGTCACGGCGTGTGTTGATGGGATGTTCCAGAAATTGAAGACCTCCTTATTGAAGTTATGGTGTCAGGAGAGTTAAGGTTTCCAATAGTTAGTTAAGTTATTCTAAACTATGTTTATTTTTGTTCGTGTTTCAAGTCTAGTGTTCAATCAAACACTATTTTGCTTAAAGCCGAGTGGTTTGACTAATTGCATCACACCTTGAATATCCACGTCACATCTGCCTTTAAGATTCAAACTAAAGTTGCGATCTAGGCTACCTTCGTGAAATGTTTGACAGGATCTGAACAGGTCCAAACCAGACTGGGGCCTCCTGTTAGGATTGATTCGATCTTTCCAGTTTGGGTTTCATGTCGTTGCAGTCAAAGGAATCGAGTAGTACATGCTAGTGTCTTTTGTTCGGGATGCTGAATTCGGTTGATTTAAACTGTGCTTGACGTATTTATGGCTCCTTACTGTCTCCAAGTGTTTGTAGTTTTGAAATAAGTGACTTTTTGGTTTTTACTAAAAGTAAGCAACGGAAAGCTGTTGAAACTGACAGACAAACTGGAGTTGGAGTTGCATTGATCCATGAGGAAAAGCAATATAATTGCAGAAATAGGACGATATTCAAATTTGCTTGAAACGCTGTCGGAATCTATGTGAATAGCTAGAAGGCAATTGTAGATACGGCAGCTTGAACAAGAAAAAGAAATGAAACAGTTTGAATTATGGTCAAAGACATAGGAAAAAGAACAATAAAGAAAGGCCCAATCAAAACAAAAATAAAGCGGGGCGGAGTTTGAATCATAAATTGGAACTTAGACAGGACAGGACAACACGAGGACTGCAGTTCCACTTTGGTACCCTCCAGCCACAGGGATCAATGTTGATTTCAGCAGTTTCCTTATCACGCCTCCCCACCTTATCATAGATCCAACCCTCCAACTCGGCACCACCCTCTTGATCTGTCCTACCTGTCCATCTTGTGTCCCACCTATCCGCTCTACCTCCAATCCGATCTATCGCCATTACACCCACCTCCATCTAACTATTGCATCATCAGCTACCTCCCCCCTAGCCTGACCCCTCCCAGTTATCTCTCAGCTGTCCTGGGCCTCCCCAACATTCCTGGTGAAGAGCTGATGCTTGAAACGTCGACTCTTTTGTTCCTTGGATGCTGCTTGACTGATTGTGCTATTCCAGCATCACACTATTTGACTTAAGCAGGAAAGCCAACCTGAAACATTGGAGGGGAACTTGAAAGGTATGCTTAGTGAGGAAGATAGTGAGGATGACCAAACTCATCGCAGTCAAAGGCCTGGTGGGGATCTCATTAAATATATGCAAGCATTGCCTAAATTTCATTAGAAGGGTGCAGAAGACATTTTCATCTCATTTGAGAAAATGACTAAAAAAACGAAGTAACCAGTGATTGTGTGGGTTTTGTTGATCCAAACAAAGTTGACATTAGACCTAATTATGAATTTGCATTACTATCAGAACAGATAAGTTGGTACTATGTGGAGGAGAAGAAAGTCATCTTGAGTGCGTATGAAGACTAGAAACAACGTTTCAGGAACCTAAGGAAGGATTTTGGTTAAACAAATGTGAGTTAGAAAGGATCAAACAAAGAAATTTTGAAAGGGCATTAAAGTTAGATTAAACATAAGGAAACTATAATTTTAGAGTTCAAAACCTAACTTTCTGAAATAGTGAGAACTCATGTGGAAGAGCAGAGTGTTAAAATGGTAAGGGCTAGCAGCTGAAATGCATGAGCATGAGTATGTTCATAAATCAAAATTCGCTTCCAACATCAATTTCAATCTGTGAGATACAGAAATTAAGAAAATGACAAATCCTCATGCAAGAAGTGAAAAGTAGATCTCGGTGAAGAAAATAAAGATATCTTACCAGAGCATAAACCTGAAACCAAGGAGGGGGAAGAGAAGTTAAAAAGCTTCAATCTTTTCAATGCAATGAGTGGCCACATGAAATCATACTGTTGTTGGGTTAGAAGAAGTACTGGGAAGATGGAGTACGGAGAACAGGATCAGGCAGTAAAAGTGTTGAAGGGGAAAAGGAAAGCAAAGTAGAAGCTAAAAATCTGCACCATAATCGATAACCTGGTTGACGTTTGGTTAAGCAGGAAGGGCCGGATCTTCATAAACTATTTACTTGCGAAGGTAATTTTTACTCCTGTAAGCAAGGAGCATCACGTTATGATGTTACAGCATTAAGAGATGGGTCATGTTAATCTTTGATGTTGAAATATGGGGAGATATGCCAGTCAGAAAGACTATTTCTAGAAAGTGTACTAGTTCATGAACTTCTTGGTGAGGTCATTGGTATTGTTTCAGGACTCCTTTACAGTTCAACAATGACTTACTCATTTTTTGCTGTGCAATACCGTGTCTAGGACAATGTAAATATTATATGGTTTCAGAATGTGCTTCACTGAGAAACTATTCAGCAAAGTTTCCATGATATCATTTTCTGGGACATATCTGCCCACTCGATTTGCCATTTGCCATGCAGCTTAAAATCTCCTCCAATTATAGAACATCTACAGTGGAGAGACATGCCCTTCAGCCCAACAAGTCCACACCGACCCTCCAAAGAGTAACCCACCCAGCCCCTTTCCCCAACGTTTACCCCTGACAAATGCACGTAACCTACACATCCCTGGGCACTACTGGCAATTTAGCACGGAAGATTCATCTAACCTTTGTTGCAGTGGTCTTCTGACAGCCTCTGGCTGCTAATTCCATTTTTCTCCTCGATACGAAATATTTACTAAGAGTGACCCATGGCTCCAATCCCAAAAGTGAATATTTGACTTTGTAATTTATTAACGTTTTTTCAATTATTGTTTTCTAAACTATGGTCATCCCTTTGTTTAGTCTTATAACATCAAAAACAAGCAAACGTATCTGAAAACATTTCCTAGTTCAAAGTTTGGGTGAAGATTTGTAGCTCGGGTGCTCGTTGTTGTGGTTCTGTTCGCCGAGCTGGAAATTTTTGTTGCAAACGTTTCGTCTCCTGTCTAGGTGACATCCTCAGTGCTTGGGAGACTCCTGTGAAGCGCTTCTGTGGTGTTTCCTCCGGCATTTATACTGGCTTGTCCCTGCCGCTTCCGGTTGTCAGTTTCAGCTGTCCGCTGTAGTGGCCGGTGTATTGGGTCCAGGTCGATGTGTTTGTTGATGGAGTTTGTAGATGAGTGCCATGCTTCTAGGAATTCTCTGGCTGTTCTTTGTTTGGCTTGCCCTATCATGGTAGTGTTGTCCCAGTCGAATTCAAGTTGCTTGTCTTCTGCGTGTGTGGCTACTAAGGATAGCTAGTCGCGGCGTTTCGTGGCTAGGACTTATAACAGCACACAAACCAACAGCCACCCTCAGACAACAACTCACCAGAACGAAGGACCCGATACCCAGCGTGAGCAAAACTAATGTAATGTACAAAATCCCCTGCAAGGACTGCACAAAACACAATATAGGACAAACAGGAAGACAGCTAACGATCCGCATCCATGAACATTAACTAGCCACGAAACGCCACGACCAGCTATCCTTAGTAGCCACACACGCAGAAGACAAGCAACTTGAATTCGACTGGGACAACACTACCATTATAGGGCAAGCCAAACAAAGAACAGCCAGGGAATTCCTAGAAGCATGGCACTCATCCACAAACTTCATCAACAAACACATCGACCTGGACCCAATATACCGGCCACTACAGCGGATAGCTGAAACTGACAAACGGAAGCGGCAGGGACAGGGGAGGAAACACCACAGAAGCGCTTCACAGGAGGCTGTCACACTGAGGATGTCACCTAGACAGGGGACGAAACGTTTGCAACAAAAATTTTCAGCTCGGCAAACAGAACCACAGCAACCTTTCCTAGTGTTTATATTTCGTATTTATATGTCGTGTCCAATAATCAATACCTATTATAATTCTTTGTGTAACCATGTGCAATCACGACTAAACTTTTAATATATATTTGCTGCATTACATATGTAATTTTCAATATTGTAATCATGCTGGCACACGGCCTTTAGTTTTATTAATCTTTCAGTTACTTTTGATAAGGACTGATGTCATATGTTGGTTTACTAACAATTTTCATTTTTTGTTTCTTCCTGTCACATTATATGTCTTGTACTAATAATCATTTGGCTTTATGTAGCACTTTGATTTGACATGTCTTCTCAAATTTGATGCATGCACTGAAAATTTTGCGTTAAATCCTCTCTACAACCAGTTATGCAGTGCTAACAAAACTGGCCCCAGTGTCTTTCAAGTGGAATCAACCCTTCAGAGTAGACACCATTTTCTCCACAACGTTTTCAACAACAAGAGTCAAATCTTCCATTTCAGTTTTGGCGAGGCATTGATTGTTGTTGTCTAGTTATTTGATGCAATTTTATTTCAAGTGTCAGAACTAATAAAGTATAGATTATCACCTTTGGAGTTCTCCATTCTTATTTGGACATGAGATGTTACTTTATGTGATATCACAGCAGCTGCATGGACATGAAGACCGCAACCATTTTTCACACGATAATTTCTTCTCCAGTCTGTGCAGAGAACGCAAACCTCAGTAGACTGATACAGAACAGTCAATTCTAAAATTTAGTGAGCTAAAATAGTCAGCTCTGTCATACAGCACTTAAATAAATGTCCAGTTACTATACGAGCATAACAAACAATGTTCACTATTTGATAATTGCGAATCAGGAAACTGGGACAATTACATCTGTTCCAGAAACATAATGCACCGAATTTGATGAAATTGTACCTGTACATGTACCTGCGTTTCATTTATAGCATTTCTTCTGTGTCCATCTCGGTTGATGTTTCTTCTTTAGACTTATGAATGCAATGGGCTACATCCTTGTCACTGTGTTCACCTTCACCATATTTCTCATAAAATTCGAATATCACTCCCTGCGCAACAATTTTACCAAACTGGATATGTGATGTGTTATCACTACGCAAAGCAGATTTCAGTTTCCCTTATTTGACTTCCTTGACTCCAAGTATTCCGGCAAACAGTTGCTTGCTTCATCCCTTGCGGATTAATTCAGATAAAACAGATTTTTTTTTTGCATTCGGTTCAAGACAATGTGGATATCATTCGGTAAGCAGGCATTTACTGCTTATCACAAAAAGTCAAATATGCCAGCTTTAGTTTCTCTTTTGTATAAATTGTTAATGCTTATTCGGTTGCCTTATGTTGGATTTAATTCACTTTCACCCCTTAATTTCTAATAACAGAATGTCCCATGGGAGGATTTGAACTTATTTTGAAATGTCAAAAACGATAACATCGTTTTTGTTTGTTGTTAGAGTATGGGAATATTTCCAAAATGATATCCACTTAAAAATCATTCATGTTATAATGTTGTGATTATTATGGCTGTTTTCGGTTGTTGTTTTTATTTCGCTTGAACAGTTCGTGTGGTGTTCCTTTCTATGATGCCCACAAGAATTCCACATTTCTCATGAACAAACAGTCCAAACACTTTAATTTTCGAAAATGACGTTGACAGATTTTTTTAATGCAACTTGCTTCGTTTTGGCTAACGTGTGTTTGATTAGTCTCTGTTATCCAACAGGAATTAGATTGTCTTTTGCAAATATCGTGCCCAGTGTAGTGACAGAAATTTAATAGAATATAGTGACATGCAAAAGTAGTTCAGCTGTGCACTTTATTTCAATTCAAAATAAAGGTTTTGCAAAGTCCTCTAAATTACTGTTTAAGTCACAGCGGCTTCGTTCATTGAATACTCAATTGCAAAATCATAGCGATAAATATTTAAGAATAATTGTTATGTTGTCTTTGTTGATTCACAGCCATCACTCTTTTGAATATTATTTCTGATTGATACCAATTAATAAAGCACATAACATGAAAAATAGGCTATAATATTTGAAGTGGCTTTCAATGGAAAGCATCGACAGAAAGGTGCAATGATATGATTTTTAGGTAAACTGTCATTCCTTAGTTTCCAGGAGAATTGTTTGAAAATGTTTACCGTTCAGAACACAAACGGGTGCTGATCAGAATTTATGAAAACAGGTTTCAGTTATCAAATGCTGCATGATGACGTTTTGAGTCATTGCTTTATCTATGGTGAGTTTGGTTAAGTATATGACAACAAAAGTTTGCAAATTTAATACCCACCTAAGTTACTGAAGTATTTTTTATGCACTCATTATCGATAAGAAATGTCACCGTCAGAATGAACTACTAGTAATCCATGAAAATTCAACCTAAAAGTTTAAATGAATTACTCAAAGCGATTGATATATGTTCTGATTTTTTAAAAATTTGCAATGCCATCCTTTTGGAATATCCAATTGAACATGACTTTGGAAGTACATAAATTGTCAAAATCAAATGTAAAATGATTGTAATTAATCCATACAATGATCTAATGTGTTCACCCCGTTCCCTGTTCCCTATTCCCTGAACGCAATGAATATGAAACATGTTGAACGAGCAGAGATTCTTGAAAATATGTTATGCCCCTCGTAATATTCTTTAAGAATGTCATAAGCTCTGTTCACGACAGGAGGCACACAACTACTTCATAATAGAGCATTTACCAGATGCAGAAAGCAATGGTTCTATGAAGATTTCGAAATTAGAAGCTATATATGGCTGAGACATATTATACTGAGACATGTTATACTTACTCCTTTAATGTGTAGAATCAGTCTCAACTGTCTCTTTAATATGTCGTTCCCCTAAATTAAATCCAATCCTTTTCGATTTGAAGTAATCAATGCATATTCCTTCTATTTTCTCCTCAATAAGTGTGTATCATACATGTCACAAAAGTTCGATGAAATAAATTGATTTTTTTTTGTATGTGATGCCTAAATTTAAAAGGCGTGCATGGTCTCTGAGGTTTTTGATCTGGAGAAACCTGCAAGGTACTGTGTCCAGAATCTATGCCGTTTTGAACCGTTTAGCAAATTATAAAAGTGCTATTCTTAGATATGTGTGTTTTATTTTCAAATTTAATTGAGTGTACATGGCAACTTGTGTGGTTTGCAGTTTGCAAAAGGGTGACTTAATGGGCACGAACTGATCAACTTGATTCGTTTGCTTTGATCATCAAATCTTGCTGAAGCATTATACCAAATTTAAAAGAGGATTATGCGCTTTAATTTGGCAAACGAAAGGTAACTGTTGATGCTCAGTAATCTCTCGATTGCGAACAGTCAAACTTCAGTGTTACCATGACCTGCTGGTCATTGAAAAGTGTGATAATTGAAAACTAAAAATCTATAACGAAACATCTGAATCAATGGATCAATTGTGAAAAAATACATAAATATATTCTGCACTACCACTTGTCAGATATATTTGTAGATGAATTATGTATCCTAGAAGTCATATGATGGAGAACTGTCTTAGCAATTAAAGATAAAATACTGATGCTTTATATTTCCTTTCTTTCATTAATTAAAATAAAATTGGTATGTGGAGCAAGTTGTCGCAATCTTTACTTGCCACATTCTCCTTTGCAGAGACTTGTCCTAATTCAGACTGTTAGAGTGCATCTCAGCAAAGGTTTGTCAAACAAATGTTGCCTCAAGCAGCTTCAGTGACAAGGCATCAATCTTAAGGAGTCCAAACAGTGCATTCTTCTCATTCCACATGATATGGTATTTCTTTTTGAAATTTTCCGTCCAAGCTAATCTCCCTGAAAATGGGAAGAAAATAATAGTTTGCCAGCAAGTTTTTTTTTGTTATAATGCAATCTAGTGAGTCTGTATTAGTGATTAATCTTCAAATTTCACTCTGGTGTCATCACGTCACGTGAAGGTTCGTTAATGAAAGTTGGGTTATCATAGCTTGGACCAGTTGTAGTAGCAGAAGCTGTCTCTCTTTTTCTTCGAGATCTTGCTAACCTTTCGCAAACTGCATGAAATGAAATAGATATCATCTTCTTAAAATGCAAACATATTCACTTGCATATCGAAACATAAGCACTGACATGCAAATATCTTAGGTTCATTCAAGACATGCAATTTCTCCCTTTAACATTTACAATCGCAGTATACGTTTGTTTGAAATATTTCGTGTCAGTTAAATTCATTGTAACTCACCAAATTCGTGTTTGTGAAAACAATAAATAAACAAAGGGAGAAACAATACCAACGACCGTGCAGTGGTCATGATACTTAGGCAGAGAATTCCAGAGCTGGAACTATGACGCAGTGGCCAGGAGCTCATTGTCCCCTCGTTGCAAATGGAGATTTAAAATATATATATATTAAATTAATCTGGAATAAATCGTCTAGTATCATTATTGTCAGCCGTGAAACGCTTGGTTTCTTCAAATAAAACATCTATTTCACTAAAAATGTTAACAAAAGCAACGTTACTTTCCTTGGCAGGGTTCTAGGCAACCATTAATTAGTGAGGTAATTAATTCCTGATTCCTGATGAAGGGCTTTTGCCCGAAACGTCGATTTTGCTGCTCATCGGATGCTGCCTGAATTGCTGTGCTCTTCCAGCACCACTGATCCAGAACCATTAATTAGTCTCAATTCTAAATTTGACATACGACAGTCTTGCCACAATTTAACTGCAGAGACCCATCAGTAATGCAAACACATTATACAGAATAAAGTTGCTGGCAGGCTTACGAACATGAAATACCAAGTTATAAATTATTTAGAGCGAAAAACTAGAGCTCTGAATAAACTTAGATAAAATTATCATTGTCATTATCGTAAAATAACTTTTAAAATAATAATATTAAAGAAAGACATGCACATTTAAGCACATGTGGAAATAACGAAAATGGTGAGGAGCATCCTAAACCTAAAGCCTGATCTGGAAAATAACACAAGTCTGCGCCAAGCATGTTTCCTAACACTGTTACTTTATTCACTGAACCAACGAATAAGCAAAAATCTGTTCATATCAGCCTGAAACATCTTAAGCAAAAGGACATTACATATCTCTGGAGCGATGTGATGATGATGATCCTTTAAAAAAAGATTGTGCTGTCCTCGTTTCTTTTTACAGGGTCTGTAAATGCAAGACAATTTGGGAGGCCCAGATTTAATGGGTGTAATTTAATTATAGCTAACCAATACTGCCGTAGGCAGAAAACATGCAGTTGGTAAAAAAGATCTTGCACGATGAAGGGAAAGTGATCGGTTCTCCCAGCTCAGTTTCTATTTGGTTTGGTCTTTGTTTTGAAAGCACTCTGGCGGTTTATGGCTGTCAGCCAGTTGTGAAGCTGCTGGACAAAAGAAGCAGGTCCATGTTGATCCTCCCTCCCTCCGACGACTCTCCTGTTAGAATCTGTGTTGGATGTTTCATTTTTGTGCAAAGGGATGTTTATGGGGATTGTTGCAGGTAATTGGAACAATATCATTAAGTTGAGATAATTTATTGGTTTTTTTGGACAGATTAAGTTATTCCATGTTTTGTTCCCTTTTGTTTGTGTTTCGCTGGGTAATCGCACAAATAAATTTTGTTTTGTTTAAAACTGTGGTTGGGCCAGCTACATCACTCCTGAATTATCCACTGTGCACCTGCTAAGACAAACAAATGAGTGTCTGGGATGCATTCTAGAAATGTTTTGAGGGAATCTGGCCTTGTTCATAACAATTGGTTCCCAAATATCCACGATTTCGCCACATGAGACGTTTCTGTTTCTGTTCCCGAAAATACAAATCAAAAGCTCACTTCCACTCTTTCATAGGTTACATAGGCAGCATAGGCAAATATTCTTACACATTTTATCAATGAGTTCGACTGACATTCATCGAAAGTCCAGGGTGTACGACTGAATTCAGTCAATGTTTCATCATTGGACGAAGGTCTCATTTATAATCAAATCCAGTGAGCTCTCTTTGTACTGATTACCATGCATGTGCCTGACTCCTTATCTGACACAAGAATTACTAAAGTGTATCATGTGCATCTTACCAGTGCACTGTAGAACTACAACCTTATTCTCGACTTTTGTCAGTGTTAATGTTGTTATTATTATTATGATTACCTTAGCAATAAAAGCAGTAGCAGTAGTACTATTGGTCGGAGTAACACTAGTATCGTATTGAAATTGGGGTCGTTTATCTCAGTTGGCTGAACAGCTGGTTAGGCTGGATTCAATACTTTGCCTTGCTTTGAGGTTATATTGAAGGACTCTCCTTCTCAGTCTTTCCCCAAGAAGCGGTAACTTTAAGCCACAGCCAGCTATCTGTCGCCCTAATGCAAGAGCAACCCAGTGACCTGTTAAGGCTATGATAATATCTTGATGATTTTAAAGTTCCATCTCAAAATCAGTGTGTTACATGTTTTTTTCCAATTTCATGTACCGTCTTTTTTCAGTTATGTAGTCCAACGTTTGGGCAATGGAATCTCATTGGTTTGATTACCGCTTCTAGATGCAATACTGGTGTGATACATCTTTACATTATTCAGGATGACTGACGACGGGAATTCCACCACTCTTATTGTAAAATACATAGAACATTTATTGCAATTTAAAAGATTGTATTCAAATTTATTACCAAAAACAGACTCCACAGTATTTCTGCTGAAAGGAACCATATCACTTCCTTTTCCTCCGCAGAGTAAGTGCTGTTATCAATGTTTGATGGGATCTTTCTTTTGCTCCCAACAAACTGCATGAACCTACGGTGCTCTACACTACCTCCACTTTCTAAACGTCGACTTTACTATGCAAATTTGTGAATTCTGAATGAGAAAACAGCCATGGTCTGGTTTCAGAAGAAAAATCATTTCGCAACGAAATACAAATGGGAATATCTAGCCAAATAGTATATTGTCAGAAGCACTTGACGATGGAAAACGATGTTTTTATGGTATTAATGAAATAAGTCAAAAAAGTTCATACTTACGTTTGTCACATTGCACCCAAATGCAAAGTGATAAGACACATAAAACGAACAGTAGTGCAAGAGCGCCAAATGCAATTCCAATATAACTTCCAATTCCTATAAAATAATATAAGAATGAAACCAAATCTGATCTTAACTTTTGAAAAACTAAAAGCACATTAATTCATATCTTAGGTGTTATAGTCCACAATAGTGAAATGCATTTGATTTTTTTTTTGCGATGAAAGAAATAATTCCAAAGTGCAACTGAATAGTATAGGTGTTCTAAAAGCAATAGACACAGATGTAGATGCATTTAATACAGATGTTCATTCGTAAAATGTTGTTGAAGGCAAATGACATGGCATTTGTGAATAGCAAAACTGAGAATTGGGGGTGGTCGTGAAGCAGAGTGGGAAAATCTGCTGGTTCACGTTACAAGAAGCCCAGAAAGGGCGGCTGTCATTGTTGGAGGTAAGCAGATACCTGGATGTCAATACAAACTTTGACAGGGTCGTGCAACATCATAAGTTGCTTATGGAATACTCTTGCCTCCAAAATATAGTGAGTGATCTGTATAACTGTTGATGATTCTGCAACTTTGAGCAACGTGCGTCTGTTCTCGAGTACGCCAGCAGTTGGAGTCGAACTCTCGCAAGCATGAATGAGTGTGAACTGATAATAATAAGTATTATTCATGCCTCTCGAGTCCAGGGAGCAAACATGTCGATTAAGAGATAACCTACCAATTGTCCCTTGATGTTAAAATTTACTATCATCGCTGAAAGCAACAGTTTCAACATCCTGGTAGCTATCATTCAACAGAAATTAAAAAGGATACGCTGTAAAATCACTATGCCACGAGTGAAAGCTTGGCTTCAGCCAGCGAGTAAATCAGCATTGATTTCCCCACTGCCTGTCCATTTTGTATAAGACATATGTGTGATGTAAAAGTCTCATCTTGTCTGGACGAATTAAGATTCACCAACAGGAAGATTATCAACACAAACAACATGAAAGCTTCAGTAACCTGCAAAGCAGTCATTCAAACCATTGGGCAACAGAACTCAGATTTAGTGTGGATATTCATTGTTCAGTTGGCAAAGCAGATCAGGTGCTTCACAAACATCACACAAAACGTCAGCACATAAGGATATGACGACATGAAAACTTAAATTGGACACTCTTTTGTGTATTCTCATAAATTAACGTATTTGTGACAGCTCCTACAGCTGCTTGATTCTCAAGGTCTATCCCCCAGTTCCTAAACCATTATCAATATTTTGTGAGTAGAAATGTTATGTAGGAATAATGAAAATAATGTTGCATATTGAAGGAGGATTTGTTACTCAGTAGAAATGGAACATGCCTGTCAAACATAATCGCTAGTTCAGTTGCGCCCAAGGCATAATGGCCAAGTCAAATGTACACAATGCAACATTTCAGGTGCATTTTAAGTCTGGAAATCTTTTCGTTTGCATACACCTAATTCAAATGCGAAAAATGTGGCAGATTCCTCAATATCAAACTGATCAAAAAAAATATTGATGCGTCGAACAGCAATATCAATACCTGCAGTCAATATCGTTGATGTGAAATTACATTTTGCCCCAAGTAGTTTTTACTCCACAAATGAACGAGTTCATCCCTGGTATATTCGTCTTAGAACAAACTAAGAGTATGTCAAAAAGTTGACTATTAAGCAAGGTCATTGTTGATAGAATAAAAAATCCATGCACTTCGTTAATGCCAAATCACTTATATTGCACAAAGCGGTGGTGGTAAGTGGAATCGTTAATTGGATCGAATTTAGGTATGCAGTGCGGTCGCCTGCGAGACATCAGCAGGCCTGGAATTCACTTTATACGGAAAAGAAAAGTTTGGCAATGTGCAGATTGGGCAAATAACGCGTGGAGAAATTTTCACACAGGGAAGTGTGAGATGTTATATAAAATAAGGTATACAATTGTAAATTATTTTCAATTGCAGGAAAAAAACAAATTGGATGTCGATGTCTGGAGCATTGAAAGCAACACTAATAGTGAACACTTCAGTTAATTAACTCTTCAGTGTCTTCAATGTTCGTGAAGAGTGCACAGAAGACAGATTTAAGGTTAATATCCAGAGGATTATATTAGAAAGTAGCAGTACAGCTCAGAGCAGAACTGTCATAATAGGATACAGAGAAAGAATTCAGAGTTATGGCAGTATCAACGTAAATATTTTATACTGGCAAAACGATGGATAGGCAGCAGACTCGAAGTAAAGCAAATTGTTAAAGAACCGACGGAAATATGAGTCTTCTACAGAGTACTTTTTAACGATCTGCCATAATCTATCTAAAATTAACCACATTATAGAATGACGCCTTTACAATGGGAATTGAGTAGGTTCCTTCAAGGGAACTATGGAACTAACTTCACTAGACATTGCTTCTATCTGTATCTTGATCAATGAATAAATTCAGGTGGAGCACGAACTTCAGATTATTTATAAAATGGCGCATTCAGAATGGAATTATCGAAGAATATCACTGGAGACATATTCGGGGAGAAATTTCACAGTCATTCCAAGGAAGTGACAGAGTATGCAAACATTAAAATATCTAAAGCTTTGAAAGGAACAAACGGGGAAGCCATATTTAATTAGTGGTTTTTCAGTAAAATGTGCAAAGTGTTTGTCATTTAATAAATTAATTGGTGGCATTAATAGTGCTTAATGGGTAAGATCTTAAACGCATTAGGGAGACTTGTTTGTAAAGACATCAAAGCTGTGATCTAAGTATTAGAGATTTTGGGTCAGCTTGAAAGGACAAATAGAAAAGAAAGTATGGTGAGATAGTTTTGTTTTAGCATGTAATTAAATAATTATGACAGTAAAAGAAAAATCAATGAAATTACACAAGTAGGAGCAGGTAAAAAATGGATAGGGAAAGAATAGAATAGAACATAGAACATTACAATACAGCACAGGCCCTTGGGCTCTCGATGTTGCGCCAAACTGTGGAAACAATGGGAAGCTTATCTATCCCACACGATTCCATTTTCATCAGTATGTTCGTACAATGACCATTTAAGTGCCCTTAAAGATGGCGAGTCTACTAATGTTGCGGGCAGGGCTTCAAAGGTCCATGCTACTCTCTGATTAAAGAAATACCTTTGACATCTATCCTAAATTTATCATCCCTCAATTTTAAGCTAGATAGTCCTCTCATGCTAGCCATTACCATCCGACGAAAAGGGGTCTCACTGTCCACCATATCTAATCCTCTGATTATCTTATGACTCAATTAAGTGACCTCCCAAACGTATTGTCTCTAATGAAATCAGCCTCATCTCACTCAGCCTTTCCTCACAAGACCTTCCCTCCATACCAGAGAACATCCGAGTATATCGCCTCTGAACGCTTTCCAAAGCTTCCACATCCTTCCTATAATTAAGTGACCAGAACTGTACGCAATACTCCAAGTGCAGCTACACCAGAGTTTTTACAGCTGTTGCATGACCTCATGGTTCCAAAACGAGATCCCTCTATCAATGAAAGTTCACAGACCATATGCCTTTTAAACAACTCCATCAACCTAGGGAGCAACTTTCAGGGATGTATTTGCATGGACACCAAGATCTTTCTGCTCATTTACACTGCCAAGAATGCTAGCATTAGCCCAATATCCCGCATTCCTGTTGCTTCTTCCAAAGTGAATCACCTCACCCTTTTCCACATTCAGAACTATCCACAACTCCCCTGAACTTACTGTCATCCACAAATTTACTAAAACATCCATCCATGTCCTCATCCAGGTCATGTATAAAAGTGACAAACAGTGGACCAAAAACAGATCCTTGCGATACATCACGAGCAACTGAACTCCAAAATGAACATTTCCTAC
Organism: Chiloscyllium plagiosum; assembly: GCF_037043375.1. Lineage (NCBI taxonomy): Eukaryota > Metazoa > Chordata > Chondrichthyes > Orectolobiformes > Hemiscylliidae > Chiloscyllium > Chiloscyllium plagiosum. The sequence continues at coordinate 16,802,235 of NW_028270176.1, forward strand.
CGAACATCACCTTCTGTCTACTTTTAGCTAGCCAATTTCTGATCCAAACTGCTAAATGATCCTCAATCACGTGCCTCCATATTTTGTTTAATAGCCTACTTTGGGGAACCTTATCAAATGCCTTACTGAAATCCATATACATCACATCAACCATTTTACACTCATCCACCTGTTTGGTCACTTCCTGAAAGAACTCAATAAGTTTTATGAGGCATTACTACACTTCACAAAACCGTTTGACTATCCCGAAACAACTTATTACTTTCTAAATGATTATTAATCTTATCTCTTATAAACTTTTGCAAGTATTCTTCGGACACACAAAAATCATCGTTTTTGTCAGTTGGAGAATAAGAAAACTGCAAGGTTATGTACCTTCACAGGTAGAATAGAAGAGCTGATGGAATTTGGGAGTCATTGTTTTAACACCAACAGCAATAACTGCAGACAACATAACTGATGCAAAAATAAATGCAATCCAGCGTCAGCAGGTAGCAAGAAAGGCAAGTGAACTTTTTATATTATTTTAAGAGGAATCTAGTATCAAAAAAGGGAAACCTGGATTACACTGTACAATGAACTGAACATAGAATATATATTGAAGTCCAAACTATACATGTCCCCTGGTCTAAAGAAAAACACAATGTTGTGGAAATCTGTACACGGAGGTTTCATTGGTCTGATTTTCCGAATTGAGTGACTTCTTATGATGAGTTGTTCAACATTTTCTGCTTCTGCTCACTAAAGTTTAGAGCAATGAAAGGAGATATTTTTGTTAGGTATAAGATTGACAGGTGCCTTGCCAAGATAAATGTAGAGACATTAATTCTCACTGTGTGGTTGTAGGACAAACAGTCATAATCCAAGGGCCGCCCACTTCAGCCAAACATAAAGAGGTATTTATTCTCTGAAAGAATTATGCATTTCTGAATATTACTGTAAAGCTTAGATCTGACGATGTTGTACTGAGATGTGTATTACAGCCTGGAAATGAGAAATATTTAGCAATGAGTGTAGTAAAGTTGTTAGAATAGGGAACTGAACTCGAACTGAAGGTTGCAAGATTGGCATGACGTCATTGGCTGGATGGAAAGACTTGATGGATCAAAGACCAGCTTCGCTTGCAATGTTTAACAGTCTTAGGTTAAAAACGTAGGGTGAATGAGGAACTATGAAAGAGTAAGATGAATCGATTTGGTGGTGTTGAAACACAAGCACAAACCCAATGGACAAAATGCCTGTGAACATTTTATGTTCTTATTTCCTTCGATCAGGATTGGCCTATTTTGGACCGTCCAACAGCTGTGGAAGGCGCAAACTATTGAGAAATTAGTATAATTCAAAAGCTATTTATACGTGTTGTGCATTAATAATTGTTATGCACGAGAAAAGAAAGGGGTAGCACAGTGCCCCAATGATGAGTGGCATGGTAGCTCACATTGTTTGTGTGGAGTTTTCACACTATCCCCAAGTCTGCATTGGTTTCCTATGGTTTCCTGCCACATTCCAAAGATGTACAGGTCAGTTGGTCTGGCCATGCTAAATTGCCATTGGAATCCAGTGATGAGTAGGTTAGGTGGATTAGCCTTGGGGAATACAGGGTTACAGGAATAGCGTCAGAAGGTGAGTCTGGATGGGATGCACTTCGGAAAGTCAGTGTGTACTTGTTGGACTGAAAGGCTTTTTCTGCACTGTAGGGATTCTACGATTCTAAGGATTCTATGATAATTATGGAAAAAGTCCATCTACTCACCACGTCCAATGTAGCAATATGAATATGAATACCGATGCCCAGCTGTGCATTTGTAAATAGTATTCCATTCATCCACAAACTCGTGCTTTGAGATATTTATCGTGAACCGCGGGGTGTTGGATGTCTCCCTGTAGAGGTTATTTGGCCCAGTCCAAGTGAGAGTAGGGAAGGGGAGACCACCACGATAGTAGCAATCCAAAAAAACAAAGTCTTCAGAATAGGACGAAATGCATGATAAGTACGAATTCGATCTAGCTGAAAGGTAAGCTAAAATGAAATTGTGAATGTTTATGTCAGTAATTCTGCTTGAGATTTGCAATTAACCGTTAAGAAAGATTTAGTCTAATTATAGAACATATAGAACTTATTATGTAACAGCACAGTACAGTCCTTTCAATCCTCAATTTTGTGCCGAGCTGTGGAACTAATCTGAAGGCTATCAGATCAACACTATTCCATGTGCGCCTCCAATGACTATTTAAATGCCCTTACACTTGGCGAGTCTACTATCGTTGCAGGCAGTGTTCACTCCCCAATTCTTTCTCAGTGAAGAAACTACCTCTGGCATCTGTCGAATATCGCTCACACTTCAATTTAAAGCTATGTCCCCTGGTGCTAGCCATCACCATCTGAGGAAAAGGGCTCTCACGGCCCAATCTGTCTAACCCTCTGATTATCTTATATGTTTCAATTAAATCGCCTCTCAACCTTCTTCTCTCTAACGAAAATAGCCTCAAGTCCCACAGCCTTTCCTCTCAAGACCTTCCCTCCATATCAGGCAACATCCGTGTCAATCTCCTCTGAACCCTTTTTAAAACTTCCGCATGTTTCCTAGAATGTGGTGACCAGAACTGTATGCAATACTCCAAATGTGGCCAGAGTTTTACACGGCTGCAGCATGATTTCTTGGTTCCAAACTCAATCGATCTAACTATGAAAAACTAACAGACCGTATGCCTTCTTAACAAACTTATCAACTTGGGTGGCAACGTTCAATGATCCATGTAGCTGGACACCGAGATGTCTCTGCTCATCTATGCTTCCAAGAATCTTACCATTAGCCCAGTACTCCGCATTCCTGTTACTCCTTCGAACGTGAATCACCTGACACTTTTCTGCATTAAACTCCATTTGCCATCTCTCAGCCCAGTTCTCCAGCTTATCTATGTCTCTCTGTAACCTACAACATTCGGCCACGATCCACAGCACTACTAATCTTAATGTCATCTGCAAATTTAAAAACCCATCCTTCTATGCTCTCATCCAGATTGTTGTGGTTCTGTTCGCCGAGCTGGAAGTTTTTGATGCAAACGTTTCATCCCCTGGCTAGGCGACATCATCAGTGCTTGGGCGCCTCCTGCGAAGCGTTTCTTTGATGTTTCCTCCAGTGTTTATAATGGTCTGTCCCTGCCGCTTCCGGTTGTCAGTTTCAGCTGTCCACTGTAGTGGTTGGTATATTGGGTCCAGGTCGATGTGTTTGTTGATGGAGTTTGTGGATGAATGCCATGCCTCTAGGAATTCCCTGGCTGTTCTTTATCTGGCTTGCCCTATGATAGTAGTGTTGTCCCAGTCGAATTCATGTTGCTTGTTGTCTGCGTGTGTGGCTACTAAGGATAGCTGGTCGTGTCGTTTCGTGGCTAGTTGATGTTCATGTATGCGGATTGTTAGCTGTCTTCCTGTTTGTCCTATATAGTGTTTAGTACAGTCCTTGCATGGTATTTTGTACACTACATTCGTCTTGCTCATGTTGGGTATCAGGTCCTTCGTTCTGGTGAGTTGTTGTCTGAGCGTGGCTGTTGGTTTGTGTGCCGTTATGAGCCCTAGGGGTCGCAGTAGTCTGGCTGTCAGTTCCGAGATGCTCCTGATGTATGGTAGTGTGGCTTGTCCTTTTGGTTGTGGTATGTCCTCGTTCCGTGGTCTTACTCTTAGGCATCTATTGATGAATTTGCGCGGGTATCCGTTTTTGGCGAATACCTTGTATAGGTGTTCCTTTTCTTCTTTTTGCAGTTCTGGTGTACTGCAGTGTGTTGTGGCCCTTTTGAATAGTGTCCTGATGCAGCTTCGTTTGTTTGTGTTGGGTGGTTACTTTCATAGTTTAGGACTTGGTCTGTGTGTGTGGTTTTCCTGTGTACCCTTGTAGTGAATTCTCCGTTTGGTGTTCTCTGTACCATCACATCTAGGAATGGGAGTTGGCTATCCTTTTCTTCTTCTCTCGTGAATCGGATTCCTGCGAGTGTGGCGTTGATGATCCGTGTGTTTTTTTTATTTCCGTGTTTTTAATGATTACAAACGTGTCATCGACATATCTGACCCAGAGTTTGGGTTGAATTTGTGGTAGGACTGTTTGTTCTAACCTTTGCATAACTGCCTCTGCTATGAGTCCCGAGATTGGTGATCCCATGGGTGTTCCGTTGATTTGTTCGTATATCTGGTTGTTGAATGTGAAGTGTGTTGTGAGGCACAAGTCCAGTAATTTAAGTATGCCGTCTTTGTTGATAGGTTCAGCGTCCTGTTTTCTGTTCTGTATGTCCAGTAGGTTGGCTATTGTTTCTCTGGCTAGGGTTTTGTCAATCGAAGTGAACAGTGCCGTCACGTCGAATGATATCATGGTTTCTTCTTTGTCTATGTGTATATTTCTGATGATGTCCAGAATTCCTGTGTTGATTGTATAGAGTGTTTGGATCCGCTGACCAGGTGTTTCAGTTTCTGTTGTAGTTCTTTGGCCAGTTTGTATGATGGTGTCCCTGGCAGTGACACTATGGGTCTGAGTGGGATGTCTGGTTTGTGTACTTTAGGTAATCCATAGAATCTGGGGGTGTTGTTGCTTTCCGGTTTCATTCTTTGTAGGTCAGCTCTGGTTATCTGTCCGATTTTTGTAGCTTCCTAAGTGTGTTATTTATCCTATTGGTGAGTTGTGGTGTGGGGTCAAATTCCTTCATTTGGTGTTAGCAGGAGGCTCCCAAGCACTGATGATGTCGCCTAGCCAGGGAACGAAACGTTTGCAACAAAAACTTCCAGCTCGGCGAACAGAACCACAACAACGAGCACCCGAGCTACAAATCTTCGCACTAACTTTGAACTCTCATCCAGATTATTTATGTAAATGAAAACAACAGTGGACCCAAAAAAGGTCCTTGCGGTACCAAACTAGTAACTGAACTTCAAGATGAATATTTCCCATCAACCACTACCCTCTGATTTCTTTGAGTTTGCCAATTTCTGATCCAAACTGCTAAATCACCATCAATCCCATGCCTCCATATTTTGTACAATGGTCCACCTGGGGAACCTGGCAAATATGGTGCACCACAAAATGGAGCAGTTTTATAGGACGTGGTGGCCCTTTTTCAATTATATTGACGCTGACTTGTCCGCAATATTAGTTAGGGCCATGGCATAGGGTGCCCGTGCGGATCCGGGAGGAGGAGACTGAAAGGAAAAGAATATGGATACTGTAGGTGATACTCGCTGGGATGGGAGCCTCAATTGAGGTGTGATGAATAAGATAGAATAAAGTAGTGGTATTATGTAGTTTATATTACATGAATGTAGTTTAAGCTGGTATATATTTAATATGTTTGTAGTTTAGTTTTAAATAAGTAGATATGTTTGTTTTGGTAAAATAGTGTGTTGTTTATTAACAATGGTACTACGCTATGAATTTGTTCTTAGTACTACTTTTTTTGACTGTTTTGATAGAGTTATTATTTTTCTTTTTATATAAATGTTCTGTAAAAGATTTTAAAAAGCTTTTCAATAAAAATAATCTATTTTTAAAATGCTGTTACGTGAGCAAGGCATGTTTTTGCATCATTCTTGTGCATAGAAGTGGTTGTTCTTGCGGAGGTGTAGGTTTCCGCACGATTGCACAGGATGAAACCAACTTCCAAAGATTGACTGGCAGAATTGAAACACTTCAGCAATCAGGTAACCTGCTAAACGTTGCAAAATAACTTTATACTTCAAAATCACAACTAAATGGGAGTAAAGTGAAGTCGCCCTAGACTCATTAGAGATAAACAACTGAAGCTCAGATTTATCTGCCGACCACTGTGCATTGGTTGAGTGGCGTGGTTTAGAACGTGGAGCTTTCACACAACCTCAGTTGATGCAGGAGACTCTGACGAAAATAAAAAGGACGTTGCCCTAATTGGACCGCCTGAGAGATAACCAAAAATGTCGCTTAGTTAATTTGTAAAACCAAAAGGCATGAGATAACGTGGGTGAAAGTTTTGAACACTTCATACTCCTGCACCTTTCGTTTTTATTCAATAGCATTGACGGGATAAATTCTGCAAAAAACGTTCCATCTTTCAAGTAGGAATTCTCCAAGATTTTATTACTGAGGTTTCATTCGCAGGCATCATCATATGCTTAGACCTCAATTGAGGTGGGATTATGGAATGTTATTTATTTCAAAAGTCACAAATATTTACACTTCTCCAATTGTTCATTATTGGACAAGATAATAAACATGTTGGTATCATCATTATTTCATGATTATTGTAAGAGGTATTAGTGTCACTGCCAAATTCTGCGTTTGTGTCCCATGCTTAATTGTTATTTCCTGAGTATCTTTAAAACGCCACTTTAAAGAACAATTGGTTTTGGTTATGGAGAAACCGCTAAGGAGGTATTCTGGTCATTTCTACCTTTCCTCATACAGCTTCTTTAGATTTCACAATGAACAATTTGATTTTTAGTTTCTCCTGCATTCGTCATAATACAGTCAGTTACAAACATATTTTCCTCAACCCATTTCTGTGCTTTGGATTTGTTGCAAACCTGTCATATCCCTGAGTTTTTCTGTTTCTAATGGACGATGATCAATCTGCAAAATTAGTTATTTTTCTCTCCTGAAATCTCATCTTTTGTATGTTTAATTTTCAGAATAGCCATTCGCAGTAATTTGTTTTGGTAACTAATGTGATATATTAGGCCCGGTCACTCAAAATATTCTTAAGCAGGCAGCCTAGACCACAACTTTGCAAGATGCTTTGGTAAGTGTACAGTGAAAATTATCCGGAGTAAGTTAGCTAGGTTGAAAACAGACAAAACTTTATTCACAATATTTCACGTTGAACCACGACAACCAGAATAAAGAACCCCGGCAGAAGTCATTCGAGCCAAACTAGACTTAATTATGCTGTTCTGATTATATACAACAGTCCTAATAAGCAAACCCACTTAAAAAAATAGTAAATGCTTACACTTTGAACTTAGAAGGGCAGAAGGAGGGAGATAGCATGTGCCAACACAGCTGAACTCCTGACTACTTATGGACTGAACTGCTCAGCTGGAGAAATGACCATTCCCCTTTCATTATACAGGTCACATCTAAAAAAAATGACCACTTTGGCCCCAAAGTCTCATTTGTTTACATATAAACAAAATGCCCCTCAACATCTTTTTCATCGCTGTACCAAACTAGCACCTCAGAGCAGGGAGCTGTTCACTACTCATTTGGGAAATTTTTTTTATCATATCCTTGAGAAAAGGAACAGCTTTTTTTATATAAAAAAAGTACCAGCTTTGTGACATTAAGTAAAATGTGACATTGCCTGAAGAAGTGGGCATGTTGTGCATTCAACTTCATATAACAACAGGGCGAAATCAAACGATTATTTAGAAATTATCACAAACAACACAATGTATTACAATGGCATTTACGGTCATCTGATAGATGGTTTTACTAACAGTTAGAAGCACTGAATTGTATGAAAGCATAGTTCATCACTAAAAACGTTTTCATTTCACACGTGAGAAATTTATCTTACATGTAAATTGAGCCAGGTAGAGAAGACCAACCAAAGTGATGCTTCTCCGTGCCATAATGTCGGTTGGTACACAGGTGGAATATTTATGCTGATAAAGTTTTCTCTTCGGGTATGGATCTTCACCCGACTATGCCCAAGCTGAGATCTGCCAATACAGCAGTTAGGAGGAATTTGAAATACACTGCTTGTTAACGGATTCCTCATTTCATCACTTCTCACTTCGCAGATGCATCCTCTATTGCAAAATTTCCTTGTTCGACACCAGAGAAGCAATTCTGATTACACGCTATTTCTGATAGTCGCTGGATTTCTCAAAAGCATTGTTTAATTGAAGGCATCATTTATTTGCAATATAAATTGATTTCATTTGTGACTTCTTGGGAAGAACACCAAATTATCTGAAACACTGAAGCAAAATCCAAACGGGTAGCAGCACCCTCTGCTCCCAAATGAAGAAGGACCTAATTCAAGATCGTATCCAGGTGGAATTTTGTCCCCATCTGCCTCATTTAAAGTTGAGATAAATAAAGTCGAAATTGACAAACTTTTATTTTATGCATATAATTTATTTTGTAGATTCCTCAACTTGAATTTCACTACATCCGCACGAAAGACAAACAAAGGCATTCAGACAATTTCGCACCTTGATGATAGGCACAGCACTGTGAAAACAGAAAGATTCCTGATACCAAGGGACAAGAGTTAAAGGGGTGTTTAGGTCACAAGTCATCTTTGCAGATCAAAGGCAAGTTTTACTGAGCAGATGAAATAGTTCAACTTTCTGATGATTGTCTTTTAAGATTTATTGGCTTGTTGAGTTACTTTAGCTTGTTTGCCCTGTTACAAGAACGGCAAAACCATTGTAGTTCAATTACATACGATCGCAAAAAACAATTTGAACACGTCAGACCCCAATCCCACATCCAATGTTTCATCATTTTACATTCAGGGCATGCAGACATATTGTCAATGGCAAGGTGTATTTACTCTTGATAACCGGTTGGAGAACCAGCTATTTAGACCAATGTATCTTTCTACTCACGGTTTTGACATAAGGTGTCAGGATTTTGATCCAGCGCAGCAAATGAATGCACATATCAGATCAAACTATGAGGATGTGCAGCTTGAAGCAGAAAATGCAGATGATCCTATATTTATCCTTAGCACGTGCTGGTCTTGCTATTTGAAATGGAGAATTTAGCTGCTTGAGCTCTGTAGTGCAATGGTAGTGCACCTACTCAATAATAGGCGTAGCTTTCTGGATACTGTTGGAAGGGGGCAACCATCAGGGGAAAGCCGTAGCGGCCAGTTCTGGTGCAAAACCTGGCTCTGTGCGTTAGAAGGTAAACGGGGAGAAAAGGAGAGCAATAGTGGTAGGAGATTCAATCTTAAGAGGAATGGACAGGAGATTCTGTGGTTGCGAGCGAAACTCGCAAAACATATGTTGCCTCCCGGATGCTAGGGTAAGTAATGTCTCTGATTATATGTACAAGATTCTTAAGGGGAAGGGAAAGCAGCCAGAATTCGTTTTTCACATCAGTACTAATGACATAGGTAAGGAAAGTGAGGAGGACCTGAAAAGAGAACATAGAAAATTAGTTTTGAAGCTAGAAGGCAAGCCGAACAGAGTAGTGATCTCAGGATTGCTATCAGTGCCACGTGCTACTGAGACTAGGAATAGAGAGCGTGTGCAGCCGAACGCGTGGTTACAGGGCAGGTTTAGGAGGAAGGGCTTCAGGTATGTGGATCATTGGGACATCTTCTGGGAAAGCATGGACTTGTATAAAAAGGACGGTTTGCACCTGCACTGGAGCAGTTCTGATATCCTGGGCGGGAGGTTTGCGAGAGCTCATTAGGAGGATTTAAATTAGATTGGCATAGGGAGGAGGTTGTTGGTACTTGAGGTTCAGATCAGATGGCGGAGTAGATAGTGAACAGCCAGATACAGCGTGTAGAAATTTTATAAGATGGGATAGGCACATGATAGGGAGGGATTCAATCTGTGTGATAGGTTCAATTGTATCTATTTTAATGTAAAAAGGAATCCGAGTGACGAATTCAGAGCATGAATTAATGCATGGAACAATGTGGTTGTGGCCATTACGGAGACTTGCATATAACAGGGGCTGGAATGGTTGTTGGATGTTCCAGGGTTTAGGTGTTTCTGAAGGAATGGGAACAAGGTAAAAGAAGTGGAGGAGTGGCATTGCTAATCGGTGATAGTATCACAGTTGCAGAAAGGGAGACCGTTGAACAGGATTTGTCCACAGAGTCAGTTAGGGTGGAAGTCAGAAGCAGGAAAGTAGAGGTCACTTTATTGGTAGTTTTCTACTGACCCCACAATAACAACACAGATGGGGAGGAGCAAACTGGGAGGCAGATTTTAGAAACATATAGATGGTAAAGGTTTGCGGACATGGCTTTCTTTAACTTACCTAAAATAGAGTGCACGTTCTTAGGTCAAATAGTTTAAAAAGAACAGTTTTTCTCAGGTATGTCTAAGAGGGGTTCCTGACACAATATGTAAATAGGCTGACTAGAGCAGAAGTCACATTGGCAACGAACAATGCCAGGTGTCAGATCTCTCGGGTGAGAGAATTTCGGTGGCAGGAATCAAAACTGGCTTTGATATAGCTAATCAAACGTTTGCTATACTCATCGAGAGGGTTATGAGCAGACAGTATGGGAAAATATTTACTTGGAGGAGGGGGAATTACATTGCTATTAGGCAGAAATTCGGGAGCCTAAATTAGGAACAGATGTTCTCAGTGAAATGCACAGCAGAACTGTGGAAGTTGTTTACTAAGCACCTGCTGTTGGTGATGGAGCGATTTGATCCACTGAGGCAAGGAAGGGATGGTCGGTTGAAAGAACCTTAGGTGGAAAATCTCGTCAATAGGTGGAAGGAAGATTACTTCAGGTTAACGAGGCAAGGATCAGATATGACTTAAGAAGATGACAAGGTAGCAAGGAAGAAACTGAAGAATGGACGTGGAGAGCTCGAAAAGAGCATGAAAAGCTTTAGTGGGTGTAATTAAGCAAAACCGTAACGCATTCCACATTTATATGAGGAAAACGAGGATGCCCATAGTGAGTGTATGGCCGATCAGAGATGGCGGAGGGGGTTTTTCCTGGTGTTGGACGAGTTCAGGGATGTCATTATTGAATATGTTGCTTCAGTTTTAACTATTTCGAGGGTCCATGATGTTTATGAAAACAGCATAAAGCAGACTGATTGGATCGACCCGGTTCATGTTAAGAGGGCAGGTGTACTGAAGTGTTTAAAAACTTGAAGATGGATACATCCCATTGGCCAGATGGAATATATCATGAGTTATTATGAGAAGCAAGAGAAGACATTGTTGCACTTTCGGCGACAATTTTTGAGTCCTCACTGTCCACTGGAGTAATGTCACATGATTAGACGGTTGCAAATGTTATTCCTTTGTTCATGAACGGGAAGATGGAAAATCTTGGGAATTAAAGACCAGTCAATTTCACATCTGTGGTTGGAAAAGTGTCGGAAAGGATTCTGAGAGACAGAATTTATAATTACTTGGAAAACCAGTTTGATTAGAAATAGTCAGCATGACTTTGTGAGGGGCAGGTCATGTCTCACAAACCTTACTGAATTATTTGAGAATGTGACAAATCACATTAGTGAAGGTAGAGCAGTCGATGTAGTGTACATGGACAATAGCAAGTCATTTTATACGGTTCCAAATGGAAGGGTCAATCAGAAAATATGGAGGTCTAACACAAGGGAAAACTCCCTGTATGGCTACAGAATTGCCTGGCCCACAGAAGACAAAGGGTAGTGGTAGATAGAAAGTATTCAGCCTAGAGTTCAGTGAACAGTGGTGTTCCACTGTGATCGGTTCTTGGGCCTCAGCTTCTTGTGATATTTATAAATGACTTGAATGAGAAAGTGGAAGGGTGTGTTGGTACGTTTGGCGATGACACGAAGGTTGGTGGAGCAGTGGATAGTGTGGAGTGGTGTTGCGGGTAGCAATGAGACATTGACTGGATGCAGAACTGGCTGATAAGTCGCAGATGCAATGCAAACAAGAAAAGCGTTAAGTCATACACTTTGGAATGTCGAACTTGATTGCAGAATACAGGGTTAAATCAGGAGTCTTTTCAGTGTTTAGGAATAGAGGGATCTTGGGATCCATGTCCACAGATCCCTTAAAGTTACCATCCAGCTTGATAAGGTCGTCACAAAGAGGTATGGTGTGTTGGCTTTCATTAGCAGAGGGATTGAGTTTAAGAGCCACGAGGTTATGCTGCAGCTCTGTAGCGTCCTGTTTGGACCACATTTGAAATAATGTATTCAGGTCTGTCCACCTCATCATAGGAAAGATGTGGAAGCTTTAGAGATTTAGTACAATGCTGTCTGCACTGGACAGCAAGTCTTACGAAGAATTGTTGAGGGAGCTAGGGGTTTTCTCATTGAAGAGAAGAAGGGTAGAGGTGACTTGATAGAGGTGTAAAGATGTTGAGAGGCATAGATAAAGTGGATGGACAGAGACTTGTTTTCCGATGGTGGAATTGTCAATCACGAAAGGGCATAATCTTAAGTTATTTTGAGAAGGGTTTCGGGGAGATGTGTTGCTGGAAAAGCGCAGCAGATCAGGCAGCATCTAGGGAACAGGAGAATCGACGTTTCGGGCATTAGCCCTTCTTCAGGATTCCTGAAGAAGGGCTAATGCCCGAAACGTTGATTCTCCTGTTCCCTAGATGCTGCCTGACCTGCTGCGCTTTTCCAGCAACACATTTCCATCTCTGATCTCCAGCATCTGCAGACCTCACTTTCTCCTTTCGGGGAGATGTCACAAGTAGGTTCTTTACTCAAAGAGTGATGGTGCGTGGAATGTACTGCCAGCGGTGGTAATGGAGTCTGATAAATTAGGGACATCCAAGTGACTCTTCGATAGTCACATGCAAGTTAGTGCAATGCAGAGTATTTATGTTGTTCCGATCTTGGAGTGGAATAGAAGGCAGGTACAAAATCAAGGACCGAAGGGCCTGTACAATGCTGTACTGTTCTATGTTCTAAATCTGAGCCACGGGTGTCTTTATTCAAACCACATTTGCTCCATACCTAACAATATTTGTGTTTTCTCTAGGTTGCGGAAATTCTGATTAGGTTTCACAGAAGAATCAAAATCTTGAAGTTAATTAAAATATATTTGCATAAGAGCCCAAAAGAATCACAATTACGGTTGGGCATTGGGAAAATAAGGAACAGGAATTTATTTCAGGCGAAATGCAAAGTGAACCGCGTCTGTATGGTCTGAAGCTACACGTAATATCAACTAATCAGTTCTGTTAAACTGTGTTAACTGAATATCAGATGTTCTGCATAATAGGCTGCTCGTGCAATACTGCCTATTGTGCAGCTGCAATTGGGTGGTGGCGTGGTGCCTCGTTCAGTGGTTGCCAATGCTGCCTTATTGCAACAGCCTCCAGGTTTTGAATCCATCCTTGGGCGACTACCTGTTTGGAGTTTGCACATTCTTCCACTGACTGTGTTTCGTCCCACAGGACGAAGAAAAGGGTTAGATGGATTAGCCATGGGAAATACAGGGTCCCAGGAAGGGCGTGGGTCCAGTTGGGAATGGTCTTCGGAGCGGCAGTGTGGACTCAATTGGACAAAGGGCCTGCCATCAAACTGTACGCATGTATATTTCTAAATGCCAGAAATT